>NC_087210.1:52830518-53017907 GCF_015104395.2 Macrobrachium nipponense | reverse complement strand
TTCTCAATTGCCATATGAAGCTCCATGAATTTTTTCATGACTTTGCATTTTCATACATTCAACTTCCCTGTCAGATATATACTTAGCTATAGACTCCGTCGTCCCCGACAGAAATTCAAATTTCGCGGCACACACTACTGGTAGGTCAGGTGATCCCGCCGCCTGCCGCTGGGTGGCAGGAATAGGAACTATTACCGTTTTAAGCCAGATTTTTCTCTGTCGCGGTACTAGTAACATCGTTGCTAGTTCCTCCTGGCTTGAATTTCGAATTTCATTACGCCGTTGATCTTTTGGACTGCTATTTGGTGACGTATTGGATCTTTGGTTTGGCATATGCTATTGTGGACTGTTTTTTGGATTTGGCTTTGGAATTTCTCATAATGGCTGACTTGTCGATTTCGTTCAGAGTGTGTGTGAATGAGAATTGTTTTGTGAGACTGCCGAAAGCTTCGGTGGATCCTCACACCACTTGTAAAAATTGTAGAGGGAATGTATGCTTCTCAATTGAATACATGTGATGAGTGCAAGAATTTGAATGAGGAGGAATGGAAGTTGCTTAATTCCTACCTAAGAAAGTTGGAGAGAGATAGGGCTAGAAAAGGCGCCCACCAGCTGCCCGTAGAGTGTGTCCCGGGCTGGAGGGGCGTAAATGCGGCGGATTTCGCTCTTATCCTGATATAGATCCACATGAATTGGTGTTATCGGTGTCGGGGGCGCGAATGTTCCCGAACCGAACCATGTAATGTATGTATGAATTGGTCCGAGGCGCATGGGTGCTGTACGAGGGTAGGAAGAGGCGTAGATCGACCAAGGAGTCGTTGGAAAGCTCTCCAGCGACTCCTTTGGTGACGGATACCTCGTCATCCTTCCTGCCTCCAGCTCATCCCCCACGGTTTGCGCTTCCCCTGCGGGGGGGGTTTCGGAGTCCTTCTCCTCACTCGATCCATCGAGTGTGGAGGAGGGCGCTCGATACCCGGATGTCCAATTGTATTCAGGGTCTTCCGTCCGCTCTGGGTGGGGTCCGTCCTCTCCCAGGCGTGAGGGTGCCCCTCTAACTGACCCGACTGTTCCTCCCTCAGGTGTGCCTTCTGTGAGTGACGACCTTGGACAGGTGTGGGCGTCGTTGGGACTGCAGGGCGCTTCCAGTATCCAGGGCTTAATTCAGCGACTGGCGGGGTCGGCAGTAGTAACTCATGGTGTAGTCACAACGACTACTAATACAGTGTCTACCCCAGCGTACGCCGCCCCTCCTCATGTGGTTTACACACAGCATATTGCATCTGTGACCCCCACTGCATCAATCCAAAAGCCGATTGCTGCCCTACCTAAGAGGGGCGTGCCGCCTCCACCTGGATTCTATGTGCTGCCGACCCCGACTTTCGCTGTCCAAAAAGTTCTCCCCTGGACCTGCCGCCCCCGTCCCGATGATGAAACCTGGCTGAGTTGGAGATGCCTGTGACGCCGGACTATGCTGCCGTACCTGCCGTACCTGCAGCTAGTGTTGCTGGCCCAGCCGCTCGCGCCGCTCCTACGAGGCGCGCGGTGCGTGACGCTCCTGTTGATGTTGCTGCTGGTGCTGGTCCTGCTGGTGCTGGTCCTGCTGGTGCTGGTCCTGATGGTGCTGGTCCTGCTGTTGATGTTCCTGCCGCTCCTGCCGTGCCTGCCCCTGCCCACGTCGCTTCTCGTCATGGAGGTGCTGCCCCGGACTCAGGTCTTTCCGGACAGGATCAGTCGGGGCGTTTTGCTTCGGCAATTGGCCCGACTTTTCCGTGGATGGAAGACCTGACGTCCGTCCTGAGGGAGCTGACAAAGAAGAGGAAGGTGTCGTCGTCGTCTTCATCGTCTTCTTCGTCGTCTGTTGCCGCCTCTCCCCCTTCGACTTCTAAGGCTTCCAAGCCGAAGAGAAGAAGGCTGCCTCCTCCCCCCCTAAGAAGGCTCCTTCGGGACCTTCGAAGTGCCCGTCTCACTCCGGTGTGACGGGCGGTGCTTCTGCTGGTCCTCCTGTTCCCTCGGGAACAGGGCCCGTCTCCTCTTCTGAGAAGAAGAAGAAGACGGGGACCAAAGGTGTGCTGGCTACTGCTGGTACATCCTCGCCTGGACTTGGTAGCGCTGCTGCTAAGCCAGGTACCGGCTCGGCTTCTCGTCCGCGAGAAGTTCCGAGTGTACGGTCTCCTTCGGGCGACCGTGCAGCCAAAGTCAAGACGCCTGAGCTCGCTCACCGTCATGACCGAGGCACGGAGCAGAAGACTGTCGAGAGTCGCGCAGGTGACTCTCGCCAGGCCAGCGGCCGCTCTCGTAGCGACCAGCCGGTACCTCGGGTTGACGTGACGGTCTCTGACCGGCCACGGGTTGAGGCTTGGAAGAGGTCCCCTTGACCAACGGTACCAGCTTCGGCTGGTACCAGCGGTTTGACGTGCCGTGAGGACGCTCACCGGTCTCACCGCGAAAGCGAGCTCTGCAGATCACCTGACCGCCGCTCCCACAGGGACCGGACGGAGACGGTGGCCAGCAGCAGCTCGTCTGACGCACGGGACCGGGGTCGACGTGCTCAGTCGAGCCGCTCGCCACAGGTGAGCGGCACGGCCAGGCCTGCAGATCGATCCCCACCGCGGGTTGGTGATCGGCTGCAGCCCCCCACGTACGCTGGTCCTGCCAGTGAGCGGGGGGGGAGTGTCAGGTCTGTCTCTCCGCTACCTTCAACTTCCTCAGGCTACACCGGGAAGAGCGAGGTAGCTAGGAGTGATCGTGAGAGGTGCGCCGCTCACGATCCCGTCACGATGCCGCACGCACCAGTATGGTCTTAGACCAGCCAGGTCATACGCGCAAGTGGGTGGAGGCGACCGTCAGGGTCTGTTTGCTGTTCCTCCTTCTGAAGGAGGAGGGTCCTCGAGAGCTGCTCTTGTTGGAGGGACTTGGACGGTCCTACTCCTCAGGACGCTGTAACTCCCGAGATCCAGAGGAACTTTGCCCAGGTATTGCGCTGATTCGTCAGCACAACGACCTGGGGGAAGGATCGCCGCTACCACCATCTGAGCCCACGTCCCGGCTCGAGTCATTTTGGGGCCCGAAGAGGGAACCCAAATTGACGGTGGGACTGCCGCGATCGGAGCTTGCAGACTCAGTCCTTGACCAGGTGGAGAATTTCGTCTCAGGACGAGAGGATTCACTTAAGTCAGGACGGTCCTTCCAAGCTACTTCCTCCTCCTCTTTCAGCGACAGCGGAAGTTCTACGTGCCATCAGTGGATCCAATACCGCCCAAACAGGTTAACCCGGTAGCTAGCTAGGCTAACTCCAGGTGTGTCCCTGCAGCAGCTCCTGTCGGAGAACTTGTGGTTCTCGCAGCAGGAGGCACTGGGTCCTGGAAGCTACCGCTATGGCGGCTTTCCAGGCCAGTCTCGGTGGTTTTGGATCTGTGGTCCCTCACAGTATCCAAGGTCGCGGCCGACTCTGGGGGCGCTGCCCTCGAAGACGACCCCCGACCTTCAGGAGACTGTGCCAGTCTGGAGGTAGGGCCATCTCCTACCTCGCCCCATCAGGACGGCAAACCTTGTGGGCCAACTTGGTTCTCCGTCGTAGGGACGCTGTCCTTACACGAGTAGCCAAGGGGGCTGGGCGTGAGGCGGTAAATGGACTCCGTAACGGACCTATGAAGAGTTCCTCCGTTCTCTTTCCCTTTGGCCCAGAGATGGTGGACGCTGCGGTGGAGAGACGGCGCACTGATGACAGTGACCGTCTGGTTCACCAGGCAGTTACGAAGGTTTCTGGGCAACCTCGTACAACTGCGGCTAAGCCTAAGAGTTTAGCTAGCGCTTCCTCGGCTGCTAAGACGGCTGCTCCATCGAAGCCCCCGAGGAAAGACTCTTCCTGCTTCAACTTCTGGTAAAGGAGGCCGTAACCAGCCTCCTCCCAGCCCTCCTTTCCCCGAGGAGGTGCTGGGAAGAAGTCGAAGCGAGGTGGGAAACGCTAGGGACGGCGTTCCCCTCACCCGCTGCCGGGAATGTGGGGGGGTGCCTAGCGAGCCATTGGGCAACTTGGCAGCGCTACGGTGCCGAGACCTGGATAGTAGACGTCCTTCGGGAGGGATATCTACTACCCTTCGAATCTCGGCCACCCCTCACCTCCAACCCGGTCCATCTTCAGACATATGTTCTAGGATCCTCAAAGGACGACGCTCTTTGGCAGGAGATCAAGACCATGCTGACCAAATGAGCTGTAGAAGTCGTAGTAGATCGGTCACCGGGCTTTTACAGCCGCCTTTTCTTAGTGGAGAAGGCATCGGGGGGCTGGCGCCCGGTGATAGATCTCTTCCCCTCCCCCTGAACCGATTTGTTCGCCAGACTCGGTTCAAGATGGAGACGGCACGTTCCGTGCTCGACTCCATCAGGGAGAACGATTTCATGCTTTCGGTGGACCTGAAGGATGCGTATTTCCAAATACCCATCCATCAGTCCTCCAGAAAGTACCTCCGCTTCATCTTCGACGGGACGGTGTACCAATTCAGGGCACTTTGCTTCGGTCTGTCAACCGCCCCACAGGTGTTCACGAGAGTGTTCACGCTGGTGTCTGCTTGGGCCCATTCGCACGGGATACGTCTTCTGAGGTATCTCGACGATTGGCTGGCCCTGGCGAGCTCCCGCTCGCAGTTGCTGCAGGACAGGGATCGACTTCTAAAGCTTGTCGCGATCTGGGGATCGTGATAAACTACGAGAAGTCCGATCTTGAACCCAAGCAGAAGATGAAGTACCTGGGTATGCTGATCGATACGGTAGCAGCTCAAGTCCGCCCCGCAGACTTGAGGATCAGCAAATTCAGGGAGGCAGCCGGCCGGTTCCTGTCTCGGCAGGAACAGGCAGCTCAGCAATGGCAAGTCATGATCGGCCACCTGTCGTCACTCGAGAAGTTAGTTCCTCACGGACGTCTTCACCTGCGGTCTCTCCAGTGGAGACTAAGGGAGAGTTGGTGCAACAGGTAAAGGATCCACCTTACTTCCCCGTGTCCATCACGGAGAAGGTGAGGCAGGACCTAGCCTGGTGGCTCGTACGGACAGGAACCTCGGTTAAGAGGAGTGCCCTACGCCACTCCCCCCCCGGAGATGCTGCTGTTTTCAGATGCATCGACCGAGGGATGGGGCGCACACCTGGAGGAGTTGCTGGCTGCAGGTGTGTGGGACCATCACGACAAGCACCTTCACATCAATGTCCTGGAACTCAAGGCGGCGTTTCACGCTCTCCAAGAGTTCCAGGACCGCTTGGTGGGACGCTCGGTGGTGTTGATGTGCGACAACACCACAGTAGTGGCATACCGTCAAGCAAGGGGGGCCTAGTGTCTCTCCCGCTACACCAGTTGACCGTGCAGGTGCACGAGTGGGCCCACGGCTCACTCAATAGAGCTGTCAGCACGCTACATTGTCCAGGCAAGATGAATGTAGTAGCAGACAAGCTCAGCCGTCGGGATCAGGTGATAGGGACCGAGGTTGGTCCCTACCACCCAGAAGTGGCGGAAAGGCTCTTCAACCGCTTCAACCTTGTCCGGTCCGGTCCAGACCTGTTCGCCACCCGGCACAACAAAAAACTTCAAGTTTTTTGTTCGGCCATGCCGGACCCATGGGCAGCTGCAGAGGACGCTCTTCAACACCCCTGGGACAACCTCTTCGTCTACGCCTTTCCTCCCTTTTGTCTGATTCGGAAAGTGATCAGCCGAGCACTTATCACTCCCAATCTCAGGATGATCCTGGTGGCTCCCAAACGACCTCAAGCCGTTTGGTATCCGGACCTGCTGGCTCTTCTTGCGGAAGAACCGAGAGAGATGCCCCACTGGCACAACCTTCTTGCCCAGCCACACGTAGAGCGGTACCACCGGGCAGTCCAGTCCCTACAACTTCACGGCTGGCTGTTATCCACCATCTCTTGCGAACGAGAGGCTTTTCTCGCAGCGCAGCAACAGAGATGGCTGGACACGTCCGACAGTCCTCTGCAGCTGTGTACCAGGGGAAGTGGGCCGTCTTCTGTGGTTGGTGTCGTAGACGGGGTTTATCTCCTCTCAGAGCCACTCTTCAGCAGGTAGCGGATTTCCTCGTGTTTCTTCGCCGAGAGAAGCTCCTCTCAGTACCCACAGTTAAAGGATATAGAGCCGCCCTGGCCCTTGTCCTAAAACTGAGGGGACTGGACATCTCGAACTCGTTCGAGATCTCCTTGCTCATGAGGAGCTTCGAAAGGTCTTGCCCACCCAGGGAACTCAGGCCCCCTGAGTGGGATGTGACTCTCGTCCTTAGGAGTCTGACTCGAAGACCATTCGAGCCACTCCGAGAGTCGTCAGACAGGGATCTGACCCTCAAAACCCTCTTCTTGCTGGCCCTGGCATCGGCGAAGAGAGTAGGGGAACTTCATGGTCTGTCCTTCAATGTTAAACATACCAGGGGCTGGGGATCTGTGACGCTCGATTTCGTCCCGAATTTCGTAGCTAAGACTCAGAATCTGTCGATCCCTGACGACAGGTTCGAGTCTTTCACGATCCCCTCCCTAATGGATTTCACCGACAACGATACGGATGAGATGCTGCTTTGTCCTGTGAGGGCGCTACGGCGCTATCTGAAGAAAACTCGACACCTCAGGCCTGAGTGTCGACGCCTCTTCGTTAGCACTGGGGTTACCAAGAAAGAAGTATCCAAGAACACACTTTCTTTCTGGCTGCGTGAGGTGATCAGGAGGGCGTACGAGGCTGATGGTAGTGACGACATCCGTACGCTCCGACCGAGAGCCCACGAAGTCAGAGGTATTGGACCCTCTTTGGCGTTCCGTAGGAACTTCTCCGTGGCACAGGTCCTGAAGGCAGGTGTCTGGGCCAACCAGACTACCTTCACGTCCTTCTACCTTCGGGATATTGCCCATAAGTCCTTGGATACTTTTTCCTTGGGACCTGTGGTGGCTGCTCAACACGTTGTGTAAGCTTACCCAGCATCCGAGCAGGCAGAACAGCATCGATTCCTGGTGTGACTGTAGGAATGAATGGGTGAATGAGAGTGTGACTGGCTTCTCTTCTCCATCTTTCTCTCTCTCTACCTGTGGGCAGAGGGTCACGGTCGTCACCATACTGGGAAGGAATTCCGATGCAGGTAAGCTACTCGACCGAGCCCCAATCTATCCCTTTAGTTAGGGATAGAAGCAAATATCCTCCTCTCCCTCCAACAAGGGGGAAGGAGTGGATGCCTACTTGAAACAAACCCATAACTTTATATTGGCTCTTGTAAAGGAGTAAGTTCTTACTTGCTGGTACAACGAGATACGCTTGCCTCTCTCTTAGTACTTGGCTCAGAGGTCTGACCATTGATCCTGCGGTGCACACCCCGATCAATCGGACAGAGGTTTGGATCCCTCCCTTGCTCTTACGACCAGGGAGGCATTCCAAAGTTGGACGAACACCAGTCTGTTCACCAAAAAGACTCAGATTCCACCCACCAAGAAGTGAGTCTTCCTATTGTTTAAGGACCGAGGGTTTGTATTACGTATCGGAACAAATGACAATTTGTCGAAAATTGCATTTTTCCTAACTATACAAACCTGAGGTCCTTTACATATAGTCCCACCTCATGCCACCCCTCACTCTGCAACTTTTTGCATGGGCCTAAAGCAAAAGTGATTCTTCACCGCCGAGCGCACGATCGGACAAGCAGTTAACTACCGTTCTCCCCTTGTTCGAAGCTTACGACCGTCCCAGCTGCCGCTAGTTACCTTCCTATTGTTAAAGGACCTCAGGTTTGTATAGTTAGGAAAAATGCAATTTTCGACAAATTGTCATATTGGTCCCTTGGGGCTTTGGCCAACAAGACGCAAGACCCTCAGTTTTTGGAACCAGAAGTCTTGCATAGTGTTTTGGCATGCATGGACAAGGCAGTGCAGGACGGATCGGCTGAAGTGGCATCCTTGTTCGGGACAGGAGTATTAAAGAAGAGGGCTGTCTTTGGTTCATTTCTTACCAAAGCAGTCTCTCCAGTACAGAGGGCTTCTCTTTTATACGCCCCTCTGTCTAAACAGCTGTTTCCTTCTCAGTTGGTAAAGGACATTTCCCATACGCTTACTGAGAAGGCAACACAGGATTTGCTGGTACATTCTGCTAAGAAGCCTAGACCAGCTGCTTCTGTCTCGAAGATGGAGCCAAGACCTGCCCAACAGCCCTTTCGAGGTAGAGCTTTTAGCCGAGCCCCAAGGAAGAGAGGAGGAGAGAAAAGAGGAAGATCTTCCATTAGAGTTCCAAAGAAGAACGCAAAATGAGATTCCAGTCCTCCAATCACCAGTAGGGGCCAGACTTCTGGGATTCTCGGAAGCATGGGCTTCAATGAAAGCAGAGTCTTGGTCTCTACAAGTGCTGAGGAAAGGATACCTCATCCCCTTCAAGAACAGACCTCCATTGACGACGACTCCGAGGGAGCTGTCAGCGAGATACAAAGACCCTGTAAAGAGAGCGATCCTTCTTGGGTTGGTGCAAGCAAACGTTTTTTGGAGGTGGCCAATCGGAGGTAGTACAGGCTCCGCACTCCCGAGGTTTTTTACAATCGCCTATTTTTGGTGCCGAAAGCCTCGGGGGGGGGGTGGAGGCCAGTCCTGGACGTGAGTGCATTGAATCGCTTCGTGGAGAAGACAAAGTTCTCCATGGAGACATCCAACTCGGTTCTCTCTGCTCTCCGTCCAGGAGATTGGATGGTCTCCCTCGACCTGCAAGATGCATACTTTCACGTCCCCCTGCATCATTCGTCGAAGAAATATCTTCGATTCATGGTGCAGGGAAGGATTTATCAGTTCAGGGCTTTGTGTTTCGGCCTCTCGACGGCTCCTCAGGTGTTTACAGCGTTGATGAGAAACGTAGCAAGATGGCTACATCTGAAGGGGGTGAGGATATCTCTTTACCTAGACGATTGGCTTATAAGAGCGCAGACAAGACAAAAGTGCTTGGGAGGACTTGGAGATAGCTCTTCAATTGACCAGATCTCTCGGATTGCTCGTAAACCTCGAGAAGTCTCACACAATCCCAGTCAGACTATCGTCTATCTGGGGATTCGGATGGATTCTCGGGGTTTTCGAGCGTATCCATCCAGGAAAGAATCTCGAAAGGGTTGGAAAAAATCTCGGTCTTCCTAGAGAAAGAACGAAGCTCAGCGAGGGAATGGCTCAGTCTTCTGGGCACTCTTTCCTCGCTGGAGCAGTTCATCTCTCTAGGGAGACTGAATCTGAGACCCTTGCAGTTCCATCTCAGAAGGAGTTGGAACAGAAGAAAAGGAGATCTTTTGGATACCTTTCCTATAGGAGAGAGTATCAAAAACCACTTACGATGGTGGTTAGAACCACTGAGAAGAAACGAAGGAGTGTCCTTGGCCCTTCAGAACCCTCACCTAGTGTTATTCTCAGACGCTTCGGACACGGGGTGGGGAGCAACACTAGGGACGAAGGAAGTGTCAGGCAGTTGGACAGAAGAACAGAAGGCCTGGCACATAAATGCAGAGGAACTCTTAGCAGTGCACTTAGCACTGCAGTTTTTCGAGAACGAAGTCAGAGGCGTGGTGGTCCAAGTCAACTCGGACCAACACCACGGCTCTGGCTTATATAAGAAAACAAGGGGGGACACACTCTTTTCTCCCTTTACCAACTAGCAAGGGATCTGTTGATATGGGCAGAAGAAAGAGGGATTCGACTCCTGATGAGGTTTGTTCAAGGAGGGAAGAATATAAGAGCAGACAGATTTGGAGCAGTAAAAACCAGGTCCTTCCGACAGAGTGGACCCTTCATTCACAAGTCTGCCAGCAGCTATGGTCTCTTTGGGGGAAGCCTCAAGTGGACCTGTTTGCAACATTCCTATCCAGGAGGATGGAGAACTTTTGCTCGTTGCGGGACGATCCCAGAGCCCTATCCATAGATGCCATGCTCATGGATTGGAAGGGCATAGACGCTTATGTGTTTCCCCCATTCAAGATGCTGGGGGAAGTAATGAGAAAGTTCGTGTCCTCGGAGGGAATGAGGATGACATTGATCGCTCCTTATTGGTTCACAGAGGTACAGGAATGGATAGTGGACTTCCCCAGAGTCTTCCCTTCCCGAAAGGACAGATTCTGCTCAAACAACCCACTTCGAGAGGTATCACAAAAAATATCCACGCTCTCGCTCTGACTGCCTTTCGACTATCGAAAGACTGGTCAGAGCGAGAGGCTTTTCTCGCTAAGCGGCAAAAGCAATTGCTGGAGCAAGAAGGTCCTCAACCATGCGGATATACCAATCGAAGTGGGAAGTTTTCCGTAGATGGTGTAAGGCGAAGAAGCTGTCCTCCTCCGATACCTCTGTGACCGAAATTGCTGATTTTCTTTTGTTTTTACGAGAAGAATCTCAGCTGGCAGTGTCAACCATTAAAAGGTTATAAGAGCTGTTATCAGCTGTGTTCAGGAATAGGGGCCTGAACATAGAGAATAACAAAGATCTGCATGATTTAATTAGATCATTTGAAACTACAAAATGAAGAACTTCTCTCACCCCTAGTGGAACCTGGATGTGGTTCTCAAATATCTTATGTCGGAGAGATTTGAACCTCCCGATAAAGCTACTTTCCGGGACTTGACTAGAAAATGCATTTTCTTAATAGCTCTCGGCACTGCGAAAAGAGTGAGTGAGCTGTAAGCGCTTGACTCTAGAGTGGGTTTTTGTACATGGAACTTACCCAGCAGATATATACTTAGCTATAGACTCCGTCGTCCCCGACAGAAATTCGAATTTCGCGGCACACGCTGCAGGTAGGTCAGGTGATCTACCGCCCTGCCGCTGGGTGG
The DNA here is from genome assembly GCF_015104395.2 of Macrobrachium nipponense. Classification (NCBI taxonomy): domain Eukaryota; kingdom Metazoa; phylum Arthropoda; class Malacostraca; order Decapoda; family Palaemonidae; genus Macrobrachium; species Macrobrachium nipponense. The sequence goes on along the minus strand of NC_087210.1, from coordinate 53,007,102 downwards.
CAGGAATAGGAACGATTACCATTCTAGAACCAGATTTTCTCTGTCGCGGTAGTGTCAACATACGTTGTTGCTACCTCCTGACTTGATTTTCGTTTTTTCATCGCCATCGACCTTCTGGGCTGTCTTTTGCAGGGAAGTACTGGGTCTTTGGTTTGGCATACGCTTTTATTAACTTTTTAATAATGAATTTGGCTTCGAAATTTCGAAGAATATATTACGTGAAACTACCGAATTTTTCGGTAGACACATTATATTTTGCAATAAGGGAAATATTGATATTTTTTTTCACTAATACGTGTATAAGTGTTAGAACTTGATGAAGGAAATATAAGATCTAACTTCTACTTTAGGAAGTCAGAAAGCAATATAACTAGATACGCTTCCTTTAGAAGCTTTAAGAGCTCTCGTACTAACGAGCAGTTAGAGTATTGACAATTCTAGTAGTTGTTGCATCCTCATCACCTTCTTACTCCACAGAATCTACAAATTCATATGTGCCAAATTTGAAGATAAATGGATGGAGCTCAAGGCGAGCTCTAAAAAGGTAAGAGTGAATATAGTGTTCCCAGTGCAGTGGAGGGTGCGTCTGATCGGCTCCGTAGCGCTTCCAGGCCTAGACCTCTTCCAAACTCCCAGACCCAGTGGAGGAGGAAAGTCGACAGCCGCAGGAAGGTTAGGGAGAACCCCCCACCGGTCAGGCGTCCTCGGCAGGTTCTGTAGAACGTCCCAGACTGCCAAGGATAGCATTGATAAGGCATCCTTAAAAAAGTTGCTCTCTTCATCTTACATCCGAAAAGACGAAGAATGTATGTTTGGAGTGATCTAGCGCGTTCTCTGAACTAAGAGAACACTGAGCAAGAAGCCAGCCGCTGCCATGAAGCCGCGTTCCAGCAAGCTAGCGTGAGGTAACGTTCCTATAGCCAGCAGCGAGGCGCGTTCCAGCTAACAGACTAGCGCGAGCCGCGTTCCTACAACCAAACGCGAGCCGCGTTCTAGAAAATTTTTCTTGGCGCAAGGCGCCTTCAAAGAGACGAAGCGCCAGCCTGGCGCAAATTGCGCCAGAAAAACAGACGGCTAGAGCAAGGAGCCTTACAGTAGAGTGGCAATCAGAACGATCCTTCCATTGAACGTTTCCGGGCAAGAGGCTCTTTCTAAAAGGGGTTCTAGTAGGCGCTCGGAAACTGTCAGGGCGCACGGGACCTTCCACAGCAAGCGGAACGTTCCAGGAGCGAGTCTCCTTTCTAGCGCGCGAACATTCCAGGCGCTAGGTGCAAGGATCCAGGCGCCAGAATATCCATTCTCTATCTGCCTCGGCAGGGAAAGAAGGTAGTAGAGTATCTGCTGTATGAGAATACGATACGGCAAATCATAAGCACATACCGTAGTTACTTCTTTGCTGAGCAACTCAATTACCAGTATCCTTCCAGGAATTCCTAGGAAGGACTACGCTTAAAGGGATTGTTAAGACAACCACCTACTTAGCTTCTAGATTTATCGAAGTTCTTGTTTCGCTTAGCATATGCATTATAAGAACTTCCTGAAGTTCGATAATAATGTTATAAGATTCCTTTATTAAATGGAGTAGCTGCAACTCTGGAAGAGTAAGGCCAGTCGGCTAACGAGACTGCTATCGCTTAGGCACCAACGCAGTATCATGTAGGCGTGTCGGTCATGAAGTGGGCTGGCGGGTAACATATGTCTCTCCTGCGGGAATGGAATGAATAACCGTGTCTCTCCCCTACAATCGTGGTTTTAGCCTCGGATTGAGGGGATAGTTAAGCAAACATAAATAAAAATAAGAAGCTTTCAATAAGAAAGATATTACATCTCATTGCTGTTTACCGTAGGTAACATTTTAAAGGATTCTAACGCAGTGAAACTCTATATTGTATAATGCTCTCATGCTTACGAAAGCATGGCTTATTAGAGTACATGCTTAGTGAGAAGATGAATGTAGTAGAGAATTCACTTTAAGACTACGGTATGGTCAAGTCTTATGCACATACCGAGGTTAACTACAGAATTCCTAGTATCCTTACAAGGTTTCCTAGATTAATGCTGTTTACCACAATGTGACAGTATTATAAAGGATTCTAATAGGCAGCGCGCGATATATATTAATTCTCTCATCCTTCGAGAAACGCACACAACCTTTTTAAATTCGGATATTGCTCAAGAGAAGTTGGGTGAGTCGGATGGGAAACATTCTCTTCAGTGGCAGAAGTTGTTTCCCTGAATGGACTATACTACGTATATAAAAGGTTTTTTTTCCCACTAAGAACGGATTATTAACATTGTGAAGGATGTCCGGTACCATAAGGGCCATAGATGTTGGTGGCATAACCTAAAAAGAACTAGAAGGAAGCGCCAGCCTGGCGCAAATTGTGCCAGAAGCACCATCCAAGATATTTTCTCGTTTTTAGAGCGAGTTATTAACCAAGAGTCCAGTAGCCTCTCGGACAGCAGGCTCGGTAACGGCAAGATTCGTTCCTGATTTCGTTACCCATTTAATCGAAAAGGGTCGCTTACAAGGAATGATGAAATAATATTTTAATCACTTAGGCCCAATTCCACGACTCTCTCATATCGCAAAGAGCATCGAAGAATCTCTTTTTTCGCCCCGGTTCGCGTTAACAAAGAGAACCTATTTGGGAACAGACACGGAAACGTAACGATCCTTAAGAGGTTCGATGCAAGATTTTGCATGTCCGTGAGAACCTTCTCGATCGAAGATAATAACTGTTAACATATGTAACTAAAATTTATTGAAAAGAGTTGTGAGAACCTGCGGAAAGTCTTCTTCATAGATCTCTTTGTAAGGTAGAAGACAACAGGCTTCCTTTAGACTGCTTCTTTTTCCTCGAACCAAGAGAGGTAGCAATATAAGACATCTTTAAATTTAAAGAAGGGGAATAAACTTTAGCCTTTTTTTCCCCTAGTTATAAATTCTTAACAGATATTAAGATAATTGGGCGTCAAAGGAAGAAGAGGATGTAATGCCTCATTTTGGCCTTAGAGAGGTTGGATTCACAGAAGTCACGTTCTTCTCACAGCATGTTTTCGTAAGGCTTGTCCAAGAGTATCTGGATATTCTATCAGAATCTATTATAAATAGACCTATAAAACCTCTCCACTCTGAGTCTGTCCGCGTGCAGACTGACCAGAAGTGGACATGAATGAGAGGTTTTTTTTCAAGGTAAATGACAATAGTCTGGCTAAGACATAGAATTGCTGCAGATCGTGCTAGATGGAATGAGGAAACTGTCCTCTTCCGATACCTCTGTGAACCACTAGCGAGGTTTTTTCTTCACTTTCAGAGGGAAGAATCACCTATGTATATATCTGCTATCAAAGAACGCAGTAAAAGGCCATACTCTGTCTCTACAAAGGGAATTAGAGATAACAGAGGATTAAGATCTTCGGGATCTTATACGATACCGCAATACGACAAGAGTAGGATATCATGTACTTCGAATGGGATTTTTTTTTTGTGGCCACAGATTCCGTGTTCCGACAAAATTGGAACTGCTCCTCATCTAAACTTCTTTGAGGAAGTTTTATGAAGGAATTCTTTGTTCTCTTAACCCTAAACGACCAAGAAGGACAAGTGAATTTTTTGTGCATTGGAATCTCGCATCAGATCAATGGAGACTCGGCAAATGGGTTCTTGCCAGCATAGATGTCTGGCAAAAGAAATTAAATCCCTCTATTCCTGACGCAACGCTTTCAGAGAGAAGTTTAGTTGCCCAGGCAGGGTACTTACATTTTCATCTACAGAAGAAGAGATGGTGGTTTAAACGTTTGCCTACAGAGTCTTCGGGGTGCGATGAGGGCTCAAAATGCTTCCAGAAGGTATTCAGAAGGATACAATAAGAGCTAGAAATCAGGTCCGCCCCCAATTCAGCTCAGAGTCTCCTTCGACTTCCAGACTCCTTCCCTTCTTCGTGCAAGGATAGGGAAGATTCTGCAACGAGGAACCTCATCAACATGTAAGAAAAAGATCTCGTTAGCAAAAGAAGTGTTTTCACGAAGGATCCCCCTCCTCGGAGGAAGACTCTTCTCTCTCGTGTTGTTAGATATCCTGTCGTCTACTGGGTGTAGCTGACTAAATCACCTCCCCTTGCCAGGGGCCAAAAGCTCAAAGGGGAAGAATTTCTTCCACCCTTCTCCAGTCTCCTGATAAACTATGTGGTTGTTCAGGACTTCTCGGACAATGTAGCGCCAGCCAAGCAGGCCAAATGCCAAAATTACAGGCGAAAAACGCCAGAGGCGGACAGTTCCAAGGAACTCTGTCATGGTCGGATACTGAGAAGGAGCGGGCCTCCAACCTGGCGCAAATGCGCCAGAGGCGAACAAATCGGACAGATATAAGAGTGTCCGATGTGGACATCGTCAGACAGCCTAGAGACTCTTCCAAGCTCGAAGCTCCAGCAAGTGTGGAGGAGCTAAGCCAGGCGCGAGGCGCCAGCCAGGCTCTAGGAGCCAGCCAGGCTCTAGGAGCCAGCCAGGCTCTAGGAGCCAGCCAGGCTCTAGGAGCCAGCCCAGGCTCTAGGAGCCAGCCAGGCTCTAGGAGCCAGCCAGGCTCTAGGAGCCAGCCAGGCTCTAGGAGCCAGCCAGGCTCTAGGAGCCAGCCAGGATCTAGGAGCCAGCCAGGCTCTAGGAGCCAGCCAGGCTCTAGGAGCCAGCCAGGCTCTAGGAGCCAGCCAGGCTCTAGGAGCCAGCCAGGCTCTAGGAGCCAGCCAGGCTCTAGAAGCCAGCCAGGCGCCATCCAGGTGCCAGGCTCCTTCAAGGCTAGGCTCCAGTCAGGATTGAGGATCCATCCAGACGCAAGGCTCCTTCCAGTAAAGAGAAACCTAAAGCTCTGTCATGTAAGAGGGCTAGTCCCCATTGATATGATACAGGTAAGGCTCTGCCATGTAAGTGGGTCAGCCCCCATTGGCACGATCCGAGAAGGCTCTGTCGTGTAAGCGGGCTAGCCCCCATTGACATGATCCAGAAGGGTTTGTCAGTCATAGGTCCCTACCTCGCTGAAACTCTTGAGGCATGCAGACTCATAGACAGAATAACATGAAGTCTTCTGCCAGGCTCCAGGTGCCTTCCAGGCGCAAGGCACCAGCCAGACGCAAGGCTCCAGCCAGGCGCGAGGCGCTAGCCAGGAAGGAGGAGCCAATCAGGCACCAGCCAGGCGCAAGGCGCCATCTAGGCGCGAGGCTCCAGCCAGGCTCTAGGCGCCATTCAGGCGCAAGGCTCCAGCCAGGCGCGAGGCGCTAGACAGGCGCTAGGCGCCTGCCAAGCGCTAGCCAGGCTCCAGGCTTTCACCCAGAAAGAGATCTATATCAAAGAACGCCCTGGCCTTCTTTGAGACATTGTGATCTCCTAAGCACTTGATAAGTGCATTGATGATTCCTTCAAACAGCTGAGAATTAAAAGCGCATGAAGTGCGAGCTTTTCCGAATTCTTGTTCTTTCCTTAACAATATGTCATAAGGACATATTAGCTGTCACATACGGGAGATGCAACTCTGTGTTGACTTCCCATTATCCGAAGGATGTCAAGATAACCTTCGAGGGATCCTTCTCTCTTGGTTGATACGTGTCTGCGATACATTGCTGGGATAGGGAGCAGATACTGATCCTTAACTAGTGAGTTAAATTTTATTTAACGTCGTGTTTTTTCTTTGGGTTGTTTGAAAGGAGTTTGTAGATAACTCTTTTCAACTTAAGCACTAACCCTCGTGTTAGGATCATGTGATCGGGATCGTGTTGTCTCCTTAATTATGCCACTAGGCATAGGCATATTGTCATGTAAGAGGCTCTGTCGAGTAAATGGATAAGACCCATCGACAGACCCACAAGAACTCTTAGCCATAGGTCACATCCTCGCTGAGGCTCTTGAGGCGAAGCAGATTCCTAGGCATTAGCCATGGAGGCTTCCGCCTGATCAAGTAGGAACCAAGGTTTTATTTATTTATTACCTACAACGTATGTTGTTTACCTGTCTATTCAGTAAATAGTTGTCTCTTTCCCACACCACCAAGGGGTGTCAATCAGCTAAGTATATATCTGCTGGGTAAGTTCCATGTACAAAAAATGATATTGTTAAGATACAATAAAGTTTTGTACATACTTACCTGGCAGATATATACGATTGATGGCCCACCCAACCTCCCTCAGGAGACAGGTGGAAGAGAAAATCTGGTTCTAGAATGGTAATCGTTCCTATTCCTGCCACCCAGGCGGCAGGGGCGGTAGATCACCTGACCTACCTGCAGTGTGCCGCGAAATTCGAATTTTCTGTCGGGGACGACGGAGTCTATAGCTAAGTATATATCTGCCAGGTAAGTATGTACAAAACTTTATTGTATCTTAACAATATCATTTTAAGAAGGATTCAGCTGTATTGTCCTTTAAACCTTTATTTCTAGCTAAAAATGAAAACCCCTCGAGACCTTGGCCTAGGACTTTGAAGTAAAAGGCCTTTCTCAATTAGTTGGGAATGAAATGGAAAGAACTTTATGTCCTGTGAGAAACTTGAAGTTTTACCTACAGAAGAAGAAGCAGTTGCAGGGTTGCAATCAAAGTTTATGGTGTGCAGTTAAAGACCCTAGAAGAGCTATGTCAAAGAATGCCTTAGCATTTTTTGTTAGGAACATCATAACTGAAGCCCACATGAGCTGTGATAGTGAGGCATATAAGACCTTAAGGGTAAAAGCACACGAAGTACGTGCAGTCGCTACATCATTGTCGTTCAACAAGAACATGTCAATGAAGAACATCTTAGCGGCCACGTATTGGAGATGTAACTCAGTGTTCGCCTCATATTACTTGAAAGATGTGAGAGTGACATATGAGAAATGCTTCTCTCTAGGGCCCTATGTATCAGCGGATACAGTGCTGGGGAAAGGAGAGAAGACTGATCCTTAATATTAATTTTTGTCCTTATATTTTATATTGTGATTTAAAAATTATTGGAGTTGAGTTTTTTTAGGTTGTTTGAAAGGTGTTTGGGGATAACGCCTTTCAATCATATTTACTAATCCACGGTTAGGATCGGGTGATCGGGATCAGTATTTTACTCCTTTATATGCCAAGAGGCATAGGTATATTGTCATGTAAGTGAATAAGACTCCAGTGACAATTGCCATTAGGTTCTGTTGAGTAAGTGGATAAGACCCCATTGACAGTCCTTTTCAAGAGTTCTCAGCCATAGGGCACACCCTCGCTGAAGCTTTTGAGGCGAAGCAGACTTCTCAGCACAAGCTAAGAAATCTTCCGCCTAAACAGGTAGGAACTAGGGTATTATTAATTAACTTGTATTACCTACAACATATGTTGTTTACCCATTGTGGTCCAGTAATTAGCTGTCTCTTGCCCTCTGCCAAAGGTGCCAATCAGCTAAGTATATATCTGACAGGGAAGTTGAATGTATGAAAATGATATTGTTATTGTACAATAAAGTTTCATACATACTTACCTGGCAGATATATACGATCGTATGGCCCACCCAACCTCCCCTCAGGAGACAGGTGCAAGAGAAAAACTGGCTTAAAACGGTAATAGTTCCTATTCCTGCCACCCAGCGGCAGGCGGCGGGATCACCTGACCTACCTGTAGTGTGTGCCGCGAAATTTGAATTTCTGTCGGGGACGACGGAGTCTGTAGCTAAGTATATATCTGCCAGGTAAGTATGTATGAAACTTTATTGTACAATAACAATATCATTTTTCGCCCTATACCACCATATACTATAGGGGTTCCGGCCGGCCCCCTTAAAAGACTGAAATGGATAGATTATTGTACTTCTATAAAATACTATAACATATGAATTAATTATAGTACTATTATTATCATTATGCGAAAATATTAATAAACATACACATGTACCATAGAAATTCTCATCTCAGTAAAAGAGAGAGAGAGAGAGAGAGAGAGACAGAGACAGAGACAGAGACAGAGACAGAGAGAGACAGAGAAAATACGTGACCATCGAGAGGGCAACAGTTGTTGGACCCCAGCCAACTCTGCTTGGCTCCGTGGAAATCAAAGACGCAGGGTAAAATGCATAGGTAACAGTGCAGTGGGCTGAGAACAAACAAATCTGTCCTTGGTATTTGATTTTTTAAACATAAGGCAGCATGTCCGACAAAAAGTGCAACAATAAAGTGAAGAGAAAATATGTACTATTAGACCAGAGTGGAAAAATTACAGTGATTTCAAGCAATGGCTCATCCCCCAAAACAACAACAAAAGCGGACCATATACTGCAAAATATGCTAGAAGAATTTTAGCATTACGCACGGTGGACTGAGGGATGTGCGACAGCATGGATCAACAGCAGCACAAATCAAATAAACAAGCAGCCTCGGCTGCAGCAGCGTTGGGAATAAGATCATTGTTCCCAGCAAAAAATTCTAGACTCAGAAAAGGTATGGTATATATATATATATATATATATATATATATATATAATATATATATTTATATATTATATATAAGCTTATATATGTATATATGTGTGTGTATGTATGTATGGTATGTATAGTGTGTATACATTTATATATATTATAATTCTATATATTATATATTATATATATATTATCTATATATATATATACTATTATATATATATATATATGTCTATATATATATAATATGTATAATATTATCTATATATATACTATATATATAGAAGATATATATGTATATATATATATATTAATATATATCTATACTTATATTATTAGATATGTATATATGAAATATATATCTATATTAATATCTATATATATATATATATATATATATATATATATATATTGTGTCCAACTACCTCTCCAATTTAGGTGTCCCTTTTTTCAATTTTCAAAATCTGGTCACCCTGCTTTCCATAACTGTCTTGACCTCTGCAAGGAGCTGTTATGTCTCCTTCTCTCGTCTCGTTTTCATCAATTAGTCACTTTTGACCTGCATCTTGTCTCCCTCACTCATATCTTGGTGATTCTACTCATCGTTAGCCCTCATTTTTCTCTTCTCAGCATTCCTGTGGCTGTCAATGTAGATTTTGATTGTTTTTCATGACCAAGGAAGAAAGAAATTAATGAATTATTGTATTACTATTTTCTTACGAAAGTCTTTGCAACTATTCTGTAGTTTATGATAAGCTTGAATTTTATCTATTAGTTTGATTAATGTTTTGATAAAGTATAATGTCGAGGAGAAATCATATAAATGGCGTGGTGTAGTAATGATTGCAGAAATACCAAATGGAGATCACATATTGCCAGTACCTGTCAGTAGAGCTTCCTCTCTTTCTACGCTAAAATTTTTGTTCAGGAAGTAAGAAGGTTTTGTTTTACTTATCTCCTGGATTAATTAATCATGAAATTTAGGTCTGGAAGTCCAAGCGCCAGAACCCATCGTGATTATTCAGCGCTGTAGTGAAGATGAAGTTTATAAATTAATATGATTAATAATGAATAAATGAATAATAAAATACTAATAAAATTCTGTTTAAATATGGATGTAAAAAAATTAAGAATGATGATAGGAATAACCAATAAAAAGTAAATAATTATAAAACTTTTATATTTAAAAAAAACTTTTTATAGAATAAATATGAACTTGAATCAAAAGGTTACGAACTCATCAATGACCCAAGAAGAAACCATAAAATAACATTTTCTGCAACATTTTCTTGTTTGCTCTTTAGTCTATTTTCAAGCAGTGTGCTGCATTTTTCATCATCCATTAGACCTGTAACTTTTTTTTTTTTTTTTTAACTAAAAGGGTAATTCAAATTGGATTTTTATTCATGGCATCTTTGATTAAAGACAAAGTTAATTTAGAACTTTGGTAGAATTATACAGATCAAAATAGGCAGCCTCTTTTGTAACCTTCTGTGGATTTTGAACTTGGTTGAATGACTTTAGAACCTGTTTCAGTCAATTTTTACCAGTCAATTTTTTACCTCGAATAGGCTTTTGAGTTAAATGCCATTTAATAGTGTAAGATACTATATTACTCCTAATCTCGTGTTTGGTGGTATCATCATAGACAATGATTTCTTGACCTTCACCCTGCAGTCAAGTTTCCATATAGGTAACCCTCAGTTGCATTGCATAGTCTTGAACTTCATGAGTCCCCATGTAAGCTGTTCCCCCCCTAAATTAATGCAAATAGGTATAACATTGATAACCCATTACATCAAATATCACTCAGACCTCTCACATTTATATACCATGACTGGGCATAAGTCATGTCAATATTGGTGCGCATTCAAAATCGCACGGCTATGAAGTCAGCGTTATAACTGTAAGATAATTTTGACACGTTCCTCGACATATGATCTTGTAGGTCCCTTTAGGCTGTGAATGGTAAATGTTGCAAGAAATTCATCAAGAAATTGTATAAGTTAATCAATTTCATTTGCTTTTACTCATGAATAAGATAATAATGAGTATGCATATTTTCTTTAAGAGCCAAGATAGCTTATATGACTTATCATTATTATATGGAATGATCCATATTTTAATTCGCTGTATAATAAACCACCTGCATGCTCTCTATGAAAACACTGAAACTTAATCATAGTAATAGGCAAAAAATATTTCTGGTGTTATGTGAGCTCAAGCTATCAAGAATTAAGACAGTAATTCATGAAGGAAGTTGGCGATGTATGTCTAAAGACTGATGGCCACTTTTTACTTTGCCTGTTAATTTAGAGCTAGTAGTGTGAAGAAACTTACTCTTTTATATTTTTGTAGTTCATTTCTTTGTAAATGTATCCATATTATCATATGCCCACTATATACGTATAGCTATTTATGTAAATAAAGAGAACGCAAATTAAGAAACATGGCATATAAATTGCTCAAGCCAATCACGACCGTTTTTACAATATGAAGACTCATTCACGATGGAAAAGGTAAACAAAGACTTGCAGTGTTACCATAGTATTCTTTTACAGTAGGAATTATTGGGTGAAGGTAGGTGTATCGAAATAGTACTTGGAGGGAACTGTACCTTTGGAGCCTCATGTTCTCAAATTAGTACTGACAGTGTAATCTTGCACTTGGCATATGAATAATTTATTTTTGTCCATGAACTTTCCTGTCAGATATATACTTAGCTTTACGTCTCTGACGTCACGACAGAATTCAAAACTCGCGGCACACGCGACAGGTAGGTCAGGTGATCTACCTTACCCGCCGCTGGGGGGCGGCTGTAAGAACCAATCTTCCTTTCCAGTCAGAATTTTTCTGTCGCCGGTGTCGACTATGTACACCTGTGGTTGTTACCTCCTGACAGCTTTATTCGTTTCTCGTTGCCTTGGATATATTTGGACTGACTTTTGGTGAAGTACCTGATCTTGTTGGCTTGGCATACGCGCTTGTGGATTGTTTTTGGATATTGGTTTGGATTTTTCTTTGATTTCAAGATGTCTGATGTAGAGGTTAAGAAATCTTCTATGTTTAGGGTGTGCTCTATGGATGAATGCAAGGTGAGGCTACCGAAAGCAATGGTAGATCCTCACACAGTATGCTTGAAATGTAGGGGTAAAGAATGTTCCTTTGTTAACCCGTGTAATGAGTGTGAGAAGTTGGATGAGGGTGAATGGAAGTCTCTTTCTTCCTACTTAAGGAAGTTGGAGAAAGACAGGGTGAGAAAAGCTTCGTCTAGAAGTTCTAGTAAGTCTCGTATTAGCGAGGTAGAAGTAGACAATCCTGTCGTAGCACTAGATCCTTCTCCCGTTTCAGCTCCTGCTCCCTGCATCGAACCTAAAGATACGCCTTCGGAAGTGGCAACCATGAGAGCCACGATCCTTAGCATGGAGAAGAAAATTCGTTCGTTGCAAGGTAAGAGTAATAGTGAAGGTGATTTGTGCAGTGACCCCAGTGCAGTGGAGGGTGCGTCTGATCGGCTCCTTAATGCTTCCAGGCCTAGACCTCTTCCAGACTCCCAGTCCCAGTGAGGTGGAAAGTCAACAGCCGCAGGAAGGTTAGGGAGAACTCCCCACCGATCAGGCGTCCCCTCGGTAGATCCTGATGTTTCGTTACCCAGGCTGCCTTAATTCGCGCCAAGAAGGAGGTGTTACGCCAATGCTTCTCTTCTTCTTCATCACCTTCTCCTAGAAGAGGATGGAGCGCCTCGGATTCATCTAGACCGTTGAAGAGAGCCTGGAAGGCTCCTTGCGCCTTTCCTTCCAGCCCGGAATGTTTTCCGGAAGAGCCGGAAGTGGATATCAAGAAACCCAGGAGGGATCAGGAGTTCTCGCCTCAGAGTAGGCTTCGATCCTCATCCCCTGTGGAGGATTTTGCAAGATCTCCAGCTCGGATTCTTGCAGGGCTGCAAGCTCAGATTTCGGCTCTGGCGGGCTCCTTGGCTGGAGGCACGCGTCGTAAGAAGGACGTCTCTCTCCCCGTCAAGAAGTCTAGGCTACCTTCTCCTGCTTTGCCTTCTCAGTCGGAGGCGGCTCTCTCTCCTGTAACAGCGGATGGAATGAGGCGCTCTTCCCTCAGCAGACGCCTGTCGTCTTTCAGCCGCCAATCGCCCAAGAAGCTTTCTCATGGCGACTTCATTTCTCCAGTAGAAAGGGATCAAGCGCCTAGTAGGCGCTCGTCTAAAGATAAGCGCACAGCTTCGTCTTCTCGCTCCTTTCCGAAGAACCTCCAATCTCCGGATAAGAGAGCCTCCTCATACATGGACTCTTCCAGAGACAGGATCTCTCCTTATGTCAGGCGCCTAGAGCCTGGTAGGCGCTACTCCCCAAGTAGCCGCTCTCCCATTGCCAAGCGCTGTGCGGAAGATAGGCGCTTCTCTCCTGATAGGCGCGTTTCACCTGTTAGCCGCTCTGTTCAGGTCAGGCGTAAAGAGCCTGAAAGTAATGTCTCGGCTGATAGACTAGCTTTTGCAGAGACCCACGCGTCTCGATCTAAGTATTTGGATCATGGTAGACGCCTGTCTCCGAGTAGGCGATCTTCTCCAGGGATTTGCTCTCCTGTTGGTAGGCGCCAAGAGCCTAGCAGGCGTTCTCCTCATTTTAGGCGCAGTTCGCCAGGCAGCCGCTCTTTTTTTTGACAGGCGCATGGATTCTGTTAGGCGCCGTGAGCATAGTAGGCTCTCCTCTCCTAGCAGGCGCTCCCCTTTGGACTCCCGTGTATCTAGGAGCAGACTACAGGATCACAGAGGAATCACTCATTGGAGTAGGAAGGACGCATTCGATAGGAGCTCTCCCGAAGCTTTGGCTTCACCTGATAGGCGCCAGACGGCTGCCAGACACTCATCACTAGATAGACGCACTTCTTTAGAGAAGTCCAGCTGCTCTCGTAAAGAAGCCGAAGGTTCTTCGGTGGATGAAGTAGAACCTTCAGAAGAGGACTTGGTTAAGGATTCTTCGGTCTCGTCCTACAAGATCCTGACAGACCTCCTTCTTCAAGAGTTTGGAGACGCTCTTACTCCCGTCGCTCCTCCTTCTCCTCTCTCGTTATTCTCGACTTCTAAGAAGACGAAGGTTTCCTCCTGTGTGAGGATGAAGCCAACCATCTCGATGAAGAAGGCTTTGAGAGGTTTTGGTGATTGGCTTCTTTCTAAGGAGGAGAAAGGGAAGACTGTGTTTTCTTTCCCTCCTTCTAAGCTGACGGGCAGACTAGGCTTCTGGTATGAGTCTGGAGAACCCCTAGGCCTGGGTCTGCCATCATCTGCTGACGCGGACTTCTCTTCACTGGTGGATGCCTCACGACGCTCGGCCCTCTTGTCGGCTAAGACTACCTGGGCTATGAACGAGCTCGACCACCTGTTGAAGGGAATGTTCAGAGTCTTGGAAGTCTTCAACTTCCTTGACTGGTCTTTGGGGGTCTTGGCTAAAAGGACTCAGAACCCGGATTCCATTTCGCCCAAGGATCTCAACAGTGTACTGACGTGCATGGATAAGGCAGTTAGAGATGGATCGAGCGAAGTAGCCTCCCTGTTTGGAGCAGGGGTTCTTAAGAAAAGATCGGTCTTCTGCTCTTTTCTGACAAAGTCCGTCTCTCATGCTCAGAGAGCCTCGTTACTCTATTCGCAACTCTCGCCGCTTCTCTTCCCAAAGAAGATAATCCAGGACATCTCGGGAGCTATCTCTGCGAAGGCTACTCAAGACATGCTCGCTCAGTCTGCCCGGAAACCTAGGACCTCCTTCCAGACGAAGACTAAGAAGGAGACTCCGGCTAGACAGGAGCCCTTTCAAGGGGGCCCTCCTTCTAGAGCCTCTACCTCAAGAGGTAATAGACCCTTCAAGAGAGGAAGATCCTTCTCGCGCTCATCCAGAGCGAAGAAGTAGGAAAGAAGTCCTCCAGACATCAGTAGGTGCCAGGCTTCTAAGATTCGCAGAAGCCTGGGCAAAGAGAGGAGCGGACAACTGGTCCCTCTCGATTATCCGGAAAGGATATCTGATTCCCTTTACAGAAAGACTACCTTTGACGACGACTCCGAGGGAGTTGGTGGCCAGGTACAGGGATCCCATCATGAGCCACGCTCTAACTCTGGCAGTAGAACAAATGTTAGAGAAAGAGGCTATAGAGCTAGTGAACGACCCATGCTCAGCGGGCTGTTACAACCGCCTGTTTCTAGTTCCAAAAGCCTCAGGAGGATGGAGACCGGTTCTGGATGTAAGCGCCCTGAATTTCTTTGTAGAAAAGAGGAAGTTCGCCATGGAGACGACATCCTCAGTGTTGGCGGCTCTTCGTCCAGGGGATTGGATGGTGTCCCTAGATCTTCAGGACGCTTACTTCCATGTGCCGATCCATCCTTCTTCAAGGAAATACCTCAGGTTCATGATGGGAGGAAGGATATTCCAATTCAGGGCCTTGTGTTTCGGCCTTTCAACAGCCCCTCAGGTCTTCACAGGACTAATGAAAAATGTAGCAAGATGGCTACATTTGGAGGGAGTCAGGGTGTCCCTTTACTTGGACGACTGGCTGATCAGAGCCAAGTCACAGAAAAGATGTTTGGAGGACCTACAAAAGACCCTTTTCATGGCGAGTTCTCTGGGACTTTTGGTGAACTTTCAAAAGTCTCAGTTAATCCCCAGTCAAAATCGTATCTATCTGGGGATTCATATGGTTTCTCTGGATTTTCGGGCTTTTCCTTCTCCAGAAAGGATAGCCCGAGGGTCAGAGAAAGTCAAAGCCTTCCTAGAGAAAGACGTATGCACAGCGAGGGAGTGGATGAGTTTGCTGGGGACACTCTCCTCGTTGGAGCAATTCCTTTCTCTAGGAAGGTTGCACCTCAGACCTATCCAGTTCTTTCTACATCGGAACTGGCGTTGTCTTTCTCAAAACCTAGAGTTCTCCTTCAAGATTTCAAGAGAAATCAAGAAGGACCTCTCTTGGTGGGCGAACCCTCTCAGGTTTGCAGAAGGGATGTCCCTTCACATTCCGAACCCCAACCAAGTGTTGTATTCCGACGCGTCGGAAACAGGTTGGGGAGCAACGCTCGGCTCAAGAGAAGTGTCAGACACCTGGAAGAAGGAACAGGTGACCTGGCACATCAACAAGAAAGAGCTGATGGCTGTTTGGCTAGCTTTGAAAGCATTCGAGCCCTACATCCTAGCTTCGGCAGTTCAGATAAACTCGGACAACACCACGGCCCTGGCATACATCAGGAAGCAAGGGGGGACTCACTCCTTCTCCCTGTACGAGACAGCAAAAGAACTTCTGCTGTGGGCAGAGGAAAGGAAGATTTGTCTCCTTACCAGGTTCATACAGGGAGAAAAGAACGTCAGCGCAGACCTCCTGAGCAGGAAGTCAAGTCCTGCCGGCGGAGTGGACTCTTCACGAGGATTTGTTTGCCAGGACCTGTGGAGGGGAGACTTTGGGGCAGGCCCTCACATAGACCTCTTCGCCACAGCCAAGAATGCGAGGATAGGCAACTACTGCTCTCCGATTTCGGACCCGAGGACAGTGTCAATAGATGCTTTTCTCCTAGATTGGAAGGGCCTAGACATGTACGCATTTCCTCCCTTCAAGATACTGGGAGAAACTCTCAAGAAGTTTGCAGAATCGGAGGCAGCAAGGATGACGCTGATAGCCCCTTTCTGGCCCGCACAAGTATGGTTCACAGAGGTACTGGAATGGTTAGTAGACATTCCGAGATCTTTACCACAGAGGATAGATCTGCTCAGACAACCCCACTTCGACAGGTATCACAGAAACCTCCCCGCTCTCGGTCTGACTGGCTTCAGACTGTCAAAAGTTTGGTCAGAGCGAGAGGGTTTTCTGCAAGAACTGCAACTGCGACGGTGGTGTAGGAACCATCACTTTTCCTCTTCCAGTACCTCTGTAACCCAAAATAGCAGACTTCTTGCTTTTCCTTAGGGAAAAAAGTGGACTGGCGGTATCAACCATTAAAGGTTATCGTAGCATGCTGGCTGCAGTGTTTAGGCACAGAGACTTGAACATTTCAGAAGACAAAGACCTTCATGATCTAATAAGATCTTTTGAAACATCCAAAAAGGTTTCGCCAGAGATTCCAAGTTGGAATCTGGATGTAGTGCTACGCTTCCTTAGGTCCCCTAAGTTCGAACCGCCTCAGTCTGCCTCTTTTAGAGACCTCACGAGGAAGACACTTTTTCTCATGGCATTGGCTTCCGCAAAGAGGATTAGTGAACTCCATGCAATAGAAGGGAGAGTGGGGTTCAGAGGAGATGCAGCGATCTGTGCATTCCTGCCTTCGTTCTTGGCTAAGAACGAGAAACCCCTCAAATCCTTGGCCTAGGAGTTTTGAAGTCCGAGGTTTATCTGCCTTAGTAGGCGAGGAAGCAGAGAGGTCACTTTGCCCAGTACGAAGTTTAAAGTTTTATCTTCAGAGAAAGAAGAAACTTGAGGGCAATGATGTCAACCTTTGGTGCTCTGTAAGAGATCCAAGGAGGGCTCTTTCAAAGAATGCGCTTTCTTTCTTCATCAGAAGCCTGGTGAAAGAAGCACATGCGATATGTGATGAAAGTCAATTCAAGCTTCTGAAGGTCAAAGCTCATGAGGTAAGAGCTATTGCCACTTCATTAACTTTCAATAAAAACATATCCCTGAGTAATATTATGAAAGCAACATTCTGGCGTTGCAACTCAGTCTTCGCGAACCACTATCTGAGAGACGTCAAAATCACGTATGAAAAGTGCTTCGCGTTAGGCCCGTACGTATCGGCGGATTCGGTGCTGGGGCAGGGAGCTGAGACATATGCTTTGTAGTATTTTTTTCCCCCTTGTTTAGGTTGTAAGTTTTTTGGTTGTTTGAAAGAGCATGCGGGTAGGCATCTCTTTCATGTCGTATGTCTAACAATGATTAGATTGGTTAGGTGATCAGTTTATGTTTGAGCTCCTTGCAATGATAGTGGTTAGGTTCTGTCATATAAGAGGGCGAATCCCCTTTGACAAGATCCTGCTCGGATTCTATCAAGTAAGCAGATACCAAATCCCTTTGATAGACCCAAAGAGTCTGTCAGCTGTAGGTCACGCCCTCGCTGAAGCTCTTCAGACGACGCAGACTAATAGACAGTAGCTACGAAGTCTTCTGCCTAAACAGGTAAGAACCAAGGTTGTATTTTACATCCTACAACAGGTGTTGTTTCCCCCTTTTTCCATATTAATAGTGCTGTCTCTTTCCCTCCACCAAGGGTGTCAATCAGCTAAGTATATATCTGACAGGAAAGTTCATGTACAAAAATGTTATTGTTAGTATACAATAAGGTTTTGTACATACTTACCTGGCAGATATATACAATTGATGTCCCTCCCAGCCTCCCCTCAGGAGACAGGTGGAAAAGAAAAAATTCTGACTGGAAAGGGAGATTGGTTCTTACAGCCGCCACCCAGCGGCGGGTAAGGTAGATCACCTGACCTACCTGTCGCATGTGCCGCGAGTTTTGAATTCTGTCGTGACGTCAGCGACGTAAAGCTAAGTATATATCTGCCAGGTAAGTATGTACAAAACCTTATTGTATACTAACAATAACATTTTTGTTTAAAAATAAAAAGTATGAAATGGGTTTTACTGAATTTTGTTTTGTAGCACGAAATTTTTTCAAATCCACAGGTTAAAGGTGGACAGGAGGTTGTAACCAAAGTAGTGGAAGTGCTGCCTGTAGATATGATCAATATCCCATCTTATGCCAGGTGGTTTGTTCGACTTGCTGGCATTTCAGGAGCATCAGCAGTTGCACTGGGAGCTTATGGGGCTCATGGTAAGTTTAAATCCAAGTTAGTTAATATAGCACCAATCAAGAGAAGAAATAAGCAACCCTTCATCCTTTATATTGGAGTATTTCTTGTTGCCAAGTTGGTTCGGTCATTAAGTTTGTTGTGAATGTCGGTACAGATGGAAGCCAGGGTGTGAGATGGATGATCGCCTGCCTATTGTCTTGCTACGAGGGTGGTGCCATCAATGCACCTCACACGGTGTAGGTATTACTTGAGGTTCTTTGTAGCATCCTTTTGGTCCATAGCTGCAACCCCTTTCATTCTTTTTTTTTTTTTAGTGCCTCCATTCATATTCCCCTTCTTCCATCTTACTTTCCACCCACTCCTAACAATTGATTCACAGTGCAACTCTGGGGTTTTCCTCCTGTTACACCTTTCAAACCTTTTTATTGTCAATTTCCATTTCAGCACTGAAGGACCTCATAGGCCCCAGCACATGGCCTGTGGCCTAAAATCTTTTCATTGCAATACACTCCCTGAACACCTGAATTAGCCCTGGTCACTGACCAGCCTGAACTATATCCCCACATATTTACCCACTAAGTGGGTAATTTTAACTGTCAGTGTTACCAACGCTGCAGGTAAAATCTAGTCAAATAAGTTACCTGTGTTACCGTTGGCAACGCTGCCGCAAATACCGGCCACCAGAGGCCTGTCTCCTCAATTGTTTCTTGTTCGCCATGCTGTGCGGATCAGTCCCACATCTGGCGAACTTTTGGTCATTTAGCCCTACCCCACTCAAGGAGTTTTCGTATTTTGGATACAGATTACGACCTTGGACTGTGATTAACGTTTTTCTCCCGTTTCACTTTTGATAGCTACTTTGTACTCGCTATGGATAAGTTAGAAAACGAATGTCGTCGCCGTCTGCAAACACCTCTGCTTCTGCTTCATCTACAGTTCGATGATCGAGCCTTTTATTGCTGGACATGTTGGTGCTCATCGGCTCTTAAAATAACGTCGTCGCCATCTGCAAATGCCTCTGCTTCTACTTCATCTACAGTTCAATGATAGAGCCTTCTACTGCTGGATATGTTGGTGCTCATCGGCTCTGCACGCCCTTCAAGCGTAGGATGAGTACCCTCACACTTGATCGACGTTCTTTTCGTTATTTCTTGTAGGAAGGTTCAGTGCAATACCAGTCAGAGATGTTTGTCTTGGTCAGGAGACAAGGAAACATTAGTTAGTTATTCAAGAAATTAGTGGACAGGTCATCATCTAGTATATTAAGCATATTTCTAGCCTGACAAATAATTAACCAAAATAGAGATAGTGGTACTAGTAGTATAGTTGGTTCTAATGGTACTAGTAGTATAGTTGGTTCTAATCGTTCTTTTCACTTATATAACTTACCCGGTGGTTACATATAGCTGTCGTCTCCTGACGTCACGGCAGAATTTGAAATTCGCGGTAGCGCTAATGGTTTGACAGGTGATCCCTCTACTCCCGCCCTCTACGGGTACCGGGAACCAATTCCAACAAATAAATCAGAAGTTTCCTGCCGTCGGAACCGGTAACACGGTTCTCTGCTGGTTGGAATTTGGATTTGATCATCTTGGTTTTCTCCTTTTGGTGATGTACCTTGAGTTTACTGATCTTTTTGATAGCGCTATAGTTATTTTGGTTTTGATATTGTTGTCCTTTTTAGGAATTATTTTGAATTCTTCACGATGTCTGACACCGGCTCTGTTCAGTATAGGGTGTGTAGTAGTGGGTGTAAGACTAGACTTCTTAAAGCTTCACTTGATCCTCATTCTACTTGTGTTAGTTGTAGGGACGTGAATGTTCTTTTGAGAATACGTGTGAAGAATGTAAGTCTCTAACATCTCATGAGTGGAAGGCACTGGGAAAGTATATGAGAAAGTTAGAAAAAGATAGAATCAGAAAGGCTTCACAGAGATCTTCTTCTAAGTTAGTGAGTAGCCAGGATATTCCTCTGAATTCTATTAATCCTGTTCCTATTAACCCCGTCGTGGTGCTCCTGCCCTCGAATCTGTATCTCCCGATCCCGTGTCAGTATTACAAGCCGATATGGACTCGAAATTTGTCTCTTTCCTCACCACTATGCAGAAAATGGGTGAGGACAGTGCAAGAAGTTAGGTAGTTAAGTGTGATAATTACTTAGTGCAAGTGTAGTGGAGGAGGTGGTTGTTCGGCCCGTTCGTTCTCCTAGGTTCTAGGCCCCTGTCAAAACTCCCCAGATCCTGGGAGGAGGCATGCCGAAAACCGAAGGGAGGCGAGCGGGACCTGCTCCCGAGCAGCCGCCCCCTCAAGCAATCCTGTAGCCGTATCCAGGATGCTGTCGCTCACCATTGGAAAGGTGTTGCGAGGAAGTGTTTTTCGTCAAGTGACTCTAGTTCAGATGTTTCCTCTTATAGAGGTTGGCGTAATAAGACTTCTAGACCGCTGAAAAGGTCGCGCGATGTTTTCGCCTGCTGCGGTTCCCAAGAAGGTGGCGGCTGCCGAACCTTCTTGTAGTTTTTGGGAGGAGCCTGAAGCCTTTTCTCCGGCGGTTTCGATTTATCGCCCTTCTCTCATAGAATTGGAGAAGCCACGAACACGCACACCCCTTCGGAGCCTTCTCCAGAGCCTCTCAAGCGATAACTCCTGCTGGCTCCAGACGTGTTTGTGGATCATCCTTCTACACCTCCCGCGCCTTCTACGTCGGTGGATCCTCAACCTTCGGTGTTTGAACAGATGAATGCCAAGTTAGGCAGTATCTTGGAGCTTTTTGGCAAAGTCTCTTTCGTCCCCGAATGCGCTCCCGACCGCCTTACATCTTCCGCAGACTACTGTGCAGTCCTCTTCGCAGGCTCCTTTGCAGTCGCCTCTTCAGGCTCAGACTCTCCATGTGACTCCTCTTCAGACGCCACTTCAGGCGCCTAGTCGGACTCCTTTCCTGACTCCGTCTTATGGCGCCACGTCAGGCTCTCGCTCGAGCGCCACCATCAGCCGCCAGCGCGGCCAGCCAGCTCAGCCGCCAACGCAGCCGCCAGCTCAGCCGCCCGGATACGTCTCAGTACAGGCTCAGACGTCTTCTCCTGCTTTCTCACACCCTCCTCGGACGCGTCAGGGTGTGACTTCGCCGAACAGGATTCCTCTTCCGATGAATGTTCGCCAGTTTCGTCGAAGGAAGCTTCGGACTTGGAGGAAGAAAGAGAAGGACTTACAGAAAAGACAAGCATTTGTCGGGGTATAAACTCCTTTTACGATCTTTCGTTGACAACTTTGGAGATTCTTTTGCGCCTTCCGTTCCAGTTTCTCCTAGTCGCAGTGGAAAAAGGACAGTAAGCCTGACTCCTCGTCCTCGTTCACGCGTCTCGTCCTCTCGATTTCGGCTAAGAAAGCGATCAAGAAAGTTAACGCTTGGCTTTTGGAGAAGAGGGACAGGGGAAAAATGTTTTTTGTCTTCCCCCTTCGAGACTTTCGTCCAAGGAGCCGGTGTCTGGTATGACACTGGAGAAGTTTTTTTCCCTGGGTGTGACTGCCTCCGCTCAGGGAGACTTTTCTAGTCTCGTGGACTCTTCCCGCAGAGCAGCCCTTAATACTGCTAAGATTTTCTTTTTCAACAAATGAACTGGAGCATCTTTGCAAGAGTGTTTCCGTGTTTTCGAAGTTGTTAGCTTCCTGGATTGGGCCATTGCTTCGCTGGGCCAGGAAAAGTCAAGTCATTGGACTTTCGGAGGAGCAGTTGAAGGATTTTGCCTCGGTACTGGATTGTATCGATAAAGGCATCTGTGATGGAGCTTCGGAGCTCGCTGCCATTTCGCCTCTGGAGTGTTGAAGAAGAGACAGCTTTGGTGCTCTTCTTGTCGAAAGGGGTTTCATCGAAACCAGAAGTCTGCCTTGCTCTTCTCTCCTTTGGACAAGAAACACCTATTTCCGCAAGAGATTGTGAGCGAGATCGCTCAATCTTTAACACAGCGAGACCCAGGATCTTTTATCACAGTCAGTGAAGAAGCCCAGGAAGATAGCTCCGGTTCTTTCTGCTTCTCGAGTGCTCCCTCCACGGAAGCTCCTAAACCATTTCGAGGGAGCGCTCCGTTCGATCTTCCTCCAGGTTTCGTGGGAGAGGTAGAGCCTCTTCTAAAACCACTAGCCCCTCTTGCCAATCAAGAAGTATTCCCCCGTAGTCCTCCACACAGCAGTAAGGAAGCCAGATTACAAACCTTTTCTGGCAGACCTGGTTTCATCTCGGAGCGGATTCCTTGGACGGTCCAGGTCCTGAAGGAAGGATACACCATTCCGTTCATCAAGCACCCCCCTCTCACAGAATTTCCTGTGAATTTGTCAGCCTACTCGGAGAACTCCGAAAAATTTGCTGCCCTCCATCAAGAAGTTTCTCGCCTTACTGGCAAAGAGGGCCATAGAGTTAGTGGACTCTCCGCAGGAACCAGGATTTTACAATCGCCTTTTCCTGGTAAAGAAGGCCACGGGGGGTGGAGACCGGTGTTGGACGTCAGTGCCCTGAACGTCTTTGTCCTGAAGACGAAGTTTTCTATGGAAACGACCCAATCGGTATTAGCAGCTCTTCATCCTGGAGATTGGATGGTTTCCATAGACCTTCGGGACGCTTATTTTCATATTCCGATTCATTCGGAATCGAGAAGATTCCTGAGATTCGTGTTCCAGGGCCGCTTTATCAGTTTCAGGGCCCTCCTGCTTCGGCCTGTCGACAGCTCCACAAGTGTTCACAGAGTTCTGTCGTCAGTAGCAAAGTGGCTTCATCTAGACGGGATACGAATATCCATGTATCTAGACGATTGGCTTCTCAGGGCAAGGTCCAGACAGAAGTGTGTGGAGGGACCTAACAAAAGACTTTAAGGATGACGGAAAGCCTAGGTTTGTTAGTAAACAAGGAAAAGTCATGTCTCACTCCTTCTCAGGAGATAGTTTATTTAGGAGTGAGACTGAATTCAGTTCCTTTTCAGGCTTTTCCGTCTCGCCAAAGGATCGACTCATGCCTGAACAAAATAGACGAATTTCTCGTCAGACAAACTTGCGGCGAATCAGTGGATGAGCCTTTTAGGAACCTTGGCTTCAATAGAGCAATTTGTAAGTCTGGGCAGGCTCAACATGAGACCACTTCAATTTTACTTGAAACAGAAGTGGCAAAGGAAGAAGTTCCCAGACTCCTTCGTGTTCCCCATCTCGGAAGGAATCAAACAGGACCTACTTTGGTGGAAATCAGAAGGAAGGCTAGAGGAAGGCTTGTCTCTAAGCCAGTTGAGCCCCAACCTTACTCTTTTGTCAGACGCATCGGACAAAGGGTGGGGAGCTACTCTGGGGAGAAAGGAAGTGTCGGGACTTTGGCAGATTCATCAGAGAACCTGGCACATAAATCTAAAAGAGTTGAAGGCGATTCATTTGGCTCTAATGCACTTCAAGACAGAGGTAAGAGGGAAAGTAGTGCTGGTTCAAGCAGACAACACACGGCTCTCTACTTACATCAAAAAACAGGGGGGGACACACTCGTTCTCTCTGTGCGAGGCGGCGAGAGACCTACTCATTTGGGCGAAAGAGAACAAGGTTGTCTTAGGAGCACAAGATTTATTCAAGGCTCGAAGAATGTAAAGGCAGACAATTCTCAGCAAGAGAGGACAAGTCCTCTCCACAGAGTGGACGTTACATCCTCAAATATGCAAGAAGCTTTGGGGGATTTGGGGATGTCCTCAGTTGGATCTCTTCGCCACAAACAAGACAGCTCGTCTACCACTGTATTGCTCCCCAGTTCCAGACGAGGAGGCGTTTACAGTGGATGCCATGCTTCTGGACTGGTCAAATCTGGATCTGTATGCCTTTCCACCTTTCAAAATGCTAAGATTAGTTTCTGGCAAAGTTCAGAGGTCATCAGAACGTCAGGATGACTCTGATAGCCCCCTTTTGGCCGGCCAGGGAATGGTTTCCGGATCTACTACTGCTGTTGACGGACTTTCCGAGAGAGTTACCGTTAAGGAAGGATCTACTCAGACAGCCCCACTTTCTGAGGTTCCATCACAACTTGTCCGCTCTTCGACTAGGTCGCCTCAGACTGTCGAGCATCTCCTCAGAAAGAGAGGATTTTCAAAGAGAGCTTCAAGGGCTATTGCTATTGCACCCAGAAGAGAATCCTCTGATCGAGTGTACCAAGCTAAGGTGGGTCCAATTCAGAGCTTGGTGCAAAAGAAGAAGGAATTTCGTCTTCTAAGACCTCTATAGCTCAGTTAGCTAACTTCCTTCTTTTTCTTCGTGAGAAGAAGAAGCTTTCTACCCAGACGATTAGGGGTTATAGAGCTATGTTGTCTTCTGTGTTCAGACATCGAGGATTAGACATTTCTAATAATCAAGACCTCTCAGACCTGATTCGTTCCTTTGATACGACCAAGACAAAGGAGTCAAGAACCAGTAAGCTTGGAACCTGGAGGTAGTTCTTAAATGGCTGATGTCAGATAGATTCGAACCGATCTCCTCTAGTTCTTTTAGAGATCTGACAGGAGACCCTTTTTCTTTGTGCTTTAGCATCAGCTAGAAGAATCAGTGAGCTGCATGCTATGATAGAGAGTTGGATTCGCTAAGGGCAATGCCATTTGCTCATCAATGCTGGGGGTTTTTGGCTAAGAATGAAAATCCCTCACGTCCTTGGCCTCGTTCTTTCTCTATAAAGAACATTTCGGAGTTAGTGGGGAGGGGGCCTAATGAGCCTGAATGTCTTCTCTGTCCAATGAGAGCACTTAGACTTATGTGCAAAGGGACCAAAGTATAAGAGGTAAGAGTGATAACCTGTGGTGTTCAGTGAAAGATCCTTCTCGTCCTCTTTCGAAAATGCGCTCTCCTTCTTTTTAAGGAATTTGATTTCTGAGGCACACGGACAATGTCAGGACTCAGATATTCAAAGTGTTTAAAAGTCAAAGCTCATGAAATTAGAGCAGTGTCACGTCTATGGCCTTTAGACGTAATCTGCTTTGAAAGAACATTATTTAAATCTACATATTGGAGAAGCAATTCTGTCTTCGCATCTCATTATCTGACAGATTTGCAACCACATATGAAAATTGCAGTACATTGGGGCCATTCATTGTGGGACTGACACGGTATTGGGGTGAGGGAGAGAAGGATGTATCCCATCCTCACTAATTTCTTTTCCTTGATTATTTGTTTTTTGTATTTTAAGGTTGTCTGAAGATACAGGGAGTTTTTTTGAGTATCTTTCAGTCTTTTAATGTCTGGTGGGTTTTTTTTTTCTTAAACGGTTGTGGTTGATACCTCGTTTTTATTTCATTGTATTTTGTGGTTGATTTGTACTGCGCCCTGAGCAGGGGGCATTATAGTCTTGTCCGTTACGTCGTCTCACGTCCCTCAACGGCAAGTACTTATTATTGTGTCCGACGCACGGATCCATATATCCTGTCGGTACAATAAAGGCCAGCAGACTACATAGGACTAGTAACCACTGATGTTCAGCGGTCTTTAAAGGTAAGGAACCTATATCTAATCTTCGGATAATTCCAACAGTTGTTATTTTAGCTGCCATTGTCCCACCACCTAAATGTGTCAATCAGCTATATGTACCACCGGGTAAAGTTATATAAGTGAAAATGACATTTTTATAATAATATAAAGTTTCACTTATACTTACCCGGTGGTTACATAACGAAGCCCGCCCTCCTCCCCTCATATGGACAGGTAGGCATGAAACTTCTGATTTATTGTTGGAATGGTTCCCGGTAACCCGGTAGAGGGCGGGAGTAGAGGGATCACCTGTCAAACCATTAGCGCTACCGCGAATTTCAAATTCTGCCGTGACGTCAGGGGACGACAGCTATATGTAACCACCGGGTAAAGTATAAGTGAAACTTTATATTATTATATGTTCATTTTTCAGCCCCCCCCCTGCCTGTTCCAGAACCAGCCCTAACGGGTGCTGGGGATAATGGAGAACCGCAAGCCTCCGAGTGGGTAGGTTCTGCTGGCCCCCCCGGCACGGAGCAGGCAGTGTTGGCATTAGATTTCCCCTTCCCTCGATGTGTAAGTTCTCATGATGATGAAAATTTAGGTCAGATACAGACGAGTAGGGATAATAGGCTACATAGTGTTTAGGAAGAGAAGTGCAGGCTTCTTCGGGTAGGTTTTCTATTATAAGTAGTAGTTTATAGAGGGACAGTGTCCTTAGAGCCTCTTTGGGTTTTTCCTGCTTCGAGTTCCTTGCATCAGAAGCTTTTTAGGCCACGGTTGGTCGTTCAGATCTGGTTTCGGGTCTGTCGGGTTCTGAAGGGTTGAATACTGCTCCTTCGTCTTTAAGGTTACCTCCCTCTACTTATACAATAGGGTAATTGTTAATATCAACTAATTCTCTATTCAATGCATTTTGACTTACGATAATTCAGTATGTAGAGAAATTGAATAAAATTAACTACGCCTAGCCTAGTGTTCACGATGATATATCGTATGCATATAAAGTAGCCTAGCCTAGCCTAAAGTATTCGCTGTACTACATATCGGTAGAGTGATTTTTATAGTGGCTAACGCTGTAGGTTCAAGGCATTCTGACTTCGGATAATTCAGCACAGGTATAATTGAAAACGAACGAGAATCCGATCTTAGGATAATTCAATATGAATGTAATCGAACAGAATGAAGATCAGATTCTGTCCGACTAAAGCATTATAATTGTATTATATGTACGTATCATCATATTAGCGTAGTATAAATACTAACTCGGCAGTCATTCACGCTCTGGAATCAGCTGATGGCGAATACGGGTTTGTGTCACCGTATCCACCTCATTCTTGTCCTGATTGGCTAGCGTGACTAACGTAACAACTCTTCCTCACTTATGCCATGTTTGTCGTCTTGAAGGAGACGTGTTTTCAACTATTTTGACATTTAACATAGTCAATAATGGTATCTTGTGGCATACTATTACTATAATCAGATGTCAGATACTATAAGGAATTAATTTGTATGACGTCTTCATACATTTAACAGACTAATTGCCGTCAGTAATTTACATTGTGCTTATGTCAATTACAGTTACAAAAGAATTACCAGTCTTATTATCAAATTACAGTGACAACTGAAATTAATATTAGGCTTAATAAAGTTAATTTAATTACCTTAAAATATGTAATTTATTTCTTTTCAATTAAATTACAATTACACAAGCTTGTTGTCAAAACAGCACGGTTGTAAGGAGGCGTGGCTCAGACAGACAATGATGCCGGCTAGTCTATTTCCTTGGCTCCAGATTCAACCATATCACTTGGTCTCGGCTAATGTGTTTGTTCCTAGTTAGCATAATGAATATCTGGATACTTAACTTATGGAGCGAAGTCATACTGTTCGTCTTACGATGTAATTTAAGGCCAAAATTTCTAATAAGTCTCATTGGAAGCTAGTTTTTCCCATAGGTTAGATGGCGTAAAATTTAGCGATTCCGTTCGTTTTCACTCGTTTTCATAGGTATTACGAACCTTACACTTTATACACTTTATTAATATGTTGTCGGTGTGAAAACAACAGTATTGAGCTCTTTCATACTATTACTTTCTTTTACCATGGCTGCGTTTGAATTCATACAAAAGCTTGGGACTTCTATCCAGGTTGCTGATGCACGTAATTTTGCCTTATCAGCTTCAGCTACATTTATAACATGAATACAGTAATTACCATTGCACGCGGATGAATACAATAAACGGATGTTGCTATCGGATTCGATTACTGTTGCACGCGGATCAATACAATAAAGTGATGTTGCTATAGGATTCGATCGTATTAGCAACAAGTTCTTGTTCGGTTGTTCATAGCTGTACGCAGTTATACGAGTATATTATCATTAAGATAATACCTTTTAACTTAGAAGAGGGTGCAAATTTATGGAGGTGGAGATTAGACGATTGTAACTCACTCTCTCTCTCTCTCTCTCTCTCTCTCTCTCTCTCTCTCTCTCTCTCTCTCTCTCTCTCTCTCTTACTTTCCTGATTTCATATTCTCTCTCTTCATCCTATTTTCCACCCTATCCTAACACTTGACTCATTGTGCAACAAAGAGGTTTTTCTTCCTGTTACACCTTTTCAAACTTTTCTGTCAATTTCCCTTCAGCGCTGAATGACCTCATAGGTCCCAATACTTGGCCTTTTGCCTAAATTCTATTTTAAACCCAACAATCTCGCAGTCTGATGCACGATGCTGCTTACACCAGCTGCGCGAGAGATATAGGAAGACTTATATGCAATGTAGTGCCAATTTTAAATACTAACCCCATCATAAAATCGAATTAACGCAAGTCAATTACTGTAGCTTCAATACGGACTGTATTCACTATCACGTCTTGAATACTTTTCCTGATTTTCTAATGTTTCTCAGATTATCGTGGGGAACAGAGTCGGTCTAGTTTTCTCTCTCAGCCAGTTTTTCTGTTAAAACTTATAATGTCTTTACACAATCTTCTGTAGCTGCTCATTCTTCGGATGTCGCTTCGAGGTCTTCTTGCTCATTCTGTTTTTTATTTGCCAATATCACAGCAGAGCCAGAGTTTTCATTGTTTCATCCTGAAATTTGGAGTTGATTTCAATCTCTCTCTCTCTCTCTCTCTCTCTCTCTCTCTCTCTCTCTCTCTCTCTCTCTCTCTCTCTCTCTCTGGGGTTAAAGGAAATAATTTTGGAGGGGCTGCCTTCGTAGCACCTTCCATGGGTCCTGTAGTTCTCAGGCTGCTGGTGTTGATGCTTCAAGGCGGTATCCGCAACTCCGTATTTTCATCCACATTCCAGGCTCTGGAGGAATCTCAGTTAATTCAAGTAATGTTTGATACGTTGTATTCAACCAAACCAGCAGTCTCTCAAACATCAAGCAGGCTGATCTGGTTTTGGCGAGTTGGGCAGTTTTTGGGGAAGGACTTAAGCTAGCATCGCTTTTCTGTATTAGGTTGCGGTTAACTCCTCTGCCGGAGTCTGACTTCCGGTTTACAAATCAGTTGAGGTTTTTCTCTATTGGGTTCCTTCATTGATTTGTGTGGTAGGGGTTACGGATCACGAGGCTCGTATTTGGAAGACACCTTTCACAGCCAGTGGCACCTTTCACAGCCAGTGGGAGGCCTTGTCCCACTGTGTGGATGTGGTGAGAGTTGATGGGTGTTTCTCTGAGCCTGGACTGTTTGATAACCTCCTCACTTTGGTTTCGAGGGGGTTTGCATACCAGACTAACATTTCTGAGGGTTATGTTATGTTCTTGTCAAGGAGAGGAGGGACTATTGTTAAATCATTGCCTCAGCGCTATCTGGACACTCATAAGAAGGGGTTCTTAGTCAATCCAAGGGCGCAAAGTCTCGCGGAGGGCTACCCTTTGGCTTCCGGAGGAATGTTTCTCTGTCGGCGATTGTGTAGGTGGTTATTTGAGAGTCGTGGTTTTTCACAACACCATACCTTAGGGAATTTCAGTTTCTTCAGAGAGGTTACTCTCGGGGTCCTGTCGTTGCGGTAACTCAGTTTTATAGTTGGCTTGGTAGAGTTAGGGTGTTAGAAGTTTAGGGAGGCAGTGATAGTCTAATGAACTCTAGTGTTTCTGTTGGTCAAGCTTAGACTGAGTGTATTGTCCCTTAGGCCCTTGAGGTTAGGCAGATCCCGATGGTCATGTTGCAATAACTACTACTTCTTCAGCACAAGTCATCTACATCAGTGAGCAGTAGAGAACTGAAGGTCCTGCACACTCAACTTCTCCATACATGAGAGGCTACATAGCCACATGGGAGGTTCACCATTTTCCCTCCATACATGAGAGGCTACATAGCCACATGGGAGGTTCACCATTTTCCCTCCATACATGAGAGGTATAGAATACCACATGGGAGGTTCTTCAGACTCAGGCGGTACCATGGACTCGACACCGACGGTATGGTACTTCCTCTGCAAGCATCCTCACCTACTGAGCTGGACAACCAGGTGAGGAGATTTGTTTTTACCTCCATGAATAAGAAGTGTAGCTTATCATATGGGAGGTACTTCTGACTCAGATAGTACCTTAGACTCAACACTGATGTTGAAGTACTTTCTTTGGAAACATCCTCACCTACTGAGCTGGACAACCAGGTGAGAAGATTTGTTTTTACCTCCATGAATAAGAAGTATAGCTTATCACATGGGAGGTACTTCTGACTTAGACAGTACCTTAGGATTAACACTGATGTTGAAGTACTTTCTTTGCAAACATCCTCACCTCCGAGTTAGATAACTAGGTGAGGATACATGCTTTTATACATGGTAGGTTGCTTATGAGTTAACTGTGTATGTTCCATGGACAGGTCGGGCTGAATGAGATTGATCCCGCCTCCGAGTAAATGTTGTTAATCAGGCTAATTCAGGTGTTCAGGGAGTGTATTGCAATATGAAGTTTTCATAATAAAACTAATATTGTAATACTTACCTGAACACCTGAATGATTCCCACCCTCCTCCCCACTTCAATTTGATAGTGAATGATTCAATTGAGGAGACAGGCCTCTGGTGGCTGGTATTTGCGGCAGCGTTGACAACAGTAACACAGGTAACTCATTTGACTAGATTTTACCTGCAGTGTTGGTAACACTGACAGTTAAAATTACCCACTTGGTGGGTAAATATGTTGGGATATAGTTCGGGCTGGTCAGTGACCAGGGCTAATTCACGTGTTCAGGTAAGTATTACAATATTAGTTTTATGATGAAAACTTCATGTTCCTACACAATATACAAACCCTCAGTCCTTTATATTAGGAATTACTTTCGGTGTAGGCTTGAATGCAGTCGTTAAATTTTTGAACAAGGTGGTTAGGCAGTAACAACCATCTGGTAGGTGGGGTAGGCCCGCCTGCCCAGATGTAAACACTCTACTTTGCTTTCAGCTATCTTCCAATGAAGACATGATTATGAGCGCTTGCTGACTAGCCTTTAATCATGATTTTCCTCTAGGGATCTTTCTTTTAATATTTTGACAGCGGGGTTCTGTTCATGGCTGATGCTGCTAACCAAAAATCAGCAATAACAGCACAAAAAACAGGCTTAATGGTGCTGCTAACTGGATATCAGTGCTGTTAACCAGTGATTGGCGCTGCTGTTAACTAGAGATCAGCACTGCAAACCTGATATCAACGCTGGTAACCAGAGATCGGCAAAGAAAATCCAGTTAGCAGTGTCGCTAGACAAGCGCCGTAAACTGGATAGCCGTTAACTGAGGTCGCCATTAACCGAGGGCTGCCTGTATATATTCTGTGTTTGATGTTAATAATTAATTGACATTAATCATTATGTAATATACAAACCCACTTTTTGTGATAGCCTTGCTCACTGCCTTTCTACTATGTGTTAAAAGTCGGCGGCAGGGGTGTGCCTACATCCTTTAATCATATTTTTGCCCTATAATGTCAGGGCAAGACAGTGTATTCATTTGAAACTTATGCTTTGGAAATTATTGAGAGGAACTTCGGAGGTTTGTCCGTCGTATATTTTCCGGTATTTTCTCTTCTCTTTCAATATTTCCTCTTCTCTTTTGTCATTTCGCTAGTGTATTGGACAAAGATGGGGGGTGTGCCGTGTGGTGTTTGTGGGATCTCCTCTCATTTTGGAGGGTGGTGCCCTTGGATGCGAGAGTAGTACAGGCGGTCCCCGGGTTACGACGGGTCCGGCTTACGACGTTCCGAGGTTACGACGCTTTTTCTTAAATATTCATTGAAAAATCCGCCCTGGGTTACGACGCTTGTTCCGAGGTTACAACGCTGACGCTTCCGACGCTCCGAGTTAACGACGCTTTTAAAAAACGCATACTATGATAAGAATCCTTTATAGTTTAGCACAGTATATTAATAAAAATAAGTTTTTGGTTAGATTACAACAAAAATTTTGAGGTTATGATGATTTTCGACACTTTTTATGTCGTATTTTTAAAATTTTTTTTAAAGTGGAAACCCACCCAGCCTTCCTACATGGTAGTAGGTAGTCATGAAGAATTCAGATAAGAACGTAAAAATTCCATCGCCACTGATGGGATATGGTGGTTATAGAGCGTCCTAGTAGGTTTGTTTTATTTTGAATGCCATTCATGCCTAATGGCACAAAGATATAAGCTAACCTTAACAGTAGTTAAGTAAACAATAAATTTTATCATGTCATATGCATATACTATCAATATTACAAAGGTTTATGTAGTAATCATTATTCACTTGAGATTAATGGATTTTGCAGAGTAACTGGAGTTCTGTTTCATTTTCTTCCCATCTTTGGGAAAATAAAAGGATTTTGACGTAGGAAAAATCTATTTCTGGGCGATTAGTTCGTGTCGCCCAGCGAAATAATCCTTTAATTCATTATTTCTAGGGTAAATGATCAGAGAGCAAGAAAAAATGCGGCGTCTTGTAGACCTCTAACTTTAAAGGATGGCCACCAGAGGCGCGGCAGTCACCTAAGCGTGGGTTGTAGTAGTAGTAGTTGCTGCCCCGTTCTGTGGGTCGGCTCTCTTCCTGTGGGATTTTGCTGTAGGAAATTTCTAATTGACAAGAAGTTCGTGGTAGTGGTCTCACTCGCCCTAGTGTTCATACCGACGCCCTCCTTGTGGGTGAGCGAGTCAGTTATACTGACCTTTTCTTTATTTTGTTTATTCTCTGGTATTTGTTAGATCATTTACCCTAGAAATAATGAATTAAAGGATTTAGATCATTTACCCTAGAAATAATGAATTAAAGGATTATTTCGCGCAGCGACACGAACTGAGCCCAGAAATGTTAATTTTATTATACTGTACACAATTGTTTCCCGGAATACATATATATGTATAGTAGTATAGTATACATATTGTTTGATGATAATACATTATGACTGGTTTGTTCATGAATTAAGTTTGTAAAGTGGATCACAGTAAGTAAAAAAATCTCATAGTTTCTTTGTAACCCTGCTGCATGTGATTTTGAAGATATTATGATTGCTTTGTTTAAATTTTGCAGTTTTTTATCGAAGAGAATATCCTGAGGAACTAAAACAAGTATATGAAACAGCCAATAGATACCACTTTCTCCACACTTTGGCCCTTTTGGGAGTACCTCTTTGCAAACATCCAAAATTGGTAAGAATCATTTGTCTATGTGTCTGTGGTACTTACCTGTAAGCTAGCTAATTTTATATAAGTAACTTACCTAATAATTACGTGTAGTTTCTACTTACACCAGCTCAAAATTGGAAAATTGCGGCAGAGCTCTTTTGTTTGTTCCTACACCATATACAAACCCTCGGTCCTCTACAATAGGAATTGCTTACAGTGAAGGTGGAACATGGCTGTTAGAACTCTTGAACAAGGTGGTTAGGCAGTAACTACCAACCAGTAGATGGGGAGACCCACCTGCCTAGATGTAAACATTTCACTTTTCTTTCGGCTGTTATGCAATGCAGACATGTTTTCATGAGCTCTTGCCAGACTGTATATTTGTTTTAATATTTTTTTTTCCAGATGTTCCTCTTGCTGCTTGCGCTGCCAGAAATTTGTCAAGAGGAAAACTATAGAGCATTTGCCCTCAGTTTTTCTCTCCCGGTATCCTTTCCTTATGGCGTTTTCTCCTTTGTGAGATATATCTCTGTTGCTCTCTTCATTCGCTTCTCAGGCAGGAGGGGAAGAGAGGAGTCCCATTTTATTAATTATCTTTTCTTTTTTTCTTCAGATTGACAGTGAGCAGTTGTGGGACACTGCAGTAGATGGTTGCATATCTGACTGTGTTGGTTATCCTAGCCTTCAGGAGCATAGCTGTGACACTTTACTATGCTGTGACTCTGCCTCTGTATGTGTGTAGTTCCCCTGCTTTGCCTTCTGTTAAATTGCTACTGTTTCCCTGACAATAAGTCACTGGGCAGCTTCTACTGTGCCTCTTGTCCCAGCTGCCTTGTGACTCCTGCCACTGCTATCGACAGTTCCTAATCACCATCCTGTAGAAGTCTTGTGGAAGAAATGTCACCTGCACTGCCCTTCCCTTCTATTTCTGAGGCTTGAGGAGGTCCCAGGAAACTGGATCGGCCCCCTTCAGCCAATGACGAGGTGGGCTGTTTCTCCTGCCCCTAAGAAGTCCTCCTGCAGGATTTCTAAGGGGCTACCTCCTCCTGAGGGGCATTGGGATTTCTCATTGGTTCTTCCCAACTTTTGGGTTCAGGAACAGATTCGCATGCCCGTGGGTTTTGTGTTAATGGAGCTGTGGGGAGCGCAAGCTTCGGTTTGCATTCATGTCACCAGGCTAGGGGTTCTGCCTCTGGACAGGTGCTGTGTTGGGCGCTCATTCGCGAATCATTCTGAGTGCTCGTGTTTCTAACGAATTGCAAGCATCCCAAACTGCTGACAGAGAGACCTCCCACCATCCCAGTTCAGGCACGAGGTGAGAGAAAGTGCAAAACATTCATTTGTTTCATCTTTTCCTGCCAGCACTACCACTAGCACTCACTGAGTGCTCGCCAGTGCTTGACAGATTTCTGAGGATTTGAACACCTTGAGAAATGCCTCCAAGGAGGCAGTGGTTCTCTTTGTGGCTCTTCCCGCGCTTGGGGTGGGATCTTATTCGCATTCTCCTATGGGGTCTCACATTTTTAGGAGCCTCAAGTACACGATTCTATAGAAGTCACACTCTTGATCCAGTTCTTAGATATGGTAGTACCTCAGACTTCCAACTTAATCCATTCCAGAGAGCTGTTTGAAGTACGATTTCTTCGAAATATGAAGCAAATATCCCCATTAGAAATGTAAAGGGAATCAGGATAATTCATTCCAGCCAACCCAAAAAGTCCCCCTTTTCACATTTTTCTATTATTAATGTGTTCAAAAGTTAAATTAAGAGTGTAAAGTAATGAAACAGTATGTTATTTGAAGTAAAATTTTTGAAATTTTATTTTTCTCTGTATGATTTATAAACTTTAGTGAAAATGGCACCCTGAGATTTGTCTTCAAAGATAAAATCTTTTGTTTTTGGGCCCTATGTTTTGGTCTATTTACGGCTCCACAAGTGTTCACTCACATTCTTGCTCCTCTGGCGGGTTGGCTACATCTGATGGGGTCAACATTGCCCATCATCTGGACGATTGGCTTCTTTGCTCTGCAATAGAACTAAGCTGCATGAGAGATCTACAAAAGACTTTGAAGTTAGCTCAGGAACTCTATCGTCTAATCAATCTGCCAAAATCCCAACTAGTCCCAAGTCAATAGATAGTGTAGTTTGGAATGACTTTGGAATCTCCTTTTTCAGGCTTTTCCCTCCCACGAAAAGAGTAGAGTCGTCTTCACACAGTAGACAAGTTATTATCTCTCCCAAAGTGCTCTGCCAGAAATTGGATAAGACTGCTCAGAACTTTATCCTTCATTGTACAGTTTGTTTCACTGAGCAAACTTCATATGAGGATCCTTCAGTTTTACCTTTGGTCCCAGTAGAACAGGAAAAGTTCTTAGATGACTTCATGTTTCCTATTTCACTTGAAGTCAAACAACATCTGGTTTGGTGGAGATCAGAGAGAAGATTTCTGGAAGGAAAGTCGCTTTCCCCTCTGATCTCAAGAGCTCAGCTTGTTTGCAGATGCATCTGACATAGGTTGGGGAGCACTTCTGGGCAAGAGGGAAGTCTCAGGAATGTGGAACTCAGCTCAAAAGGCTTGGCACATCAACCTGAAAGAGCTGACTGCAATCAGTATAGGTTTACAAGCTAATGCTCTAGAAATCCAAGGTCGGATAGTGGCAGTAAACTCGGCCAACACTACAGCCCTCTCGTACATTGCCAAAGAGGGACCCACTCTTTCTCTCTCTGCGAGGCAGCAAGAGACCTTCTCCTTTGGGCCCACTCGAATCACACAAAGCTAGTGACAAGGTTTGTGCAGGGAAGGATGAATGTGTTAACAGACCAACTCAGTTGCAAAAATCAGGTTATCCCTACAGAATGGACTGGATCCAGTAATCTGCCTAGAACTTTGGAAGTTGTGGGAAGACAGATGATCGACTTGTTTGCAACTGCCAAAAATCACCGGCTTCCACTTTATTGCTCTCCAGTGCTGGACCGAGCGTCATTGGTCTCCAGTGGTAGATCCAACGGCATGGGTAGTGGATGCTATGCTTCTAGACTAGTCACACAAGGAACTTATGCCTTTCCACCCCTAGGAATGATCAGGGAGGTGTTACAAAAGTTCCAGTCACACAAGAATGTATCAATGAACTTCATAGCTGGCCTTTCCAGGAATGATTACCGGACCTGGTAAGTCTGTTAGCAGATTTTCCCAGGTTACTCCCCCAAAGACAAAAACTGCTCAGACAACCACACATGCCAAGGTTCCACTAAGGACTATCTACTCTGGCTCTGACATGATTCAAACTGTCGTCCGACTCCTCACAGCAAAGGGCGATCTTGAAATGCAGAAGAAAGTCGTCCTCCAATGTCTACCAGTACCAGTGGAACATTTTCCGAGCTTGGTGCAGAAGAAATCAAGTCTCTTCATCTTGAACCTCTGAGACAGATCACCGATTATCTTCTGTACCTAAGGACGTCTAGAGGATTGTCTTCTTCTCACGACTTGAGGGTGGAAAGAGTAGCTGTTGTATCGACTGCCTGGGATTGCACTTTAAAGTGCTCTTTCAGGTCCAATCCTTGTCTTGGAACTTAGGGTCCAAGCACGTAGGATTGAAGAAACAATCTCTATTGAACTTTCTTCTCTAGGGGCTTAGGCTTCAATTGAGATTACAAGCAGTCCCCAGTTATCTGCGGGGTTCCATTCTTGGCAGAGTGACAAGCGAAAACCCCCATTAATTGGAACTTGGTGATTTATACCGCTTATGTGGTCTCATCAGGACCACATTTATGTCTTTCTACCTTTGGGTCTTAACCCACAAGTCTTTGGAACCTTTTTTCCATGGACCTGCTCAACAAGTTATGTTTTCTTACCCAGTTTGTTTAAAAGGACAAGTTGCATCTTTTCTAAGGTGTGTGGTCCTGGGGGTGAGAAGGATTCAAGTGGCTGGCCTCTCATCCTCCGCCTTCCTCGTCCTTCTACTTTCTACTTCTCTTCTTTCTGGTAGAGAGTCCCCTTCTGGTAGAGAATGGGACTCGAACCTACACTTGCTGGCCTGGCGTCTGATATGATAAGTCCACACATTGAGCTCCCTTTCTATTTTTCTTTTTAGAATCTTAGAAGCAATCCTGTTCCTTTCTTTAGCAAGGGGAGGAAGGAGACTGGCAGTAAGGCAAACCCTACACTGATCTTTGCCTCTGACTATTAATATTCTTCCCAGCCTTTTTCATATGAGTTACGGTTCCTCACTCATTCGGAAAGGTCCAGAATTCTGACTCTTGATCCTGCAATTCTTATACTCTGATCAAATTGTCAGAGGTGGGGCACCCCTCCTCACTTTCGACCAGGAGGAGTAGCCCAGGTGTGCTAAACTCCAGTCAGTTTAACCCTCTTACGCCGAAGCGGTAAAAAAAAAATTAAGAGATTAAGAGTTCATTTTTGGCTCCTTTTTTGTCATTGGCTGAAGTTTAGTATGCAACCATCAGAAATGAAAAAAATTATCATTATCATATATAAATAATGCGATATATGATAGCGCAAAAACGAAATTTCATATATAATTGTATTCAAAACGCGCTGTGTGCAAATCGGTTAAAGGTAACAAGTTACTTTTTATTTTGTTGTAATTTACACTAACTTGCGATCATTTTGGCATATAACACATTGTTAAACGATAAAAGCAACACAGAGAAAATATTATCACAAAATAATGCATTAATTCGTAACGCGCGGTCGTAAACAAATATTTTTTTCAAAAATTCACCATAAATCTAAATATTGTCCTAGAGACTTCCAATTTCTTTCAAAATGAAGACAAATGATTGAATATTACTATACTGTAAGAGTATTAGCTTACAATTGCAGTTTTCGACCATATCTGACGAGTTAAAGTTGACCGAATGTCGAATTTTTTTATATATATATTTTTTATATGCAATTATTTCGGAAATAAGAAAAGCTACAACCTTCAATTATTTTTTGTTTGTTCCGACACGGCATACAAACCTTCGGTCCTTTTACAATAGGAAGGTACTAGCGGCAGCTGGATAGGTCGTAAGCTTTCGAACAAGGGGTTCGGTAGTTAACTGCTTGTCCGACAGGCGCGCGCGCGCGACTGGGAGGTAAACAAACCACTTTTGCTTTCGGCCTGCTGGCGTGTGGACGTGTATCATCGCTCTCTGCCCGCTTCATCGTCGTTGCTTTCGCATGGTTGTGTTTTTCTTTTTCTATTTATCTAGTGAAACTGAATTGTAAGTACAATCATTTCATATTTATTTCCATTGAATTCAATTGTGAATTAAAGGATCTTGGTTTCTCCACGCCCTCCGTTTACCCGAGTGCCGGGACTGAAGGGCGTAAGTGCGGGAATTCATTTTCCCAGAAATGATCCTCGTATTGTGTATGCTCGGTGCCGAGGGTGGGAGAGCGCTCGCTCCGAGCTTATATTTTGGTTGGAAATGTGTAGATGAAAATCGTAAGTAAGTGCTCTTTTCATTTATATTTTTTTGACCTGTATGCTCGTGCCGAGCGAATGCGCTCGACACGAAAACTTATTCTGTATGGAAGTGGAATCGCAAGTACAGTATTGTTTTTCATTTTCATATATTATTTTGATTGTTAAAGCAATACCTCTTTTTTTTTTTTTGGTGGAAATAATTGATTGTAGCAATACTCTTTTTGGATCAGTTTCCTGAGCTTACAACCCCGGAAATTGATCCTTTGTTCCCCTTTTTATTTGAATGAAGTGAATCGCAAGTGCAGTTCTTTTCATTTTCATATTTTATTGAGATTGCATTGTTTACTTGGATCAATGTTTCCGCTATTTCCCGGGAATTGATCCTTCCCCTTTTTATTTGTATGAAGTGAAATCGCAAGCGCAGTATTCTTTTTCATTTTCATATATATTTTGATTGCATCAATTCATTATGGATCAAGGTTTCCATTCATAATCGGGAATGGATCCTTTTACCCTTGCGCTCGGTACCGAGGGCGCAAATGCGCTCGATCCGAGGCCCTTATTCATTGTGAAGTGAATCGTAATGCAAGATTCTTTTTCATTTTATTCCTTTTATTATTGATTGCATCAATATTTATTTGGTTCAAGTTCCGCTCAGTCAGGGAATTGATCCTTATGCCCTTGCATTCGGGCCGAGGGCACGATTGCTCTCGGGCTCTTATATTATTGTTTGGGTACATGGGTGCTGTGCGGGGGTGGGGAACGACGAAGACCCCCCCCCCCCGCTCAGCTCCCACAGATGGCCCTTCCCCTTGGGGGGGGGGGAGGTTATCGGCGTTCTTCTCCTCGCCCGATCCGTCGAGCGCGGGGGAGGGCGCTCGGTGCCCGATGTACAATTGTATTCGGGGTCTTCCACTCGTTTGGAGAGGGCTCACCCCCCCGCGCGAGGGGACTTCCCCCCCACTAATCGCTACTACTGTTATTTCCGCAGGTGCTACTGCCACGAGGGTGGACCTTGGTGAGGTATGGGCGTCCTTCCATTTGCAGGGCGTGCTAGTGTCCAGGGGCTGCGGTTCTATGTCTGGGCCTACTGCGGTCACCCATGGAGTGGTGACCACGCTCCAGGTGACGACGTCCCTCCTCACCTGTGTACTCGCCTCACGTGGTAACAGTCTTGCCTACAGCCGCTGTGAAGTGCCGTTCGCTGTACCGAGAGGGGGGCGTGCCACCGCCGCTCGTGGTTGCCGCGCTGCAGCGACCACACTTCCGCTGCCCTAGAGCTCGCCCCTGGACCTGCCGCCGGTACCAGGATGTTGCTGGTCTGCTGCTCCACTTCCTGTGTTTCCGGTGCTGCCTGCCGTACCTGCCGATTCTGGGCTGACTGTCCATGCAATTGCTGCGCTGGCTGTCCCTGCCGTTGCTGCGCTGGCTTCCCTGCCGTTGCTGCGCTGGGCTGTCCCTACCGATGCTGTGCTGGCTGTGCCTGCTGTTCCTGAGATGCCCATACCTACTGACGTCGTCCCTGTTTCGTGGTGGTACTACCCCAGACTATGGTCTGTCTGTACAGGTGCGTCCGGGCCCTGTGGCTTCGGCTAAAGCAGCCCCGGCTCCGCCCTGGATGGCAGATCTTACGTCTGTCCTGAGGAAGCTGACGAAGAAGAGGAGGAAGGTGTCGTCGTCGTCGTCTTCATCTTCTTCATTGTCGTCGGCTGCCGCCTCTTCCCCTTCGACTTCTAAGGCTTCACAGTCCGAGGAAGAAGAAGGTTGCCTCCTCCCTTCCTAAGAAGTCTCCCTCGGGAGCTTCTCGGACCCGTCTCACCTCGGTGGGACGGGAGGGTTCCTTCCGCTGGTCCTCCTGCTCCTTCGGGAGCGGGGCCCGTCTCTTCTTCCGCAAGGAAGAAGACTACGGGGACCAGAGGAGTACCGGCTAACACCGGTACTTCCTCGCCTGGTGTCAGTGGTTCTGCCACTGCATCAGGGTCCGTCTCGGCCTCTCTGTTCGGCTGGGAGGTACCGAGTGTACGGTCGCCTACCAGCGACCGTGCAGCCAGGAACCAGACCTCGCGAGCCTCGCTCAGCGTCAGGTTCACGGCACGGGGCGGAAGACTGGTGACAGCTGCTCACCGCGACTCTCACCAGACCAGCTCTCGCTCTCGCGGCGACCAGCTGGCTA
The DNA here is from genome assembly GCF_015104395.2 of Macrobrachium nipponense. Taxonomy (NCBI): domain Eukaryota; kingdom Metazoa; phylum Arthropoda; class Malacostraca; order Decapoda; family Palaemonidae; genus Macrobrachium; species Macrobrachium nipponense. The sequence goes on along the minus strand of NC_087210.1, from coordinate 52,966,231 downwards.
CCCGGGGACGTGACGGTCCACGACCGGCCACGGGCTGAGGCTGGGAAGAGGTCCTCCCATTCGCCGGTACCAGCCACGGCTGGAACCAGCGACGTGACGTGCCGTGAGGACAACAGCCACCAGTCTCACAGAGAGCGATCGGGTACGGCAACTAGCACCAGCTCTTCTGACACTCGAGATCGGGGCCGCTGTGCTCAGTCCAGCCGTTCTCCACAGCGAGACGGTTCGACCAGGCCTGCAGCTCGATCGCCACCGCGTGTTGACGATCGCCTGCAGCCCTCCAAGCCTGCTGGTTCTGCCAGCGAGCGAGGAGGGAGCGTCAGGTCTGCCTCTCCCGTACCTTCAACCTCCTCGGGTTACACCGGGAGGAGCGAGGTATTGAGGAGTGATCGTGAGGGGTGCGCCCCTCATGATCCCACCACGACGCCCTACGTGCCAGGCACGGTTCTTGGACCGGCCAGGACGTATGCGCAAGTGGATGGAGAAGACCGAGAGGGCTGTCGCTTTTCCCCCTTCTTAGGAGGAAGGTTCTCGGAATATGCTCTTGTTCGAAGGGCTTAACAGGTCCCACTCTGCAAGATGCTGTGACTTCCGAGATCCAGAGGAACTTTGCCGAGGTTATGGCGCTGATTCGTCAGCACAACGACCTCGGGGAAGGATCGCCGCTCCCACCAGCAGAGCCACGTCTCGGCTCGAGTCGTTTTGGGGCCCGAGAGGGAACCCAAATCGACGGTGGTCTGCCGCGATCGGAGCTTGCCGACTGTGTTGAACCAGGTAGTCTCTCGTCTCCGGACAAGAAGGCTCTCTCAGTTCTGGCCGGTCGAACAAGCTACTTCACCTCCTCTACTGCGACAGAGGCGTTTCTACGTGTCTTCGGACACCGTATTTGAATACCCCTTCGGTCCTCCTGAGGTTTCGACCTCGACGAGGACTGGAATGAGTCGGAGGACGGTATCGGCTCTCTCCTGTCAGGTGTCGATCAGCCCCACCCAGACGACGTTCACAGTGGCGGCAGACACTTACCTACCAGTATGATGTTCGTAACCCTCCTCGGGAAAACGTTTTTCTCCTGACTATACGTTTTCCCAGGCTCTGAGAGGCCATTCGCTGTAAGGCGATGGCTGCTCCTTTTTCTTCTCCAACTGCTAGTTCCGCTGGGAAGGCGAGCCGGTATCCAATTCCTCCCCCATTCCCTCTCTCCTTACGGCTTCGAGGGAAAGGGGAGGGATCCTACAGAGATTTCTCTGTAAGATCCCACGTTAGGGGCTGCGCTACCGGGGGACCTTCGGGTCCTACCTGACGTAAGCCCCGGTCGTTGAGGAGGGATCCTGCCCCTTTCTCGATTTCTACGGGAATCGAGAGGACCACCAGCCGATATCGTTTGACGAATTCGGTGGGGGTTTCGCAGAGTGCTTAGAATTCTAACGGAATTTCTAGCGCACTCAGAGTGTTCGAGTTTTTTACGATCTCCAAACACTTAGGCGAGACCACGGTCCAAAGTGAGCGAGAATCCCCGATAATTGTTACACGATAATCGGGAACCTCGCTTATGCTCGAATTCCTGTAATTTCTAGCATTTGGAAGAAGACTGCTGCGGAAAGAAGAGTATCTCACAGTAGGCGATTAACCTGGAATAGAGAAGAACGGACGGGAACTTCCAGTTTGGCTTGAACTATCGTCTTCGGTATTCTGTTCACCATTGAAGCTTTCCTTTGGGAAAGACTTCTCCTTCACTCTCTTGACTAGAGAACGAAGGCGGTCGATCTCCAATCCTTATTCTCATTCCTCGAGAGGAAAAGAATTTAGGATGGAGGTCGTGGTACAGAACCTACAAATATACTACGTATATTACCCTCGCGACATGATTCTTTTAACAGTTGAATTGTCCGGGGGGTAGGCGCATACCGTAGTTAACTCTACGGTTTGTGACCGAGACGAATTGTATCTTAATTGAACTGCAACTCGGGGTTGCCTGCAACCTCCCAGCAGTTATCAGTTTCGATTTTAGATACTTGGTATTGTCATGACAACACCAAATCAGCTTTTGTATTTACCGAAATCCGTTTCGGTTAAATATAATTGCTCGAGCGTATTCTTTATGCTCGATGGTTCTAGCCGAACGCATTCCTTCGTGGAATAATGGATTACCTGGCAACTCAGGATGACGAGTCACCGAGAGCTACTGCGTATTGAACTGCCTGATAGCGGCTCAGTATCAGCTAGGTCTCGGAGATGAACGGTCGGTTACGTCTCTCTCTCCCCTGGTTTGATTGACTACCGAACCGTATCTCTGCCCAACAATCATGGACTTAGGTCTCTGATTAACGGGGATTCTCGCAATAATGAAGGACCATCTACTGCTGTGACGCTCGATTTCATCGCCTTCGACATTGCGAGAATTTTCAACAGAGATATCTCTTGGACTCTTTCATCTTTCTGTTTACCGCACGGTAACAGAAGTCTGTACTAGTCACCCGCTGCATCGCACCGCGATAATGCGAATGATTTTTGCAGACATCTGAGTTTGTCTTCAAAATATCTCGTATTCGTAGGTGTGCAATTATTCATTGCTCGCCCCGAATTAACAGATATGTCAGAAGACATCGCCTACTCTCCGACCTGACAGCTCTACTTCCAAATGTTCAGCCCATGAGAAGCAGTTCTTCAGGCAGTATTTCCCTGTCTTCATTACTGAAAAGCGCTCCGCTTTTATTGCAACTACGATCCTCACCGGACAGCAATGAATAGCGGTTAGCGTTCTCAGTCTTTGTAGCACAGGTTCAGAATCTTGAGAATCCTTCTCTCGGTTCAGCTGTGAAGACGTAGGTTGCATTTTCTGTACACCTTCGTCTTCAACGACACATAGTGTTGTTTCTCCTTAGCCGAGAATCAAACTATACTATGAGATATCTTGCCATCAGGGAAACCTCGGTCTCTAGAAGGCAATTGACTTTCGCCTGTTGGGCACATGCCTTAAGAGAGTCATCACCTTGCCTTCTGGCATCGGTGACGAACAAATTATTTGTTTAGTCTCTTGGCATAACCCTTTTAAGGCGAAGGTCACGTGACTTGCTCGGGTGCTTGGACAACTTGCCTCCTACCGAACGCAGTCAGTCGGCAGCTGTCAGAGCGCCCAAGTCTGTTACGAACTTCGCTGTGGACTTAGTTCGGTTGTTCCATAACAGTCTTTTCTTCGTCCTAACGGCTTGTCACAGTACCCATACCATCGACACCCACCATTGAGTGTCGGTGTCCTATCACTACCGAGAAGAACAAACTTCGCTGCAGACGGATAGACCAGTATGGGTACAGGACATCACCGAAGTCGAGAAGAGGGATAGGTCATACGACCATTCCCTTCTTTTCCTCTGAGGTAATTGCATGACTTTTCCTGCGAAGTCAAGCATCCAGGGGATGGGGATTCGTGACGCTCGATTTCGTACCGAATTCGTAGCGAAGACTCTGAACCCTTCGGTTCCTGACGATCGGTTAGAGTCCTTCACAATCCCCTCCCTAATGGACTTCACCGCCTTCGATGCGAAGGAGATGCTGCTTTGTCCTGTGAAAGCGCTTTCTGAAGAAACTCGACATCTCAGGCTGAGTGTTGAAGACTCTTCGTCAGCACCAAGATGACCTAGAAGTACACTCCCTCGAGTTACCACAAGAACTTCTCCGTGGCGCCAGGTACTTGAAGGCAGGGGTCTGGTACAACCAGACCACTGGCACCTCCTTCTACCTTTTGGATATTGCCCACAGGTCCTTGGATCGTTTTCCTTGGGACCCGTGGTGGCTGCTCAACACGTTGTGTAGCTAACCCAGACCCTAAGCAGCACTGAACAGCATCGAGTCCTGGTGTGACTGTAAGAATAGATAAGTGAATGAGAGAGTGACTGGCTTCTCTTCCTATCTTTTTCTCCCCCTCTACCTGTGGGTAGAGGGATACGGTCATCACCTTGCTGGATAAGGACGAGATGCCGGTGAGCTACTCGACAGAGCCCCATCCTATCCCTTTCACTAGGGATGGGAGCGAATATCCACCACTTCCTCCTACAAGGGGGGGAAGTGGATGCCAACAAGAGACAAACCATAACTTTATGTTGCCTCTTGCAAATAGGAACTTGTTCTTGTTTGCTGGTACGAAGAGATACGCTTGCCTCTCTCTTAGTACTTGGTCCAGAGGTCTGACCATTGATCCTGCGGTGCACACCCCGATCAATCAGACAGAGGCTTGGATCCCTCCCTCGCTCTTACGACCAGGGAGGCATTCCAAGGTTGGGCGAACACCAGTCTGTTCACAAAAGACTCAGATTCCTCCCACCAAGAAGTGAGTCTTCCTATTGTAAAAGGACTGAAGGTTTGTATGCCGTGTCGGAACAAATGACAATTTGTCCAAAATTGCATTTTTCCTAACTATACAAACCTGAGGTCCTTTTACACATAGTCCCACCTCATGCCACCCCTCACTCTGCAGTTTTTGCTTGGGCCAAAAGCAAAAGTGATTTGTTTACCTCCCAGTCGCGCGCGCGCGCCTGTCGGACAAGCAGTTAACTACCGAACCCCTTGTTCGAAAGCTTACGACCTATCCAGCTGCCGCTAGTACCTTCCTATTGTAAAAGGACCTCAGGTTTGTATAGTTAGGAAAAATGCAATTTTGGACAAATTGTCATTTTATTCTACATAGAATTGTACACATTTTCATATATAAAACTCTATGAAATACCTAATATGAAACGGAGCAAATATTCCGAGAATGGTACGTACGCATTTCAGAGATTTGTGGCGGAGAATCCGCGCGCGGAGGGAAGGAAAGATTTTTTTTTTAAATTCACCATAAATCTAAATTTTTATACATTCAACTTCCCTGCCAGATATATACTTAGCTATAGACTCCGTCGTCTCCGACAGAATTTCAAATTTCGCGGCACACGCTACCAGTAGGTCAGGTGATCTACCGCCCTGCCCTGGGTGGCAGGACTAGGAACCATTCCCGTTTTCTAATCAGAATTCTTCTGTCGCCCGGGCCATCAACATTGTTGTTGGTTCCTCTCGATTGGTTTTTCTTTTTTCACCGGCAATTGATCTTCTTGACCGACTTTTGGTGACGTATCTGGATTGTTGGATTGGCATACGCTTTTGTGGACTGTTGTGTGGACTTGATTTTGGATTTTTCTCTTAAAAATGTCTGACTTCGAATTTGTTTCAAGATGAAGATAAATGACTGAGAATATTACTAGACTGTAAGAGTTTTAGCTTACAATTGCGTTTTTCGACCATTTCGGTAGAGTCAAAGTTGACCGAACGTGGTTTTTTTCTATTTATCGTGATTTATATGCAAATATTTCAAAAATGAGAAAAGCTTACAACCTTCAACTATTTTTTGTTTTATTCTACATGAAATTGCGCACATTTTCCATATATAAAATAACTTTATGTAACAGCTAATTTAAAATGGTGCAAACATTACCACAATCGCACGTATGATTTTTTCGGAAGCAGGTTATCCGCATGGGTGGACGTAAAGAAAATGTTTTTTTTTTTCATAAATTCACCATAAATCGAAATATTGTGCTAGAGACTTCCAATTTGTTGCAAAATGAAGGTAAATGCTTGACTATTACTAGAATATAAGCATTTTAGCTTACAATTGTGTTTTTTGACCATTTCGGTAGAGTCAAAGTTGACCGAAGGTTGAAATTTTGGTAATTATCGTTATTTATATGAAAATATCTCAAAACTGATAAAAGCTACAACCATGGGTTGTTTTTAGTTGTATTGTGCATGAAATTGCGCACATTTCCATATATAAAACTTTATATAACGGCTAATTTTAAAATGGTGCAAACATTACCACAATCGCATGTATGATTTTTTTCGGAAGAGTTACCGCGCGGACGTAAGGAAAAAGTTTTTTCATAAATTCACCATAAATTGAAATATTGTGCTAGAGACTTCCAATTAGTTGCAAAATTAAGTTAAATGATTGAATATTACTAAAATATAAGAGTTTTAGCTTACAATTGCGTTTTTCGACCATTTCGGTAGAGTCAAAGTTGACCGAAGGTTGAAATTTTGGCAATTATCGTTGTTTGTATGAAAATATCTCAAAACCGATAAAAGCTACAATCATGAGTATTTTATTGTTGTATTCTACATAAAAATGCGCTCATTTTCATATATAATACTTCATGTAACGGCTAATTTACAATGGTACAAAAATTATGTCAAAGTGACAAAATAATTTCCGAGATGTGTCACAGATACTTTTTAGTGCGGCAAGAAAGAAATTCGTGCTTGCGCGCCTGCGTAACGATTGTAAACAAAACAACACCTTGATCCGTGATCTCCCAGCATTCCCCAAGGCGCGTGATTCAAGAGTTTTCGGCTGGTAGGCCTAAAAGTATTTTTCCGCGAATTTTTAAAAAAACTTTTGTATGTCGACGTAAAATACGTCCAGTCGGCACCCGAGAGACAAAAAATGTCGACGTAAAATACGTCCAGTCGGCGTTTAAGGGTTAAGAGACTCGCTCAGACTCTTTCCTCCAATAAATTAGTCTTCATATTGTAAAGAAACCGAGGGTTTGTATATTGTGTAGGAACAAAATGACAAATTTTCTAAGACAATTTGTATTTTTCATAGCTACAAACCTGAGGTCTTAACAGTAGGATAATTTCTAGCGCCTAGCTGGATCTGGTTAAAAAGCAGATGAAAGCAAGGAATCGTGTGATATCTGGCAACGCATGCATAGATCGGGTGAAGAGTGGTCAAACGTCGATCACCTACGCCAGTCTTTCCCAACTCAGGATTACTTAAAATAGAGGGGCATCTGGAGGTGGGCAGTATAACATTAAGACCTCAGGTTTGTAGCTATGAAAAATACAAATTGTCTTAGAAAATTTGTCATTTGTTCATACGCGAACAAACCCTCGGTCTTAACAATAGGATAGGCTCATACTTGGAGGGAGGTATAAGACATCCTAGATTGGGTGGGGGCTTACCCACCAGTCCAGCTCTCAAAAGAAATAGTTCTTGGAGAGGGACTGAAGCCCGTTGAGAAGCTAGATAAACTAATATCTAACCACTCAGAACCTGAGTGACGTACAATGATATATGGGATAACCATTGTATAAGGAACCAAAGAGAAACTTTGTCTGTCCAATAACAAACCAAGACACTAGGGTTTGTAGAACTCCCGACTCCTCCTTGCCCAGTAGCGGAGCCTATGCTACTAAATAGTGGGTAAGATATTGTATATTGCATGACCACACTACCAGTATGACTACCTCACTCACCTGTTTCAGACCAGTCCAGCAAATGATGTGTCAATTTCTTAAACCGCCCGAAGGAAGAAGGAAAGGTACAAGAGAAAGAAGGAGACCAGCCAACTCACTCATTCTCTCATCCACACAATCATCTTAGGTAAGATACAAAGGTGCCCCGTTAAGGGCAACTATGAGTTACACAACCTGTTGGGCAGCCACCACAGGACCCACGGAAAACGTTTCCATAGATCTGTGGGCAATATCCTTAAGATAGAAGGAGGTGAACGTGGACTGGAGTAACCAAGTACCAGCGCTCAGCACTCTATGTACAGCCAAGGTCTTTGTGAAAGCCAGAGAGGGACCAATACCCCTAACGTCATGTGCTCTAGCCTGCACAGACATGGTGATGGAATCGTCAAGAGTCAAGTATGCCTGTCTGATGGCTTCACGTATCCAAAAAGAGATAGTACTCTTAGACACCTCTTTCTTTGTACGGCCTGTACTAACAAAAAGTCTGCGGCAGCCTGGTCTAAGGTGCCGAGACCTTTTAAGATAGCAACGCAGGGCCCAGATAGGGAACAACAAAAGCTCTTGAGCATCACCACCCACAAAGTCAGTTAGTGATGGAATGGAAAACGAAGCGAACCTGTCATCATGCACCGAGGGATTTTGGGTCTTGGCCATGAATTACGGGACAAATTCGAAGGACGCTGACTCCCAACCCATGGTGTGCTTCACCTCAAAACTCAGACCGTGGAGCTCTCCTACCCTTTTGGAAGATGCCAAAGCCAAAAGGAAAACTGTCTTGAGCGTCAGGTTCCTGTCAGATGAGCGACGCAAGGGCTCATATGGACTCTTAGTTAAGCTCTTAAGCACCAAGGAAACATCCCACATTGGAGGCTTGAGCTCTCTAGGAGAACTCGACTGCTCAAACCCCTTAACTAGAAGGGAAAGTTCCCAGGAAGAGATGTCAATACCCTTCAGGCATAACACCAAACTCAGTGCTGCCCTGTAGCCTCTAATAGCAGAAACGGACAAACGTTTCTCGTCTCTGAGGAAGGTTAAAAAGTCTGCTATTTGCTGAATAGAGGTCGCGAGTGGAGAAAAACCCCGTTTACAACACCAGTCACAGTAGATTGGCCATTTGCCTTGGTAAACTGCAGAGGTTGACTTCCTAAGACTACTGGACATGTGCCCAGGTGATTTTTGAGAAAAGCCTCTCTCTCAGAGGAGAAAGTTGATAGCCTCCAACCGTGAAGAGACAGGGATTCTACTGACTGGTGGCACCTTTCTGCATGGGGCTGACATAGGAGATGCCACCAAGGGGGAATCTCCCTCGGAATCTCTGACAACAATGACAGCAGATCTGGAAACCATTCCGCCTGAGGCCACAGAGAGGCTACCAAAGTCATTCTGAGACCCTGTGAACTCATCAGCCTGTTCAGAACCTGATGGATCAAACAAAACGGAGGGAAGGCATACACCTCCAGGTTGTCCCAAGGATGTTGGAATGCGTATTCTGCCAATGCTAAGGGATCTGGAACCACTAAACAGAACACCTCCAGCTTCCTGTTGTAGCGTGTTGCGAAAAGGTCCAGCATGGGTCTCCCCCAAATCTGGAAAAGCTTGTCTGCCACCACTTGATGAAGGGACCACTCTGTGCCTAGTATCTGATCCCAGCGACTAAGTTTGTCTGCAACCACGTTCCGTTTCCCTGGGATATAACTGGCTGAGAGCTCTACCGAATTCCTGATTGCCCACTGGTGAAGCTTGACGGTCAAGCCGTGAAGTTGCTGAGAAACCAGGCCTCCCTGTTTGTTCACGTAGGCTACCACCGTGGTGTTGTCCAACAAGAGAACAACAGAGTGACCCTCTACCAACCCCCGAAACTCCTTCAGACCCTGGAAAGCCGCCTTCAACTCCAAGACGTTGATATGCTGCTGCTTGTCCTCCAAACCCCAAACGCCTGAAGCAATGAGGCCGCCTAAGTGCGCGCCCCAACCTGTGAGGGAGGCGTCCGAGAACAGAAGGAAGTCCGGAGGCAGAGAACGCAGAGGGACACCCTTCAATAGATTCTGGTCGTCCAACCACCAACGAAGGTCTTCTCTCACTTCCAAAGACAGTGGGACCATATACAGGGGAGAGTCCCCCGCTGGAGACCAGAATTCCCCCAGTCTCCATTGCAGAGACCGAAGATGAAGACGCCGATGAGGGACCAGCTTCTCCAGGGAAGAGAGCACTTCCAGAAGAACCTGCCACTGATGAGCTGACTGATGCGACTTTGACAGGAAGTTGCGCGCCACACTCCGCAACTTCTCCAATCTCTGATCCAATGGGAAAACTCTTGCCACTGACGTATCAATGACCGTGCCCAGGTAGAGAATCCTTTGAGTGGGTACGAGGTTCGACAGAACCGAAGAAGACGATCCCTGTCTTGTAGCAGCTTCTCCCTGGAAACTGCCAAGACCAACCAATCGTCGAGGTACCTCAGCAAACGGATCCCCTGGGCATGGGCCCAACTTGACACGAGAGAGAAGACCCTTGTGAACACTTGAGGGGCTGTCGTCAGCCCAAAGCACAAGACTTTGAACTCGAAGATCTTGTCCGCCAGAGAGAAGCAAAGAAACTTCCTGGACGTGGGATGAACAGGGATTTGGAAGTAGGCATCCCTCAAGTATATCGACAGCATGAAGTCACCTTCCCTCATGTCTGCCAACACTGAGCGTGGGGTCTCCATCTGGAACCGTGTCTTCAAGGTGGATAAGTCGATCACAGGCCTCCATCCTCCTGACGCCTTGGGCACCAAGAAGATGTGACTATAAAACCCTGGGGATGGACGCACTACTTCCTCATTGCATCCTTGTCCAGCATTTTCTGCACTTCCTCCCGAAGAGCCAAGAACTTCAGAGAATCTGGAGGATACGTCTTCCTGAGCTCCGGCTTGTCCAACAGAGGAGGAGAGAAGTCGAATGGCAACAGATATCCCACCCGAAGGACATCTACCACTCACTTCTCCGCCCCGTAACTCTGCCACTTGGCCCAATGGCCAGCCAGGCACCCCCCCACCCATGGTGCAGGAGAGGGAGAGGCGCCCAACCTACCGACGGCCCCCTTGACCTCTGCCCCTGGGGCCTCTTCTTGTTTTAAAGGATCGAGAGCGAAAGGGGCGTAGATCTTGAGGCTTGGGCTGTGTCGAACGGGAAGGCCCTGCCAAACTCTAGGTCCTCGATGGCCTACCAAGCGACAATCTCCTCGACTGCTGCTGGACCGGGGGAGGAGGAGGGGCCGGACGTCTCCGAGGGCGGGACTCTGATTTAGACACGGCTTGGTGGAGCACCAGTCGGTCCTTGGTGTCAGCCCGGCGTCGGTCTATTGCATTTTCGAGTTCTGTCCGTGGGAACAAGAATTGCGATTCACACAGATCACCGTTCCTCAAGACCAGCAAAGACTCGGTGTCGAGCGACCTCTCCATCCTAGACAAAGCCGCGTCCCTCCTAACCAGAAGAAGATTAGCCCATAAATGGGCACTGAGGTGAGCCAAATAAGAAAACACCTTGCCCCTGGACTGCAATAGATTGGCAAGCGAGGCGGCACTCACACCCTTCAGGGGACATGTCAGAGGCTATCTTGGCAATCACCACAGACCAGAGATCCAGCCAAGAAACCGTCTGCAACATGGAGGCCGCCGTAGATTCCAAAGCTAAGGCATCTTGCGGAGACAAGGACGGAGCCACTGACCTCTCCTGTTCCAAAGTCAAACCCGGCTTCATGCGAATGATGTTTGGGTTAAGGTGGCATGACAACAAAAACACAGAGCTCGTAGCATAGTACTTCCTATGTCTTGTGAGAGGTGGGGGTAGTAGTTTGGTAGAGCCTCTAGAGCGAAGTGAACCGTCCCGGTCAGAAACAGAGGCGTTAACCTTCTGCAAGACCGACTGAATGTGCCCCGACAACGGCCAGTGAAGAGATTATTTGGGGTCCTTAGTAGCTCCCACCAAGGCTTCCAAGCAAGAAGGAGTGTAAGATGACCGAGCCTGAGTCCTACTTTCCAAATTGTTGAACCCATGAATGAGATCAACAACTTCCGAAAAGGAAGACAGAAACTCCTGCGTGTCTCCCCCTCCTGCTCTGGCACCGGCGACTGACGACGAGAAGGATGTTTAGGCTCTTCTAATGCGTGTTGTTCACCAAAATTCACAGGAGGGTTAGCAGCCAAACAGTCCGAAACCCCTACTAACCTATTTGAGCTGGGACCAAGTGTCAGCCTCTGAGACAGACCCACTGTAACACCAGGCACATCACTTACCTCAACAGGTAACTCCAGACGTCCATGAATGGTAACGGGCGTGGTGGCCATACGTACGTGAGATGGGGGGGGAAACTCGAGCACTCGAGATTGACGGAGAATCCCTTATAGTCGAATTCTTGGAAAGCACCAGTAAGAGAGGCAGGCAAACACTCCGGCTGCACCACCTCCGTGCTCACTACCTTTGACCTCTTGACAGGCGCCTTCAGATCTTTATGGCAACGAATAGGCCTTGGAGAAGAAGGAGCACTAACATCACTTGCATGGGCAGGGGAGGTTGCAACACACTCGTGATGTGCAAGGACGGAAGGGGCGGGTGGGGTGGTTGCACGTTCGAGATTCGGCGGCGAAACAATCCCGGCAGAACACCCACCACTAATACTACCCGAAACCACAGCACTCTCGGGAACACATCCGCGTTGTTCCTCCCTCGACGGCGAAGGAAGGGCAAAGTCCTTAGCCTTCCAACGCTTAATATACCGACGAGGCGTAGAGGGGGAAGAGGGAGAGGAAGACAGCACTAGCTCCTTATGCTCACTCTTCTTGGAATGCGGGGACGAAGCAACGCGTTTTTTAACAGTCCTCCCAACCGATAAGGCAGCCAACTTCACATCCAATACAGAGTCCAGCCTCTGAAGCACTGCCTTGCATATGACCTCAGACTGATGTGCCAGAGAAGGCTCCGAAGACAAGGAAGGGAGATGTTGCGAACTAGGCGGCAGTGATGACGTCACGGCTAAGCGAGGTGGATCGGAGGAGGCGACTGGGAGATATGTCATCGATGAGAGTGACGTCACAAGCGGTGGTGACGTCATGGCTTCCCCTCTGTGGGAGGGGGAAAAGAGATACCACTGGCGGAGGAATACACAAAGATGGACCCCCTGACGTCATCAACGGGTCTGACACGACAGCGTCACTCCGATACAAAGCAGCGGCAAACACTGGCGGAGCAATACAAGATGGCCAACTGCTCCTACCCGCGAAGACGAGGCCGGGAGGAGGGGGATGGCCTGGCTGGACTGGGAAGGGGGGGTACGAGCCTCCACAAATTGGGCTAGCAACCCCCCCCAAGGACAGGGTAACCCCTAGCCCAAGCATCTTCCAAATCGCCACCAATTTGGACACCTCCGACTCTGGAAGAGAAGAAAATGATGAAAAAACCTCACCCTTCTTGGAACCGAAAAAGCTCCCGAGAAAGGGGGGGAGGGCTACATTACATAAAAATACCCTGGCGACCTCCCAATACTCCCATCGATGAAGCAATGGAAGAAAAGGAAGGAGATGCAGGGACAAAGCTACTATGGGGGTTGACTACTGCGGAAGACGAAACATCAGGAATAGGAGCAAAGCCCTCCCAAGTAGGAAGAGTGGAGACTCTCCGATGTTCCCTCTTACCATTAACCTCTTCATTACCGAAAGTTTGTTTGGAGGTAGGTGGGTACCACCATTCAAGTCTACTACACCGCCCCGGGTGCATAAAGGTGGTACGCATAGTACCACCAAAACTCCTCTTTTCAGATAGGGACTTCCAATCATTCTGTAATTTCGGTTTGAAGAGTTTGGAACAAAATAAACAGTATGACACGATGCCAGACGTATGATGAACCCAAAAAAATATTATTACTGCTTATAGTAGTGTGTAGGTGACAGATGAACTGCGTCTCAACAAAAAATCACAAAACCAGACAAGCGTAAACATGTAATAACTCTACCCAAGTATAAAACCAGTTGCATCATCATTTATTTATTCACTTATTACATTTTACAAATAAAAGATATGAACACCAGATAAATGAAGGTAAAAATAAAGCCTTATAGTAACTTTATACATAAAAAACCAAACCAGAGAAAAAGCGAAAAAGCTATTTTTTCTGAGGACAAGAAACCTGAAAAATTAGTTTAGATACCCCTGATACCCCTAAAGTTCTTTTCTGTGATGAAACTAATCTTAGAAAACGTAGAAAATGACATCAACCAATTTTTGAAAGATATACTATAAAATTTGCAATTTCCATATTTATTGGCGGGGCTTTCGCTTTAGTTTTTGCTCTTTTTTTGTTATTACGTGCTTATTTACTGTTCTATTTTGATAATACTTTATGTGCATGTTCCAGGTGGATATACCAACATTCTGTAAGACCAAATTTCTATTCAAGACTAGTTTTCTCACCGACCACCAGTGTCCCTTGTACGAGGGACACTGAGTTTCACATTTTTTTTTCATAAAATCATTTATTTTCCCTGTAGGATGATAAAACTCACATGTCTTGATTAGTGTATTTTTGGCATATATTTTTATGATCGGCACCCCTCCAAACTGGAGTCACTACCGAGAGATTCAGTTCGGCAGCGAACGCAATGTTTACATTATGCTCACCCACCCAGTAAAGAAGGGGTTAAACTTCCTCCACTGCTCCTTAGGCCATGCCCGGCGTTCCATACAAGGATTCGCAATTGTACAAAAATTTGAACGACACCTACTGCACGTGATGTGAGGGTCAGTCGCTGTCGAAGCCAAAAAACCAGAACACGGAAACCCAGGAACTCCGGGGCACATACGCTGACGCCGAGGACGAGCAGAAGCCATAATACCAGGTAAAAACACACACACACACACTAAGAGAAACGAAACGGGCAATGAACCGGGAAAAGGCCAAGAGAGGAAAACAACTCTCACCCAGGTTGTTAAGAAAAGACTGGCGTAGGTGATCGGCGTTTGACCACTCTCCACCCGATCAACGCATGTGTTGCCAGATATCACAAGATTCCTTGCTTTCATCTGCTTTTTAACCGTATCCAGCTAGGCGCTAGAAATTATCCTATTGTTAAGATAGAGGGTTTGTTCGCGTATGAACAATCACAATTTTTAAAAGTAAATTTTATTTTTCCTTACTATACAAACCCGAGGTCCTTCACAATAGTGCCCACCTCCTACCACCCTTCAATCTGTTCCACCATATACCCCCTGATCCCAACTCCTTGACGAGGTGGGGGGCTTAGGGATCCACTGCAGAGAGAGTATGCCCCTTTACGCCTACACTCTCTGCTGTGGATCCAACTGAACATTGAGACCTTTAACTCCTTTACTCCTCCTCCTTATAAATTTTCCCCTTTCCCTTCTTCTTCTTTCGTTGACGACCCTGGCATGGTTTTGGAATATTGAATTGACTGCTCTTTTAACCTGATGGAGGGTGGAGTTGGACGGCATGCCACTCCACCCGTAAAACTAGAGTACCTGACGTGGTCGAGCGAGGGGAAATTTTTATGTCAAGCCATGCCCACAGTGCTGGGTCCGATCTCATGGGACTGATGACCCTTAAGGCACTGTGTGTATGGCGTATATCCAGGTGAGTGTCCCAGGGCAGTTACCACAGCGTAACAGTATTGCTCCTCTCTCAGTTGGGCCTCCTTGGTGAGAGGGATCTCATCCTGGACGAAATATTTAAACTTTATATATATGGAAACCAAAACAAAAACCCCCACGACTTCTGGCATGGCAATGGACTATTCTAAGGAAAACCCAGGTAATGAAGAACAGGCTGGTATTAAAACTCTAATACCATACAAGCCGCAAAGAAAAAGCAAATTTAGAATTGACCCAACCTTGACTCACTTCGACTCCCTTTTTGGGAGTGGAAGTTGGTCAAGGTTCTTGACCTTGGAAACTGATAGGAAAATATCTGCATTACGATTGGAAAATTATTTGTTAAGTAGGCACCCAACCTCAGAAATGTCATTTAGACAAATAAAAGACCAGGTGTGGTTAATAGAAACCACTACAAAAAACCAATCTGAAAACTATTTAACTATAAAGAACATTGATAATATAAAGGTAAACATCAGAAAACATGACAGTATGAACAGCGTACAGGGTACTGTAGTACTTCCTAAAAGTGAGGAACCAATTGAAAAAAATATTTTGCTGGATTCCCTTAAAAAAAGGTACAACCAACGTGCAAAGATTGCCCTAAAATATATGTTTTAACCAAGTAGAACAAATAAAGAAAATACATTGAGAATAGCAAAAATAAAATTTGAAGGCCAAGAACTACCTTTCAAAATTAAAATCATGGGCCAAAACAGAGAACTGAGGCCTTATGTTCCAAAGCCCCTACAGTGCCAAAACTGTAGTAAATATGGACATACAGGGAAAAATTGCAGAAGTAAATCAATATGTGCGTATTGTGGATCCGATGAACACACCACACAGTGGAAGTGTGGTGAACCAAATTGTGTGAACTGTGGCCAAAATCACCATGCTAGGTCTAAGGAGTGTATGTATTATATATACAATACAGAATTAAAATTACTTCAGGAGAGATCAGGAATGCCAATTAGAGAAGCCAAACTAGAGTTTGAGAGTTAGAGGGATGCATGATCCCGCTAGGAAGCAAATGTTCTCTACTGCATTGACAAAGCTCAAGGAATGAAACGAAAATGGAAGCAAGTAACAAACCCCCAATAGATAAATCAGAAGAAAAAATAACTTTACAAGAAACTAATATAGCAAGAAACCAAGAAACTTGTGCAGATATATGTTCAAATTCATTTGAGATATTAAGGGAAATGGAAACATAAGAAAATGATACATGTATCACTGAAACATCACGAGATAGTTATGAGCTGGTAGCTAAAGATAAAAAAAGGCCTTTAGAGAGAACTCCACCCAAAACCAAAAAGCCAACAATTATTAGAGAGGTATCTGTTAAAGCAAAGACCAAGGATCCAAAAAAAGTGCACAGACCAGAACATAAGAACATACCTTTGTCTCCTAAAGTAATAATAAAAGAAATGGATGGAAATACCCAGAACAATATAGAAATTATAGAGGAGAACACCATAGACAAAATGATTATGTGAAGGGAGAAGAGATACTCCATCACCAGTAATTTGGTGCACTAAGAGTAAATGAAAAAAGGAGGACACATAAAAACACATGGTGGGTGTAATGAATGTTTCATAGAATTATGCACAACGACAGAAACATAACAAAAGACAGTTTAACAAACACTATACGAAATTTTATAAAATGTAGAAGTAAAGAAACCACTAGTCTAGAGACTCACAAAAAAGGCTGTATGTGCATTGGGCATCTAATGTCGTATAAGGAAAAACAAATAAATGTCGTAAATAAAATTTTAGAAAAATTGCAAATAGATAAACCACAACAAGAAAGTAATGCTTGAACACACACAACATAATATTTTCAATAATTATATAATACAATGGAACATAAATGGTCTTCAGACCAGATTACATTTGGGAGAATTACAACGCTTACTGAAAGAATACGAACCAATGATATTATGTTTACAACATGTTTAATAAAACAGTATCAACATTGGTAAATATACCTTAGTATCTACATCTAGAGAAGAAGAAGGAAATTTAGGTACTGCTATATATGTACATAACAAAGTATGTTACGACAGGGTACCTGTAAACTTTGCTGACTTGCAAATATCAAGCATCAAAATATGAATAAAAAACTATAACTATGTAATTTATAACATATACAACCAACCTAACAAAAAATACGACATAGAAAAACTTAAGGATTTGTTTGACAATGCCAGAGAACCTACATTGATAGTAGGGGATTTTAATGCTCACAACCCAATATGGGACTGTAACTGTACAATCTCAAATAGAGCAGGGAGTAAAATTGAAGAGTTCATGGAGTCAAACGACATGTGCTGTATAAATGATGACGAAATTAGTACATGTTTTTAAAAAACACATGGAACATTTTCTTCAGTAGACCTTACTCTTTGTACAACAAATATAGTTGACAGAATAGATTGGAATATAGTAGATGACTTGCACACCAGTGATCATTTCCCAATATTAATATCCTTATTACATAATAATCCTGCAAAACATGTTCCTCACTACAACATTAATAAAGCAGATTGGGAGAAATATGAAATGCACACGAGAAATTTCCAACCATTTGAATATTTAGAAGACCATAATGAAACTAACAAAATTCTCGTTGATTTCATTAAAAAGGCTGCTGATCAAGCAATACCAAAGTCAAAGCCCCATCCAACAAAGCACAAAGTCCCTTGGTGGTCTGATAAACTAACAGAATTAATTAATATAAAACACTCAATAGGGAGACGGTTAGATAATTTAAATAGAACGTTCAATAAAATAAATAAAACATTGCCAATATTAGAAGGAACTTTACAAAAAATGACTATTATTATTATTAGAAATCGATACATTAAAGCCTGTATACAACAAAATATCTGCAAAATTTAAAAGGGAAGTAATTCAAGGAAGAATAATTTCATGGAGGAAATATGTATCAGATCTCTCTAATAATACTCCCATACAAAAAATATGGGAAAAATTCAGAAAAATAAATGGTACCCAAGTTAAACCACCTAGACATGCCATATTGAAAGATGGAAAAGAATACTTGATCCAAAAGAATAAGTAATATAATAGGAGAAAACTTAGCTAATGTAAGTAGCGATAAAAATTTAGATGACCACTTCCGCACAAAGAAAAATAATGAAGAACTAATAACAATAAATTTCGAAACACAAGAAGATATATATTATAATAGAAAATTTAATATGGAAGAGTTGGAATATGCTCTCTTGAACAGCAATAAATCTGCTCCTGGAGGTGACAATATTTGCTTTGAGATGATCGACCACTTAGCTCTGCTGGCAAAGTCATACTTATTACAATTTTATAATCATTTATGGCTTAGAAATTTATTTCCTGATGAATGGCGTAAAGCTATAATAATTCCTATCCCCAAACCTGGAAAGGATCCTAGCAATATTAATAATTACAGACCAATATCTCTAACAAGTTGCTTATGCAAATTACTTGAAAAGATGGTAAATGCTCGACTAACATGGCACATTCGAGAAAACAAAATTTTAACTCCCACTCAGTTTGGGTCACAGAGTAACAGGTCCACATTGGATTCTCTCTCTATCCTAGAAGACCATATACGCAGAGGATTTGAACGAAAACAGATAACTGTGGCAGTCTTTTTTGACATAGAAAAGGCTTATGACACTACATGGAGGTATCCTATTTTAAAAGCATTACAAAACAACAACGTTCGTGGACATTTACCCATGTTTATCCAAAGTTTTCTAACAAATCGAAGTTTTCAGGTGAAAATTGATGATGCTTTGTCCAGAACATTCCCACTAGAAAATGGTGTTCCACAAGGAAGTGTCCTTAGTGGCACACTATTTACCTTAGCAATTAATGAAATTAATAAAAATCTGCCCACCGGAATTAAAAGCAACCTTTATATGGATGATTTTGCCATCTTCTATTCAGCATCTCGCATTAAACATGCAGAGCGCATCATTAACAAATCTATAATAAAAATAGATGAAATGGACCGCTCATCTTGTAGGATTTAGATTGTCCATAAGTAAAACTCAAGCAGTAAATATTTTATAAAGATAAAAGATGGAAGAAAGGTGAAGAAATAGATTTGAAAATCAGAAATCAAAGTATACAAATTGGCCAGACTGCAAAATTTTTAGGTTTAGTATTTGATACTCACTTGAACTGGAGAGCCCACATAACATATGTGAAGTCAAAATGTAAAAAAGCATTGAATCTAATTAGAAAATTATCAAACACTAATTGGGGAGCTGATAGACAAACCCTTACATTACTATATAAAGCCACAGTGTTGTCTATCATTGACTACGGAAGTGAAATATACGGCTCAGCTTCAAACGCAGTACTGAAAATGTTGGACCCAGTTCATAATGAAGGACTTAGAATATGTACAGGAGCTTTTAAATCATCACCAACCTCTTCTTTACAGGTAGAATGTGGTGAACTACCTCTCTCTCTCCATAGAGAGTTAGTAACGATGAAAAGTGCCCTAAGAATTCAGTCAAGTGATTCACCAACCAAAAAATTATTTGAACTAAGGGATGTATTTATTAACAATCATTCACCACCTTTTCCAATTAGATCAAGAAGATTGTTTGAGTCACTGAATATAAATATCCAACTACCTCCAATAGTAAAACTACCTCCTCCTTGGATTATGAATAAAATAAACATTTGCACAAAATTAAAATTTCTGTCAAAAAAGTATTCCTATACCCCAGAACATCAGAAACAACATACAATAGAGCACATAAACCAAAAAGGTCCACATTATGCAATATATACAGATGGATCCAAGTCAGAATACGGAGTGGGATATGCTGCAGTGTCCCAGGATAAAACATGCCAGTTCTCGCTTCCCAATAATGCTTCAGTATTTACAGCAGAGTTATGTGCAATAACATTGGCCATAAGAATAATCAAAGAACACTCCCCTTAACAATTTCGTGTTTATTTATAGCGACTCTAGAAGCGCTATAGAAGCCATTAATAGTTATAATCCCAAAAATAATATTGTGCAACAGATAAAGTTTTTACTATATAATTTATATAAAAAGGGAAAAAATATTGAAATATGTTGGATCCCTGCCCATGTCGGAATAAAAGGAAACGAAGAAGCTGATAAAGCAGCCAAGGAGGCAGTCCACATGATGAGAACAGATGTAAAAATCCCTGTTAGTGACAATGTAGCTTATTTAAAAACAAGAATTGTAAATAAATGGCAAAATATATGGAACGAAGAACCTGAAAGTAATAAATTAAAACAAATAAAACCTGACATTACGAAATGGGGCTCCATATATCAGAGAGAAAGACACACACAAGTAATCCTGACACGTTTACGTATAGGCCACACTCGTCTGACACATGGGCACTTAATGAGCAGCCCACGTGACCCTGCTCCAGAGTGCTCAGAGTGCAAGGAATTGATAACTGTCAGACATATATTGTGCCATTGTCCAAAGTATGACCAGCAGAGACTGTCAACTTTTGGAAGTAAAGCATTAAAAGATATTTTGTCAGAATCTTTCACATTTTCAGTCGTTCCAATTATGACGTTTCTAAGAAACACTGATTTAATTGATAAAATATAAAAATAAGTATATATACAAAAACCTCAGAGCAATTAATGTATTTTAGATCAAATTTTTAAGTTTCTTGACTATTTGTTAATTTTAATAACATTTTTAGTATGTATGGAAATGTGAGTAAATGTATTTAATGCCTGTTTGTATTCTAGTATGAAAGCCTATGCCTCTGTGCATTTTTTTTTTACCTAATTTTAATTTATTAAGTATTATACTATACGACCTATTTGGTCCCAGTTCCTGGCCTTTGGCCTAGACCTGGCATTTTATCAAATCCTTCGGGCCAGCCCTATGAGAGCTGAAAATCAGCTCAGTGGTCTGGTTAAACTATTCTTATAATAATAATAATCCACCATATTTTTCTCCTAACTTTGGGCATTGAATGGCAGGAATGCTATGCATGATGCAATTTACGGTGCTTCTATCAGGTCATGGTACCTACGGCTAACTTGCCTGACTCTCACCAATTGAGAGGTGACTTTGTTACTTATATTTCTGACCGAGTGTTCACGAGCAGTCTATTCAGGTCTGTTTAACAGGGAAGGAGACCTGGATGTCAGTTGCTTGAGCTCATAATGTTCAAAGTTGCATCTAAACCTATCCAGGCAGAACTTTGATATAGGTTCAAGTGTTAGGTACCTGACTTACTGGCTTCCTTCCTCATTTCTACAAGACGATATCTTTATGGCCATGTCACCTGGATCCTCAACTATGTGGGAGTGCATAAGCTATTGTGCTCAAGGACGGTAAGGGCTACGTAGGGACCAGGGTCCTTCCGTATATAAGACGAGGGAGTCTAAAAGATCCTATCTTACTGAGAAACAGTGGTTGATATGACAACCTCCATGCAAGAAAGGAATGCGTAAGCCACAACCGAAAGCATGCGGTTCGGAAATAGGCTATCCCCCGTGAATGGACTAATAAAATAAAAACGTCAATGACAAATGCATCAAAAAATAAAATCAATAGGGTACGCTCAAAATGCAATCAAGACCAATTAGTATGGGAGACCAATTGGTGCAAGAAAGCAGTGAATCATCACGCGGCTGGCGAGCCAAGAGAAAGCGGCGCGGGAACGACAACGCACGTGCTACCGCTCTCACATATAACCTAAAATAACTTGGCTTATCTTGCCAAAAGCCGTCTCAAAATGATCTCAAACATTAAATGCAGTTCTTAACTTGGATGCAGAAGCTTGACGATCCATGATGATCATAAGAGGATAAATACGTAACGAAAACACAGCACAAGGAAAGAACATGTGCAGCGTGAACAGTGCTATCGAAAGGAATGAAAACAAAGGCGCTAGTTGTAGTAGTAGCGGGTAGCTGGGCCTTAGATCGGCTCCTCTGTATACGAGGGATATTGAGGGAGGAAGAGACTAAATGGCAAGGGACCTCTGGTAGTGGTTTCCACTCGGCCCAGATACCATACCGACACCTTTAATTAAAGATGAGCGAGCCATTATACTATGGCACTACCATTTTAGTTTTTTCTCTGGTATTTGTGGCAATACATTACCTTAGAAATGAATACTAAGGGAAGCATTTCACGGAGCGACACAGGTCATTGCCCAGAAATAGATTTTTCCTCCATCAAAATCCCTTTTTTAGTACCGTTGCATTTCGCTAAATGTTCATGGCTAAACTTAGGGTGGCAGAGATGCATCAGATGCTGAGTCTCATTAATTCTGTAGCGCATTTTGTAACTTTTGAGTTTTATCCATGTTTGTGCTGGTCTTACAGATTGCAGGTGAGTTACACAACTGAGCACCCTTCTTAAGACTTATGTCTGATGATTTGTTTTCTTCATAATCTTAGCTGAGGGGATTGGAAGATCATCATCATTCACACCAGGATGATTATATTGCTACAAACCAACCAGGATTTTCCATTCTCAAAATGGGAATACGATTCAATGTGGTGCAAAAAAATCCTTCCAATCTCTTGCCTTAGGTTTGGCATGGTGGCAGAGGTTTATAACTTCATGTTCCAATTCCTTTGGAACAGTGCCCAAGTCATGCTCATTGAGAGAAAACCTCCTTCCTAAGAAGTCATTTTTATATAAGACAAAGGTTTGTATCATTGTAGAAAAATTACGTTTTAGAGCAATTTACATTTTTTATAGATATTAAAACCTTAAGTCTTTTGTTAAAATCCCACTTCAAGCCATCCCTACATTTGTTCCTGTTTGCTGAAAGAAAAGTAGGGTTGGTACTTAGGTGAGAGGGTGGTAACCACCCACCTCTCACTACCTGCCATTGCTCAGTCACTACTTTATCAGATGTTAGTAATAATACCTTTAAAAGATTTCAGGATTTGGTAAGAGAATTGTAAATTTAAAAAAAAAGTGTGATTTCAAAGCCAGAAGATATACACAGATAAGTTTTTACTATATTTGTTTCATCATATACTTTATGTAATTAACATTTGAAAATACACTCATAAAACTTAAGGGGTTACCATACAATCTCTGCATTAAGATTAAATACATATTTAGTCTCCAAATTAAATACATATTTAGTCTCCAATATGGTTTACTGCTGTTTTTGTTGGGTTATGGTTAAAATAGTTTTTGGAATTTCCCTATTACTATACTGTGTGGCGAAACAAAATAAGATACTTTCCATTTCCTTTGCAAATTATGTCGTAAACATTTTTAGTATTTATTTCTTTGGGAAACTCATTTTAGGAGATATATTTATATTTATTTTTTTTTCCACAGGCTGGGACTCTTATTGTAACTGGCACTGCCATTTTCTGCGGTACTTGTTATTATTATGCCCTCACAGGATCAAAGAATGTTCGACAGTACACCCCATATGGAGGAATGCTACTTATTATTGGATGGTTGTCTATGATCTTATAGACACTGGTATAATTAAAGATTCAGCTTGTGGTTGTGGACTAGTGAAGGTAAAAGCTTTGTTATTTTTAATTAGTATGAGATGGAAAATTTTGCATTTATTTCTATAATAATTTATTTTTTATTATTTTTATTGCAATCTTAAAGTTTTACTGAATTTTATTTCAACTTCACTTGCCCAGCTACCACATTCTCTGTATATAAGTAAACCAAGAGTTGGGTTAATGTACAGTGGATAGCATGAAGTTATCTTTTCTAAAAAGAGGAGAAAAATAAAGAAATGAAATACTATTTTTTTTGTATTTTTGCTAATTTAATTTAGTTAACATACATTGTTGAATGTAAGTTAATGGTTTTTAAAATATAACATTAGTATCTTATGATAGTGCTGAACTAAAGTATGCCTTAATTATGCTTTGTTTGTGCATTATGAGTGGTTTCTTTTTATTTTCTAGTTCATACATTGTACAATCACATATAAAGTGAATATACAGTTCACAGAGATTATGAGTTTAGAATAAGATCTAATATGTACAAGGCAAACTTAAGTTTCAATAAATATTAAGAATTCATATTTTTATCTCAATTTGTATATATTTTCTCCTTTTCTCAAAATAATGATTTTGAAGGATGCAAACTCCTGCATAAAATTGATTTTAAGTTGAATTACCTCTTAAAATTAATCTTGCAGTTACTGGATGGAGGGAGGCAAAGGAATAAGTACAGTCAGGAAGTGGCCATGTGGATACTAAGCGAGAAGTAAAGGGGTGAATTAAATTCTATATAATGAACTGAGTGATGGTTTAACAAGAAATGCTCAGATTAGAAAAATATAAATAAAGTACTTCTCATGGTTTTTTATATCTGTAATGTATAAAGCACAATAAAATTTTGGTAGAATTTTAATATCAAAGCAGGAAATGACTGTAGGAAGTTAACATTGTGGCGTAGGAGATTTTTGATGCCTGAATAATGATAAATCGGGCGGTCATAAAAGAGCTATGGCATTTCTGTTAACTTAAGGACATACTGGAGTGTGAAACAGTAGTTGAGAGAGAGCTATAAGAAAGAGTAGCTACAGCATAGATGAAATGGCAAGAACAGCTACAATACTGGCAAATAAAATATCCCATTAGCAAAGGGGTAAAACCTATGATTGGTACATAGGGTCTGTACTATATACAGCAACAATGTGGGGTCTGACACCCCCCCATCATATGACCACAGAATGGTGGAAAGATTGTACTGTGAAAGGGGAATAGGTCGAGAGATGTGGTATCAAGAGGAGAGAGAGAGAGAAAAAAAAAAAGAAGTCTTAAATTTCAAGATGGTTTGGACGGAGGAAAGTGATAGATATGGATATACAAACAGCAGGATAACAAAGACCTACCTGATGGGAGATCAGGCAGACAGTTCACAGGACAGAAAGTGGAGAGAACTCAAAAATACCTAACCACATATAAGGAAAACCTGAAAATCTCCTGTAAAAACTTTTATGGTGATATTGGTGACAGTGACTTTTTAAGGATTAAACCATTAAATTAAAATTTGTCTTATTCACTAGTATATAAAAAATTAAAATGCATAGAAATATACTTATTCTGGAAAACGTTACTAGTGGACCCCAGGTGCAGTGTTTCACAAAGGCTTTCAGAAGATTTAGCAATTATCTGGCATACTATTATATTAAACAATTAAATCATCCTTCAATTTAAATGATGGCAGTAAATAAATAACTAGGAATTCTCAATTTTTTTCAACAAGAATAAGGATATAAACTGGTGTTCCTATGCAAATTATGAATAATCAAAATATACCATCTGCAAAAAAAAAGAAAAAAAGGACATACTACTATGTAGTACTCTAACAATCAAAATTATATAAACTCCTGAGACTGCTATATAAAAATTATTCCTTTTCATATTACATAACATCTGAGTTATCAAGATTGTAAAACTTACGATGGTCCCAAAACTTTTTACCTGCTGCTAATATCTCTTTACCTATCTCTGACTGTGGTCCACAAGGGAGGTAAGTAGGAGTAAGCTCTCTGTATGTGATACAAACTCTTCTACTCGTAATATCTTGTCGTAATATTCCATGTTCCCATTTATATCTTGCTGACCCATAAAAAATAAGAAGTGAACGTCTGGGCATTGGCAATCGTACAATCATTTGACTATCCCCAAGACTTTCTTGCATATCATTATTTGTATCAATTTCTATGTCCATATTTTGTGTTTTGAAACTTTCGACAATATCAGTCTCTCCTTTAACAGTTCCTTGCACTGTTATCACAGAGGGATAGAATTTTCTTTCCATAAGGTTATATTTGTTTTCATAAGCAACAAATTTTCTCATGGTCAACACAGAATCACTAAGCATGCTTACAGTTGGTATTCTTTCTCCCCAAATCCAGCAGTCATCAATGTGGGGATCAATTGATGCCCCTCTTTCTACACAGTAATCTAAGGAACATTGCTCAACAGTCTGGAATCTCTCTAAAATATCAACAGAAGAAAAACGATCCTGGATAAACTTTGTGAATGCTGGATAACCACAGAAGTTTTCTGTTCTCACTCTTTTCTTCTTGAAGTTACACTTTGGACCATAGTTCTGAAATATAATGTCAATTAAAAGTAATAACAAGGCTAATATGGTATGTAAGTTATGTTAATAATGGCTACATTTGGTAAAAGGACTTGACTCAAAGTTGCTTTCTACTGTCATCAAAAAACAAAAAAAGCTTACAGTGTGTCAGCATTTGTTTTCAGCAAACTTCTCCTTACATTTTGTACCTAATGAATACTCCAGACTGTGGGACAAACACATTGCTGGCACTTTCCAATCTTAACCTGTGAGAGCACTGCCTCACAAAGAGCCTGTGCTTTGTATCATTGTGATATGTGCTTTTTGCTCTTGGAAGAAAAGTATGCACGATCCTTTTATCTTATTAAAGGTTCTAACTACCATGTACAATATACTGTAGTTACACGCTGTTGTAATGTACTTGCAGTATACTGTAAAATTTATGCTTCAAAAATGCTTAATTTTTTTTTTTTAATGAAAGTGTCACTTTGTTCACCTGACAATCACTTCCTCAGATATTCTGAGATGTCTGGTTGAAGTGAAACTGCATGCATTTATAAGGCCTAGGGTTATAATTAATGATATATTGCCAATATATTCGCTGTGACCTATGCGGAGAACAGAGCCGAAGCAACGACCTGAGAAAAGCTAACAAAAGATTTCTGTGGGTGGCGTGATATAAAACTGCATAGTAGACGAGTCAATGTACGTCAGTTCATGGGCTCTTTTCAAAGTGCCTTTGGGAAACTAGTTGTAGCCAGTAATGTGAGGCGTTGTCGAAGTGTGCGTTCGTATGTGCGTGTGCGCCACTTCTATTGATAATGTACCCCTACCCAAGTCTATGGTGGACTTGGCTTAGAGACGTCTGTAGAGGAAAGGCAGGATGCCGGGGAAGCTCTGCGAAAGTTTACTTATGTTAAGTGAGTGAAATATTCCGGCTGCATGGGTGAGTCTTGAACTATTTTAGCCAAAGGGTGGCTTGTTGTCTGTTTAATATTTATAAGAATATCCAATCTTTGACTTTGTTGATAAACTTATGTGTACTTACGAGTGGTTTCTCGTGTCTTTGAAACAGACGGTTCTGGCAGAACTATGGGTTCTGTTCAAGGGGGGACCGAGAGAGTCCCAGATGGGAGAATAGACATTTGGTGTGACTAATTACATTTCAGACATTTTAATGTTGGGGTAACTGAGTTAAGTTAGTCTGTGAGACTTGATTGATTTACTATCTTTCCATTGTTTAATAAATGTATTTTTGTAATGCAACTCTCTCATTTGATTACCTGTTAGAGAGAGAGACAGACAGAGAGAGAGCGGTCGCTTGGAGAGAGAGAGAGAGATTTGTGTGTTGGTTTGCCTGACGCTCGGAGTTACACGTTTACCAAATAAATAACGAGATTAATATCCCGTTAACAGATGTGGTGGTTTTTGGGGGGTTACACATTTATGTTCTGTACCTGTATTTCAAAATTAGCACTCACATCTCTGTAAGTCATAGTTAAATCAAATTTATAAAAAACCGTTCCATACATAAATTATTTTTAAGGTGATTGGGCCTTGCTCTGTATCACGGAATAAGCACATGCTCTGAAATTTTAAATACTGTGGTTAAAATAAGTGTAACTGCACTCATACAAGTGCGATGTACTACAAAACAGAAAATAAATGTTAATCAAATATTGTACATATATAAAAAGTTGAGAAATTTTTTTTTTTTTAAATTGTACCATCTCCCTGTTTCATTGTTTGAGCATGTACTCTGAAATTCTAAAATTTTGTGGTTAAAGAAGTGCAACTGCCCAGCCTAACACCTCCACACCCTATTAGTTTGAAATAGCAATGTTTACTCCATTACATACCAGCGGAATTTGGAAATTATTACTTGGACTAAAATGTCACAAGTCACCAAAATTATATTGTCATCTTCAAGGTAAGATTAAAACATTTACTGCACATTATCTAATGCTGTTTGGTATGTGTACTTTGATATGTCCTGTATTTAATGTATTGTTTGTGTATAGTAGTACATATTTTGTCATCTTCATTGTAACAATTTGTGTTGTAAACTACAAATAATTTTTTCTCAGTGTATGTTTGTGTCTATATGTACACTACTATCACATTACAAAACACTTCACACTTCCTAGGATCTCTTTCTCTCTCTCTCTCTCTCTAACTTTGTAATGCTGTATTTATAGTATGTTGAAGCCCCTGAAATCTAAAAATTAGTTTTAAAAAAGTTGCAAAACTGAAGTTTAATAAGAGTAAATTATATATTTATGCAGGAAAACAAGAGTAAATTATAATTATATATTTATGCAGGAAAATAAGCATTGATTTCTAGCATGTGTTTACAACAGTGAATATAGCAGCAGGTGAACTGATCTAACACATCCAAGACCATGTGCAGTAGGCAAAAACCATTTAAATCACTCCTAAATTAGTGAAGGAATTAGATAAGTATTTATGTCAGTGAAGGTCAACCTGCATATATTACTAATATTTTTGTCTGTTGCTGCTTATAAAAATCATAAAAAATAGACAAATTTTTCATCACTTTCAATTCATTAGTTTCATTGTATGTAATTCTCTTTGAACTACCTACAATTTCAAGGTAGGGAATTTTAAACCATCCCATTACCTCTCCAAATATTATCATAAATAAATAGACAGCTGGGTGGTTAGAGACCAAAAGAAACATGAAAAAAAAAAAAAAAAAAAAAAAAAAAAAAAAAAAAAAAAAATGCACCTAAGGCCAGAGGGATGCCATAAAGCACTAATTTTACTTAACTTGCTACAGAAAGAACAAAATTGCCAAATAGTATCATCTCTGAGGTGTCAAAAGAATAAGATAAGAAAAGGATAAAAGAAAATTATAGCTAAATAACAAGAAAAAAATCCAAGGTGAGAACTAACAGCTTTTAGCAGGTGAGGAGGCTCCCCTGGCAGAAGTCTCACCACAACATCATTATCAGGCTACTCAAGACACAACATGTACACAAATGTGCCTTAGTATAAGCTGAAGCAATGATTGTATTGACATAACACAAATTAAAATAATTTCATCCAACATTCTTACAACACGTAATAACAACGACACTTCATAGAGTTGATTCTATGAATGCTTCAAAATTTGAGAGAATATTTCACAACTATGTGTAAACATACCTGCTTTTTTCTACCACTCTGTGACAAGTCCCATGGAACCTCATCAATTTGTGTCATTAATTTTTTTTCTTCCTCCTCAGAAATAAAGTTTAAAATAACTTTTACTCCTGGAAACCTGAGTGAAAAAACATTAAATATGAGTATAAACTTTGATTTTGTTTGGGAGTTTTTTTAACAGTTATCTTGTAGTAACACAATTTGTATACATTTTGAAGAGTACTTAAGGTCAGTAGGGAAGGAATTACAGTATGTAGAAGGAATTACAGTATGTATAGTCGCTTTAAAAAGTTCTGGCACATTTTACAGTGTGTTTCAGACAACAGGTTACAAAACAGTACCTCCACCATCAGGATGATAATGAGAGCATATCCAATTACTGCTTTTCTGACATTATTATCCAAAATTAATTGCTGCTATACAGTACAGATCACATATTCTAGCAAACCTGTCTATAATACAGGAGGAATACAGTCTTTGGTCAGTTGATAAAAATCTAGTTTTAGAAATATACATAAATACAGTAGTACCTCGAGATACGAAATTAATCCGTTCCGAGGCGCCTTTCGTATCATGAGGTTTTCGTATCTTGGACCATATTTTACATGTAAAATGGCTAATCCGTTCCAAGCCCTCCAAAAACACCCCAGTAAATTTCATAATAAAGCTAAATTGACCTATAAACAATGAAATACTACAACAATTTGGACCATTCAATACCTAAATTAATAAAAAAAAAAATGCAAAATATAACCTGTAAATAAAGTGTATATTAGTGTACATGGTAACAAGAAATGTGGAAGCTTACCTTTTGCGTGAGGCTATGTACATACGTAACTATCCAAGGAAGATTGCTTCTGCCTACTTTTCACAATGTTCCTGTGTGAGCCTTTTCGGGGGGTGTCTTCTACAAATGATTGCACTTTATGAAAAGCGGCCTTAATTTCTGCCGTTTTTTTTTCTTTTATACATATGTACGTAGTACACTTTAAAAAATATACGTACAATTCCTGTGTGAGCCTTTTCGGGGGGGGGGGGGGGGGGGGGGGGGTGGGCTTCTACAAATGATTGCACTTTATGAAAAGCGGCTTTAATTTCTGCCAGGTTTTTTTTCTTTTTTTTCTTTTTAACTTTTTTTTTAACTTTTTTTTTACTTTACGTAGGTTTTTATTTTTTTATTTTTTTTTATTTACAGAATTTCAACTTTCTGTTCTTTCTTTGCACCTCATGACTCTGTTGGCCCTGGTGTCCATCAAAACCCTGTTCAACCAAATGCTCTCTGCAACTGATTGGGGTACTGAATGTTCGGCTGCTGACCCTCAACATAAACTGAAGTGCCTTGATTATACGTACTGGTACGCATGTTGTAAATGATTGGTCTACACCCTCTGTTCAGCAGGGAGTGGATACGTATTCTACCAACCTTGCAAAGTTTCCAGTTATCCCATGAGAGAGACCTTGATCACTTATCCCATGTGAGAGATCTTGGTCACTTTTTTTTTTAAATAACGTACACATTGACGATCCCGAAAACGAATACCGCGTGCGTACTATAACAATGCTGGTACCGAGTGGCCGAAGCACGCCACCACGTATACATAGTAGATGCATGAAGGGAGGGACGCTGGCCAATAGGAGAGAAGGATTTCATGGCCGCGACTAGCATCAGGAACCAATGGGAGAGCAGGAGGATGGTGGAGAGTCTACTAGTACTAAGATGGCAGTGTGCGGCGCGATTTTCAAAATTGTTATCCGGGCGAATCTCGGACTTTCAGAAACCTTTCGTATCTAGAAAACTTTTTGTATGTAGAGCTGTTAAATTTTTCGTATTGGCTTTCGTATCTCGAGTTTTTCGTAAGTTGAGCCTTTCGTATCTCGAGGTACTACTGTACTTAAGGGGACCGTCCACTATGATGTCTATTTTTTTTATTTATTATGCAAAATAGATAATTTTCATATATGTTTTAGATATATATAAAACCTTCATCATATAAAAATTTCAAGTCATTTGAGCAAAAACTTTTAGTTTTAGCAAAAATTATGATTTATAAAAAAAATAAGTAGAGATTTCTCCGCTAATATGACATCAGTTGTATTGAAAATCATACCATAAACACTTCTTTATATACGGAACAATTCTGTGTGACAGAATTTTGATTTTTTTTTTTTTAGTCTAGACACTCAAAAAATTCTAAAAAAGAAAGAAAGAAAGAAATCAAAATTCTGTCAAACAGAATTATGCGATTTTTATTCCTCTTTCCAATGATATCTTTATCTCCAAAACTGGATAAAAAATAACCGAGTAATGGTTACCGACATGCGCATAAGTATGTTTTTGAGTTATGAGCTCCCAAAGATTTGCTATGTAAATTTCACTTTTTTCTTATAAAAGTCAAAACAACATTATTATAATTACTTTATTTGTACTTTTATTGTTGATTTCTACATCAAGGATCCTGGTCCTACCCCTATAAGTGGTATTAATACCCTCAGCGTGACACCAGACAATGATGTTGACGGAGAGACATCGAGACAATGAGGGTGCTGATAACAATGAATTTTCGTGTTTTTCTTTCAGCACACTCCTGGCCTTCGCTAATTTTGCTAGCCTTAGTTGCTGAGTAGCCTTCTTGATCTTAGGTAACTTTGGCATTGCTATAAGTTCACTAAGAAGTTATAAAAATAACGTAAATAGCTAGTGACCAAACGCAAGTGACGAAGTGCATGTAACTCCTTTGACCTCTGTGGCGTAACTGAGTCATTCTCTGAGCCTCGCAGCTCTCGCCTATAAAAGGGATTTTGACGTAAGAAAAATCTATTTCTGGGCTCAGCCGTGTCGCTCCCGTGAAATGTGTCTGCTTTAGCACTATTTCTAGTAAAATATTGCTATAATACCAGAGAACTGCTAAATTGGACATGTCAGAAGCCTCTGACTCGCTCACCTATATAAAAGGTGTCGGTATAAAACTGGGTCGAGTGTTAAACACTACCACAGCAACCCCTCCAATTAGCCTTTTCCTCATCAAAAGACCCTAAAGAAGGGGAGCTCTGACCAGCTCTCAACTCACACTACCTTTCATTGCTACCAGATGTATGAGAATCTCTAAAAAAAATCTGAAAACTCCCTGTATATATATGCAAAAATAAACACGCAAAAACGATTCTGTCAAACTCAATCATACAGACGACGCAGTTACGATGACGTCATCATTTAAAAACCGCTATATCTTCATTATTTGTAAAAATAATATGCTAAAACTTCTGGAAAGCATGCACGGCATGTTTCTGCACAGATACAAGTAATAACTCTATTTTTTATTTTTTCAAGTTGACATGTCATCCGCCATAGCGGACGGTCCCCTTAAGATTTATTTTTTATATAGGTACTTACCTCTCAATTAATATACCGTTTTTACTTCCACATCAGCAGTAGTTCGACAGATTAAACAAAAAATGAGAACCCTCAGCTTTCTATGAATATCGGTCTTCTATCCGTCTACTTCCCCAACCCCCTACCAGGGCACCAGTAGTACTACAAACACTCATTGCCGGTCAGTTTACTTCTGTCCACTTTGAATGTCAGGAGGTAGGAAGGGTAAATTGTATACTAATGGAGATGTAAGTATTTAAAAAATAAATCTTAAATTAAGTATTTATATTTTTAAAATGAACCTTGCCTGTCCATTATATAGCCGACTTGCATGTTTGAAAAAGGAGGGCAAAGTGGAAATCAGCCAACCCTTTAAAGGCTACTTTTCGACAAAATATTCTGTACTAAACAAGTGTTTGTTTACCTTAGGATGATTGTCACTCAGATACGAAATACTAATCATGAAGATATATGAGGTCTCTTTGAAGGGTGGTCCCTTCAGCAGAAGGAGGGGTAAGGTTACTGTGCCAAAACTCTGCCAAGCCATGTACAAAAAGGTGTGTCAATATCTTTATTAGTACATATTTTCACCCTTTAACGTTAAGACGAGACATGTATTCATCCAAAATTTATGCTTATGCTTTGGGAATTACCGAGGGGAACTTCAGAGGTTTGTCCTTTGTTTCTTCTGGTAATTTCTCTTCTCCTTCGTCCTTTCGCTAGCTATTGGACGAAGGTAGAAGAGGGGGCGTGTGGTGTTGGTGTTTGGGGGATCTCTCATTTCGGAGGGCGGTGGCCTTGGATGCGAGAGGAGAATCCTTATTCCTTTAAATCATATTTTCTTCCTTTTACAGGCTAACAGTGGTGATAGTGATTACAAACTCCCTCTGGGGCACGTACAGCAACGGAGCTTGTACCGCAGCTGTGGGGGTGACCATGGTCACGTGCTGGGTATATATATACCAGGTGAGGTGGGGTTGACACAGTCACAGTCGTCCTCGTCTCCACCCCATGAGTGACCGGGGCTGCAGCAAGATGATGGATTAGTTAGCCCCTGAATACTCAAGAGTGCCCGGAAGACTCAACGAGCACCACACCTGCTGACGGTCCCCACCCGCAGAGGCAGACACACCTGAGGAAGCAACAGTTGGGTTAAAGGTCCTGTTCACTTAGCGGGGGAAGGATCCTCCCCTGAGCAGACAGACAACCCCAAGTACAACTCAAGGTCGGGATGTTGCCCTCCCTCCTCTGCACTCGACAGATCGAGTGAAGAAGCAGAGAGAGACACACCCCTCGATGGGGAGAGAGCCATGCGTGGGAGATGACGAGGTGGGAGAAAAGTTGAAGACGTATCCATCACCAAAGGTGTCGAGGGAGGGCTTTCCGACGACACCTTGGCAGCCCTACATGGCTTCTTCCTCTTTTCGTACAGCTCCCACTGCTCCTCCGACCAAGAGACACGACAAACACAAGTTAAATCACGAGAGCATTCCCGCCCTCAGCACCTTGCTTGTGCACAGAGGGTGAGGGTCCACAACATCACTGGACCCAAACCCCCTCCAAACCACAAACCCCTCCCAGACTCACCCAAGCAGAAAAATTTTTCGAAAGTGGAAATGTCCACGCAAGTTCATGCCAAAAGTTTTGTAGGTGTTCCGTCAGGATCCAGCCTTCGTAAACTTGAAGGCAGAATCCCTTACCCCCTCACCACATGAAGGAACCTACTCAAGGGGACCGGGTTGGAGGTGAAGGGTGGCTGCGACTCGAAGGGTGGCTGCGACTCGAAGGGTAGTAGATACCCCACCCGAAGGACATCTACTATCCAGGTCTCGGCACATAGCACTGATAAGTTACCCAATGGCTCGCCAGGCATTGAAGAGACACCACCGGAGTTAGCCTAGCCAGCTCCGGGTTAACCTGTTTGGTTGGCAGCGGGTCCTCCGACGGCACGCAGAATCGCCTCTGTCGTGGTAGAGGGGGGAAGGAGCTTGTACGACCTGCCAGACCGAAGCGATCCCTCCTCTCCGGAGACAAGAGAGTCCACCTGGCCCAGCACACTGTCGGCCAAGGCTGATAGAGGCAACCCCACCGTCGTCCTGGGTTCCTTCTTAGGACCCCAGAACGACTCAAGCCTAGATGTAGGCTCAAAGGGCGGAAGCACCGATCCTTCCCCGAGGTCATTGTGCTGACGAATCAGCACAATTACCTCAGCAAAAGACCTCTGGATCTCGGGAGTGACCACGTCCTGAGGGGATGGACCGTCAAGCCCATCCAAAGAGAATGCCTCCCGAGACCCTCCTCCTTCCACAGGAGGAACCACAACAGACCCCTCATGGTCTCCTCCAGCCACTTGGGCATACGATCTGGTTGGTCCTAAAACTGTGCCAGGCTTGTAGGCCCTCGTGGAGGGACCCCGAGAAGCGCACTCCTCGCGGTCACTCCTGATCGCCTTGCTCCTCCCGGTGTAGCCCGAGGAAGTTGAAGGGATCGGAGAGGAAGACCTGACGCTCCCCCCCTGCTCACAGGCAGTACCGGTGTGCTGGGGGGGCTGCAGGTGATCACCAACCCGCGGTGACGATCGAGCTGCAGGCCTAGTCGCGCAGCTCCCCAGGGGAGAACCGCTGGACCGAGAACTACAGCGATGATCCCAAGCGTCAGGAGAGCTGCTGCCGGTCCCCCTATCCGCCCGGTCCTGGTGGGAGCAGCGGTCAGGAGACCGGTGAGTTCACTGTCGCGATGGGAGCGAGGCCCGTCCTCATGGCGCGTCACGGTGCTTGGACCAGCCGAGGCTGGTCCTG
This sequence comes from Macrobrachium nipponense, assembly GCF_015104395.2. NCBI lineage: Eukaryota > Metazoa > Arthropoda > Malacostraca > Decapoda > Palaemonidae > Macrobrachium > Macrobrachium nipponense. Next base: position 52,930,900 of record NC_087210.1, on the reverse strand, counting down.
GGGACCCGGGGGACCTCTTCCTTGCCTCAGCCCGCGTACGGTCCGGTGGGACCGTTGCGTCTACCCTGGGTACCAGCGGATCGCCACAAGAGCAATCGCTGGCCTGGCGGGAGTTAACTAGGCGACCCCCACCAGTCTTCGCTCCGTGCCTGGGTCCTGGCGGTGAGCAGGTTCGGCTGCCTGGACCCCGGTGACCGTACACTCGGTACCTCTCGCAAACGAGAGGCCGAGACGGTACCTGGCGTCGAGGCAGAACCTCTGGCGCCAGGCGAGGAGGTACCTGTGTTAGCCAGTACCCCTCCGGACCCCATCTTCTTCTTCCTTGCGGTCTTCTTCCTTGCGGAAGGAGAGACGGGCCCGAAGAAACAGGAGGACCAGCGGAAGCCCCAACCGTCACACCGGAGTGGGACAGACCCTTAGAGGTCTCAAAGCGAGACTTCTTTGGGGGGGAGGAGGCTACCTTCTTCTTCCTCGACTGTGGCGCCTTGGAAGTCGAAGGAAACGAAGCGGTAGCAGACGACGGCGAAGAAGACGACGACAACACCTTCCTGTGGACCACCGTCAGGTCCTCCATCCAGGTGGAGCTGGGGCAGTTGCCGAAGCAACAGGGCCCTGCTGCACCTGTCCAGAGGGACCTGCGGTGGGGGCAGCAACACCACGGGCAGGAACGACAACGGCAGGGACTGGCATGGAGACGGCAGGCACAGGAACAGGAGGCGGTACAGGCGCCAGCAACATCCTGGTCACTGGCGGCAGGCACAGTAACAGGAGGCGGTACAGGCGCCAGCAACATCCTGGGCACTGGCAGCAGGTCGAGTGGGGAGCTCTTGGGACAATGGAAATCAGGGGCTGGAGCAAGAGCGGCGAAACCAGGTGGCGGGGTGACATTCCTCCTCTTCAGACCCAACAGCGGAGCACGCACTGGGTGTACACGAGGTGAGGAGGGACAGTATAACCTGGCGTTGACACCATTGTTGTGGTCAGGGTGACAGGTCCATGGGTCACCGGCCTGGGTCTCTGCGCAAGGTGGTAGAGCAGCCCCTGGATGCTCGGTGTCCCCTGGAGCCCCAGCGAGTGCCAGACCTGGCCGAGATCGTCCACCACGGCAAGCTTTCCTGAGGAAGAAAGTCAGGTTAGTGGGGGGGGGGGGGTGGGGGGGGGGGGGGGGGGGGGTTACCTCTCGGCTAGGGGGGGACAGATCCCACCCTGAGTGAACGGAAGACCCCGAGTGCAATTGTATGCCGGGGTGCCTCGCTCTCTCTCCTCCACGCTTGACTGATCGAGGGAGGAGAAGGAACGAGACACGCCCCCCAAAGGGGAAGGAGCCATACGTGGGAGCTGCAATGGAGGGAGGAAAGAGGAAGACGTTTCTGTGACCAAGGGCGTCGCTGGAGAGCCCTCCGACAACTCCTTGTCCGGTTTGCACGACTTCCTCCTCCCCTCATAGCGCTCCCACTGCTCCTCCGACCAATTCACACAAATAACACGTCTCGGTGCAAGAGCATTCCCACCCTCGACACCGAGTACAAAAATCATGCGGATCCACTTCAAAAAGAGACCTAAAGGCCCCACACTTAAAGGACCGAAAGGTTTGTATTACGTATCGGAACAAATTACCATTGGACCATCAATCCCTCTACATAAAATCTACTAAATAGAGACTTATTAGAGATTTGTACTGAAGACAAAGGAAGCTAATTGAGGGAGATTAAACCAGTGGAGGACAACCAAAAAAGAATCACAACTGGCCTTCACCGTCTCCGCCAGTAACGTACTGGTCCCAAGTCTCTCCATGCAAGTTAGGAGGTTGCAACTGTCCACATCCCAGAACCTGAGTCTGGACTTATCCCCGAAAAGTATAAAACAAGACTAACAATAGATAATCCTTTATCACCTTAAACCGAGCTGCATAATCAGACAGGAAGCAAAAGTGTTCTCACTTCTTCCAAACCGAGCAAGTATAAGCATGAGGACATTACCCTCCAGCATCAGATATGAGTTACTTGTTTTCCTTGCTAAAAACTCCCGCCGGCTACACAAACTTGCTGGGTTGGCATCTCCACTTCTCCAAGCAGTCACAGAGGCGAGACAACATAGCTAAAAGGTAATAACTCAAGCTAGACTGAAAATCCATCAGCATGTCTATCAGTCTCAAGTTCATTTCCCCACAGGAAAGAAAAGAAAGCAAACCTCCTACTAAAGATAGTTAAAGTACCAATAGACGTTTGTACAGCAAGAGGCAGCCTTCAGCTCTCCGCGACTTTAAAAGCCACAAGACGACAAGCCAAGGCAGACCCAAAGGGAGATTTGTATGTCCAAGGACGAGAAAAGTTACAAAATGCTCTCTACTTGGAGTAAGCGTTGGTTCTCTTCTCCAATATTTAGAGGGCGTCGAAATATGCCAAGACAATTAGGACATATTCTTTATGTGGCCTCCTTCCTCAACAAAATGAGGATACAGCAAGGCATAGTGTCGCAACAAATGCTGACCAGCCCGAACGAGTTCCTCAAACTCCATCAAACTCTTCTTCTGTCAGCGGGCGACAGGGGGAGACAGCTGGCGACAGGAGGTAAACAAGAGCTTAAAGGATTGCTCTTTCTCCGCAACCCTTGGCAACAAAAAGCGACACTTGTTCATAAGAGGTGACAGCAGCTGAGTGCTGTATCGCATCCACCACGACTCAATGAGAGGAAGACAGTTTTAAGTGACTCAGGACTCGGCCAAGTCCGCACGAGTGAACACTGTTGGCAGTCCACACAAGTCGACTGAGGGAAGGGAGAACGAAGTGCCAGAAGAGGAAGGTAGTGGGAGAGGAATTACAACAACTCTCCCGCCTCATCCGAAAGCGGTTGTACATACTTAAAAGTGCTCCTATATGAAACTAAGTTAGAAATCTCTGAAGCTAGAATCTAACTTAGCGAGAACTTTGGATACTACAGACAGTGTAGACTTGAAAGAGAAACATTAAACGAGGCAGTAGTAAGTGATTTGCCAATAGCTGAAGAGGAAGCAAGCAAAGAATGAACACAAGCATTACGAAGAAAAAGGAATATGCTAGCAGACGAGAATTTAGAATAACCCATACATGAGAGAGATAAACAGTCGACTAAGTCGACATATCTAAATGTGTAAAACTCGCTACAGATACATTATCATCTCAATAAAATATCTATACCTACATTGTATATCATTAAACCTATGCATGCTAACACCTCAAACTAGGTGTTGAAGACGACAGAATGCTCCTATGGAGCGAGCATTAATGCTTACTGAAACGGTCCTATGAGACCGCTTCAACGGTCCTAGGCAATCTCTGACGGTCATTTGGCGAACGCTTTAAACGAGATTCAGACCATGAAAAGGGCAAAGTAGGTATTGGAGGGCACAGAATCCCATCGTCCCGAGAACCAACCCGGTTCCCTGGCAGCGGACGCCTCCAACTGTCGCAGGGCAGTCCTAGGCTCGAGCTATGTACAGACAAGGGCACCAACACCTTACTTCAAACAGGGAATGAGAAAAGGAACGCATACTATGGAGGGATTCGGAACGTTCCCGTCATGAACTCGGTTCAACTGGTATTAGAACTAAAAATAGGTTTAATGTTCTAACTTCTTGTTACGCTTTTCCTGAACCAAATGGGGAGCAGAAGGCGGAGCTACAAAAGAAGTCAATACTAACCTACTAAAATGCCTAGTCTGAGTAGGGATAGCCTGACAGGTTTAAGTCCTGACCTAACTAATTGCTTTCCCAATCTATTAGTTTCCCGTCTTTCCTATATCCGACAAATTCAGGCATAAATTTCTCAGAACAATTCCCTACATTCTTCACATCTAGTAGTTCCAAGATCGCATGCTGTACCCTTGCAAGTACAAAGGAATGTTGATCAACTCCCAATTTCAACATCCTGGTTACACCAAAAACATTCCTACATAGCCTAATGTAATTGGTTTTGCTTCCAGTGGAAGATATCCTAGGAAAGTGAAATTACAATACTACTGTAAACAGGTGTAAAACAGCCAAGCTTCATAGAATACCAACAATCACCTAGCCGCAATGGCGGCCAGGAGAATTCTGACAAGAGCTAAAACATTCGAAACATACCTGGTGGAGAACAGGTAAATTAGACAGTCATTTGGGCGGCCATTCAATTTTTTTTGTTTGAATGCAGACTCGCCTAATCGGCAGGGAGATATAGCTAAATTTAACAGTAGGTAAGATTCATCTCAAATAAAAGTGTTTTAGAATGAATGACCATTGGATTAAATGTTTATCCACACCTTCCACGCAACTTCATTTTCTTTGGAGTTATTTGATTCTCCCTCACCAAAAAATACCAGCACTCAGAGAATTTAACAGAGGCAGCAAATATAATACATTAGAGTAATTGGGGAAAACTCTATCGCAAGAGTATATATAATATTCTAAATGGTCCACAATAACATTTTTATTTTTGTGGACCCCCTTAGAACATTAGAGTAAATTGTCATTTCAATTCTCATGATTTCCATCGAAGCTCAGGCCACAGCACCAAGAAAGTATTAGCAAATATGAAAATGTAAGAAATGTTACTGCTCCTAGATAAACCATTAAAAATTTCTTTCTGGTAGAGTTTTTAGTGCATTTCCTTTGAAAAAAACTGTTAGCATATAATATATTAATAAAAAAGAAATTATTGTATGTTTGTTATACTTCATATTTTTACACAGGGATAGGGAGAGAACACCACCAAGATTCCAATTCTTCATGCAGCCTCCCATAAAACTGATAAGACAGCTAGTTATGCAATCTATGTTCATTACTATTTACTTGATTTCTTACTACAAAACAAATAAAAGAACATCAGTTAGTACTAACTTCAGTGATTTTCCTTCATGATTTGGATGAACTTTCCAGCTATCACCTTCCCAACCTGGCCATGCTAATTCACAGAGAGGGCAAAATATGTACGACTGTTTCTGAAAATAAATTCATATCTTAATTTCTTGAATAAAAGATGAAATAGCTAAACTACTTCAAACACCAAAAATAGTTTAATCAGTGATTCTGCTAAGGTTATAAAAAAATAGCATGTTTAAAAGTTATTACTATTATTACAGGCAGTCCCCGGTTTACGACAGGTGTTCCGTTCTTCAGCTGCAACATACATGTAAACCAAAAATTGTCATCAGCCAAAAAATCATTGAAATTCATAAGAAAACTTTTTAAATCCTTTGGAAGTCTTGAAAATTATTAACCTGTACATATTTATATTGAGTTTTTCACCTAAAAACCTCTAAGATTTGACCATTCTATTGTTTTGGAGCCATATTTCTTCTGTCGGCTCGGTGTCATAAGTATTGTAACCCTAGAACATACGTTGTAAACCAGGAAATATATTTGATGAATATATTTGAAGAGCATCGTAAGCTCGAACATTGTAAGCCAAGCCCATTATAACCTAGGGACTGCATGTATTATTATCAAAGGATTACAATGAAATAACAGATCTATGCCACATGTTTAATGACAATGCATTATTTCATTTTAGGCAAATTTTAAAGAGACATAAGAAACAAATGTCTCTGGACAGTTTTGCTGTACGAAAGGGTTCCAGTGACTCTCAAGCTGATCCTAGTGCCACTAAAAACAGTGGGGAAGTAATCCCAGATAGTGCAAGTAACAAACAAAGAGGAGAAGTAACCCCTGATGGGTTCTTGATACTTGAAGTCCTTCTGGAGTGGGATTCCCCTCCCAAACAATAACCTCTCCTCCTCCCTCTCCCCACCTCTCCATCTTCCATATGCTAACAAGTCTTCCATAGAGGTCCACAGTGGTAAGAGTGCTGTTACATGTTTATTTACCCATTTCATTAGTCATTTATATTTATTTCTCATTGTTTTCTGTATATAAAACTGTTTATTTTCTGTAAAATTTATTTTTTGCTAATATTTTTGGGTATCTGGAATCCATTTATTGGATTTACATTATTTCTTATGGGAATTATCATTTAGAATTTTGTACATTTCGGACTACATGAGGTATTCTGGTACGAATTACATACGAAAACTGAGGTTCCACTACATGTTCAAAATTTTGCACAATACAGTTTGAACAAACTTTACAGGAAAAGTCCTGAGATCACTTCCATGGGCCATAAATGACTCAGAGCAACTTTCACCCTAACTCTAATACCAGTCATTACAAGAGAGAGAGAGAGAGAGACTAGTTAGCATTGAGATGTCAAAGGGGAATGCTGTCCAAAATTTTCATCCAATAACATCTTGTACATATTTTATAACAAATACTCAGAATTCATTACTGATTTTAGTTCTTATCTGGTATATTATGAGCTGTAATTATAATTTTAGAAAGATAAAGAAAAATATATTAGAAAAAAATACACAACTTGGTAAAATTAGCATATTTTTATGACTTTCATTTGAAAAAGAGGCCCTGCACAGTGTTGGAAATATTCACTTGCAACTTCCTGTGGTATGTAAAGTTTTTTGCTTTTAATTGGCCATTCTTAAATTTAGCCCGGTCTAGGGTTGTGCTTAATAATATAAATTTAGCTCAGACTGTGAGGGTTGAATGCCCTACGGGTTTTTGTATTTTCATTACAGTGGTCCCCCTGTATTCGCGGGGGGATGGGTACCAGACCCCCCATGAATAGTTAGAACCCGCGAATAGTTGGAGCCCCTATAAAAATGCTTAAAACCACCTATTTTGTTAGTTAAAACTCAAGAAAAAACCAAAAAAAAATGTTTACACCTGGTTTTTTTAAAAGTTTTATCACAAAAAGTGCATTTTTGTACATGAACTTTCCTGTCAGATATATACTTAGCTTACGTCTCTGACGTCACGACAGAATTCAAAACTCGCGGCACACGTGACAGAGAGGTCAGGTGATCTACCTTACCCGCCGCTGGGTGGCGGATGTATGAACCAATCTCCCTTTCCAGCCAGATTTTCTTTGTCGCCGGTTTCGACTACACCTGTGGTCGTTTACCTCCTGATAGTTTAATTCGTTTCTCGTTGCCTTGGATATCTTTGGACTGACTTTCGGTGAAGTACCTGATCTTGTTGGCTTGGCATACGCACTTGTGGATTGTTTTTGGATATTGGTTTGGATTTTTCTTTGATTTCAAGATGTCTGATGTAGAGGTTAAGAAATCTGCTATGTTTAGGGTGTGTGCTATGGATGAATGCAAGGTGAGGCTACCGAAAGCAACGGTAGATCCTCACACAGTATGCTTGAAGTGTAGGGGTAATGAATGTTCCTTTATTAACCCTTGTAATGAATGTGAGAAGTTGGATGAGGGTGAATGGAAGTCTCTTTCTTCCTACTTAAGGAAGTTGGAGAAAGACAGGGTGAGAAAAGCTTCGTCTAGAAGTTCTAGTAAGTCTCGTATTAGCGAGGTAGAAGTAGATAATCCTGTCGTAGCACTAGATCCTTCTCCCGTTTCAGCTCCTGCTCCCTGCATCGAACCCAAAGATACGCCTTCGGAAGTGGCAACCATGAGAGCCTCGATCCTTAGCATGGAGAAGAAAATTCGTTTGTTGCAAGGTAAGATAAGTGATAGTGCAAGTGATTTGTGCAGTGCCCCCAGTGCAGTGGAGGGTGCGTCTGATCGGCTCCTTAATGCTTCCAGGCCTAGACCTCTTCCAGACTCCCAGTCCCAGTGGAGGAGGAGTCAACTGCCGCAAGAAGGTTAGGGAGAACCCCCACCGGTCAGGCGTCCCCTCGGTAGATCCTGATGCTCGTTCCCAGGCTGCCTTAATTTGCACCAAGAAGGAGGTGTTACGCCAATGCTTCTCTTCTTCTTCATCGCCTTCTCCTAGAAGAGGATGGAGCGCCTCGGATTCCTCTCGACCGTTGAAGAGAGCCTGGAAGGCTCCTTGCGCCCTTCCTTCCAGCCCGGAGTGTTTTCCGGAGGAGCCTGAAGTGGACATCAAGAAACCCAGGAGGGATCAGGAGTACTCGCCTCAGAGTAGGCTTCGAACCTCGTCCCCTGTGGAGGAGTTTGCAAGATCTCCGGCTCGGATTCTTGCGGGGCTGCAAGCTCAGATTTCGGCTCTTGCGGGCTCCTTGGCGGGAGGCGCTCGTCGTAAGAAGGACGTTTCTCTTCCCGTCAAGAAGTCTAGGCTACCTTCTCCTGGGTTGCCTTCTCAGCCGGAGTCTGCTCTCTCTCCTGTACCAGCTGATAGAATGAGGCGCTCTTCCCTTGACAGACGCCAGTCGTCTTCCAGGCACCAATCGCCCAGGAAGCTATCTCCTGGCGACATCATTTCTCCCGTGGAACGGGATCAAGCTCCTAGTAGGCACTCTTCTAAGGATAAGCGCACGGCTTCTACTTCTCGCTCCTTTCCGAAGAACCTCCAATCTCCGGATAAGAGAGCCTCCCCCTGCATGGACACTTCTAGAGACAGGATCTCTCCTTTTGTCAGACGCCTAGAGCCTGGTAGGCGCTACTCCCCAAGTAGCCACTCTCCTGCTGTCAAGCGCTGTGTTGAAGATAGGCGCTACTCTCCTGATAGGCGCTATTCGCCTGTTAGCCGCTCTGTTCATGTCAGGCGTAAAGAGCCTGAAAGAAGCTTCTCTGCTGGTAGACAAGCTTTTACAGAGACCCACGCTTCTCGATCTAGGTATTTGGATCCTGGTAGACGCCTGTCACCTAGTAGGCGCTCTTCTCCAGGGATTCGCTCTCCTGTTGGTAGGCGCCAAGAGCCTAGCAGGCGCTCCTCTCATTTTAGGTGCAGTTCGCCAGGCAGCCGCTCTCCTCTTGACAGTGCATGGAGCATGAGCTAGAGGCTCTCCTCTCCTAGCAGGCGCTCCCCTTTGGACTCCCGTGTTTCTCAGGACAGACTACTAGAACACAGAGGACTCCCTCATCGGAGTAGGAAGGACGCCTTCGATAAGAGCTCTCCCGAAGCTTTGGCTTCTCCTGATAGGCGCCAGAACGTCTGCCAACACTCCTCACAGGATAGGCGCACTTCTTTAGAGAAGTCTGCCTGCTCTCGTAAAGAAGCCGAAGGTTCTTCGGTAGATGAAATAGAACCTTCAGAAGAGGACTTGGTAAAGGATTCTTCGGTCTCGTCTTACAAGATCCTGACAGACCTCCTTCTTCAGGAGTTTGGAGACGCGCTTACTCCGGTCGCTCCTCCTTCTCCTCTCTCCTTATTCTCGACATCTAAGAAGACGAAGGTTTCCTCCTGTGTGAGAATGAAACCAACCATCTCAATGAAAAAGGCTTTAAGAGGTTTTGGTGATTGGTTTCTTTCTAAGGAGGAGAAAGGGAAGACTGTGTTTTCTTTCCCTCCTTCTAAGCTTACGGGGAAACTTGGTTTCTGGTACGAGTCTGGAGAACCCCTAGGCCTGGGTCTTCCCTCATCTGCAGACGCGGACTTCTCTTCACTGGTGGATTCCTCCCGACGCTTGGCCCTCTTGTCTGCTAAGACTACCTGGGCGATGAACGAGCTCGACCACCTGTTGACGGGAATGTTCAGAGTCTTGGAAGTCTTCAACTTCCTTGACTGGTCTTTAGGGGTTTTAGCTAGAAGGACTCAGAACCTGGATTCCCTTTCGCCCGAGGATCTCAACAGTGTACTTACTTGCATGGACAAGGCAGTGAGAGATGGATCTAGCGAAGTAGCCTCCCTGTTTGGAGCAGGGGTTATTAAGAAAAGATTGGACTTCTGCTCTTTTCTGACCAAGTCAGTCTCTCATGCTCAGAGAGCCTCTCTACTTTATTCGCAGCTTTTGCCTCTTCTCTTTCCTAAGAAGATAATCCAGGACATCTCTGGAGCTATCTCCGCAAAGGCTACACAAGATATGCTCGCTTAGTCTACCCGGAAACCTAGAACGACCTTCCAGACTAAGACTAGGAAGGAGACTCCAGCTAGACAGGAGCCCTTTCGAGGGGGACCCTCTTCTAGAGCCTCCTTCTTGGAGGGGCCTCTACCTCAAGAGGTAATAGATCCTTCAAGAGAGGAAGATCCTTCTCTCGCTCTACCAGAGCGAAAAAGTAGGAAAGAAGTCCTCCAGACATCAGTAGGTGCCAGGCTACTAAGATTCGCAGAAGTCTGGGCACAGAGAGGAGCGGACAACTGGTCCCTCTCGATTATCCGAAAAGGATATCTGATTCCCTTCTCAGCAAGACCACCTTTGACGACGACTCCGAGGGAGTTGGTGGCCAAGTACAGGGATCCCATCATGAGCCAAGCTCTTACTCCAGCAGTAGAACAAATGCTAAAGAAAGAGGCGATAGAGCTAGTGAGCGACCCATGCTCAGCGGGCTTTTACAACCGCCTTTTCCTAGTTCCAAAAGCCTCAGGGGGATGGAGACCGGTTCTGGATGTAAGCGCCCTGAATTTCTTTGTAGAAAAGAGGAAGTTCGCCATGGAAACGACATCCTCGTGTTGGCAGCTCTTTGTCCAGGGGATTGGATGGTGTCCCTAGATCTTCAGGACGCTTACTTCCATGTGCCGATCCATCCTTCTTCAAGGAAATACCTCAGGTTCATGATGGGAGGAAGGATATTCCAATTCAGGGCCTTGTGCTTCGGCCTTTCAACAGCCCCTCAGGTTTTCACAGGACTAATGAAAAATGTAGCAAGATGGCTACATTTGGAGGGAGTCAGGGTGTCCCTTTACTTGGACGACTGGCTTATCAGAGCCAAGTCACAGAAAAGATTTGGAGGACCTACAAAAGACCCTTTTCATGGCGAGTTCTCTGGGACTTTTGGTGAACTTCCAAAAGTCACAGTTAATCCCCAGTCAAGATCATATCTATCTGGGGATTCGGATGGTTTCTCTGGATTTTCGGGCTTTTCCATCTCCAGAAAGGATAGCCCGATGTTCAGAGAAAGTCACAGCCTTTCTAGAGAAAGATGTATGCACAGCGAGGGAGTGGATGAGTTTGCTGGGGACACTCTCCTCGTTGGAGCAATTCCTTTCTCTAGGAAGGTTGCACCTCAGACCTATCCAGTTCTTTCTACATCGGAACTGGCGTTGTCTTTCTCAAAACCTAGAGTTCTCCTTCAAGATTTCAAGAGAAATCAAGAAGGACCTCTCTTGGTGGGCGAACCCTCTCAGGTTTGCAGAAGGGATGTCCCTTCACATACCGAACCCCAACCAAGTGTTGTTTTCCGACGCATCGGAAACAGGTTGGGGAGCGACGCTTGGCTCAAGAGAAGTGTCAGGCACCTGGAAGGAGGAACAGGTGACCTGGCACATCAACAAGTAAGAGCTGATGGCTGTTTGGCTAGCTTTGAAAGCATTCGAGCCCTACGTCCTAGCTTCGACAGTTCAGATAAACTCGGACAACACCACGGCCCTGGCATACACCAGGAAGCAGGGGGGAACTCACTCCTTCTCCCTGTACGAGACAGCAAAAGACCTTCTGCTGTGGGCAGAGGAAAGGAAGATATGTCTCCTTACCAGATTCGTACAGGGAGAAAAGAACGTCAGAGCAGACCTCCTGAGCAGGAAAGATCAAGTCCTGCCGGCGGAGTGGACTCTTCACGAGGATGTTTGCCAGGACCTGTGGAGACTATGGGGCAGGCCTCACATAGACCTCTTCGCCACAGCCAAGAATGCGAGGATAGACAACTACTGCTCTCCTATATCAGACCCGAGGGCAGTGTCAATAGATGCCTTTCTCCTAGATTGGAAGGGCCTAGACACGTATGCTTTTCCTCCTTTCAAAATACTGGGAGAAACTCTCAAGAAGTTTGCACAAGTCTGGTTCACAGAGGTACTGGAATGGTTAGTAGACATTCCGAGATCCCTGCCACAGAGGATCGATCTGCTCAGACAACCCCACTTCGACAGGTATCACAGAAACCTCCCCGCTCTCGGTCTGACTGGCTTCAGACTGTCAAAAGTTTGGTCAGAGCGAGAGGGTTTTCTGCAAGAGCTGCAACGGCTATCACAGCAGCAAGAAGACCCTCTACCCTTAGAGTCTACCAATCGAAGTGGGACGTCTTTCGGCGGTGGTGTAGGAACCATCACCTTTCCTCTTCCAGTATCTCTGAACCCAAATAGCAGACTTCTTACTTTTCCTTAGGGAAAAAGGTGGACTGGCGGTATCAACCATTAAAGGATATCGTAGCATGCTGGCTGCAGTGTTTAGGCACAGAGACCTAAATATTTCAGAAAACAAAGACCTTCATGATCTAATAAGATCTTTTGAAACATCCAAGAAGGTTTCGTCAGAGATTCCGAGTTGGAATCTGGATGTAGTGCTGCGTTTCCTTAGGTCCCCTAAGTTCGAACCGCTTCAGTCTGCCTCTTTTAGAGACCTCACGAGAAAGACACTTTTTCTCATGGCATTGGCTTCCGCCAAAAGGATTAGTGAGCTCCATGCAATAGAAGGGAGAGTGGGGTTCAAAGGAGATGCAGCGATCTGTGCCTTCCTGCCTTCGTTCTTGGCCAAGAACGAGAACCCCTCAAATCCTTGGCCTAGGAGTTTTGAAATCCAAGGTTTATCTGCCTTAGTAGGGGAGGAAGCAGAGAGGTCACTTTGCCCAGTACGAAGTCTAAAGTTTTATCTTCAGAGGAAGAAGAAACTTAAGGGCAATGATGTCAACCTTTGGTGCTCTGTAAGAGATCCAAGGAGGGCTTTATCTAAGAATGCGCTTTCTTTCTTCATCAGAAGCCTGGTGAAAGAAGCACATGTGACATGTGATGAAAGTCAATTCAAGCTTCTGAAGGTCAAAGCTCATGAGGTAAGAGCTATTGCCACTTCATTAACTTTCAATAAAAACATGTCTCTGAGTAATATTATGAAAGCAACATTCTGGCGTTGCAACTCAGTCTTCGCGAACCACTATCTGAGAGACGTCAAAATTACGTATGAAAAGTGCTTTGCGTTAGGCCCCATACGTATCGGCGGATTCGGTGCTGGGGCAGGGAGCTGAGACATATCCTTTGTAAGTATTTTTTCCCCCTTGTTTAGTTTTGTAAGTTTTTTGGTTGTTTGAAAGAGCATGCGGGTAGGCATCTCTTTCATGTCGTATGTCTAACAATGATTAGATTGGTTAGGTGATCAAGTTTATGTTTTGAGCTCCTTGCAATGATAGTGGTTAGGTTCTGTCATATAAGAGGGCGAATCCCCTTTGACAAGATCCTGCTTGGATTCTATCAAGTAAGCGGATACCAAATCCCTTTGATAGACCCAAAGAGTCTATCAGCTGTAGGTCACGCCCTCGCTGAAGCTCTTCAGACAACGCAGACAATAAAGGACAGTAACTATGAAGTCTTCTGCCTAAACAGGTAAGAACCAAGGTTGTATTTTACATCCTACAACAGGTGTTGTTTCCCCTCCATGTTAATATTGCTGTCTCTTTCCCTCCACCAAGGGTGTCAATCAGCTAAGTATATATCTGACAGGAAAGTTCATGTACAAAAATGTTATTGTTAGTATACAATAAGGTTTTGTACATACTTACCTGGCAGATATATACGTTTGATGGCCCACCCAGCCTCCCCTCAGGAGACAGGTGGAAGAGAAAATCTGGCTGGAAAGGGAGATTGGCTCATACATCCGCCACCCAGCGGCGGGGTAAGGTAGATCACCTGACCTACCTGTCGCGTGTGCTGCGAGTTTTGAATTCTGTCGTGACGTCAGAGACGTAAGCTAAGTATATATCTGCCAGGTAAGTATGTACAAAACCTTATTGTATACTAACAATAACATTTTATGATGAAATTGATTTAAAAAAAAACCAGGAATTTGTGCTTATTTCTCATAGAAAAATACAGCGAATAGGCAAATTTTCCGCAAATAATGCGGGGAAATGTTCCCGAGATAAATCCGCGAATGTGTGAGTCCGCAAATCCGGAGAATGCGAATAAGGGGGGGGGTCCACGGTATTTACTTATTTATCTAAATTTCATCAATTAAATTATTGTACAGTTATCCATGAATATTAAAATTGGAATGATCGAAAAATGACAAATTTTCTAAGATAATTTGTATTTTTCATAGCTACAAACCTGAGGTTTTAACAATGGGATAATTTTCTAGTGCCTAGCTGGATCCAGTTAAATTGCAGATGAAAAGCAAAGAATCTTGTGAGATCTAGCAACGCGTGCGTATATCGGGTGAAAACTGGTCAAGGACCATGCATCCACGCCACTGCGTTCAGTCTTTCCCAGCCCAGGATGTCTTTAAGAGGACAGAGGGGCAGCTAGAGTTGGGTGGTACAACATTAAGACCTCAGGTTTGTAGCTATGAAAAATACAATCTGTCTTAGAAAATTTGTCATTTGTTTACACATGAACAAACCTTTAGTCTTAACAATAGGATAGACTTATACTTGGAGGGAGGTACAGACATCCTAAACTGGCTGGGGTCTACCCACTAGTCCAGCTCCAGAATAAAATCTTCCGTAGAGGGACTGATGCCCGTGAGAAACTAGATACAGTGATATGAAACGACTCAGTCACTGGGTTACCTACAATGATATATGGGATGAATCATTGCATAGGGAACTAAAGAGAAACATTTACTGTTCAATAACAAACCAATGCGCCACAGTTTGTTACTACTCCTTACTCCCCCTTGCCCCCTTGCATAAGGAGCGGAGTATATGCTACTGAATAGAGGGTTGGATATCTGTACACCAAGTAACCAAACTATCAGTATAACTACCTTACTCACCTGTATCAGACCAGCCCAGCAAATGATGTGTCTATTCTTCAACCCGCCCGTAGGAAGAAGGAAAGGTACAAGAGAAAGAAAGAGACCAGCCAACTCACTCATTCTCTCATCCACACAATCATCTTAGGTAAGATCCAAATGCGCCCTATTAAGGGCAACGATGAGTTACACAATCTGTTGGCCAGCCACCACAAGAGACCTAGGGAAAATGTGTCCATAGATCTGTGGGCAACATCTTTAAGATGAAAAGAGGTGAACGTGAACTGACGTAACCAAGTACCAGCACTCAGAACTCCATGAACAGCCAAATTCTTTTTGAAAGCCAGAGAGGGACTAATATCCCTGACGTCATGTGCTCTAGCCTGCACAGACATGGTGGCGGAATCATCAAGAGTCAAATATGCCTGTATGATAGCTTCATGTATCCAAAAAGAGATTGTATTCTTGGACACCTCTTTCTTCGTACGCCCCATGCTAACAAAAAAACTATGACAACCTGGCCCAAGATGTGTCCTTTTAAGAAAACAACACAGAGCCATGACAGGACATAGCAAAAGCTCTTGAATCACCGCCCACAGTCATCCAGTGATGGAATGGAAAAGGAGGCGAACCTATCCTCTTGCACCAAGGGATTCTGGGTCTTAGCCACGAATTCTGGGACAAATTCGAAGGACACTGACCCCCAAACCTTGGTGTGCTTCACATCATACCTCAGGCTGTGTAGCTCCCCCACTCTCTTCGAAGACGGCAAGGCTGGGAGGAAAACCATTTTGCGTGTCAAATTCCTGTCTGATGAACAATGCAAAGGCTCATAAGGAGTTTTAGTGAAACTTCTCAAGACCAAGGAAACATCCCACATTGAGGGCTTGAGCTCTCTAGTAGTACACGACTGCTCAAATCCCTTAACTAGCAAGGAGAGTTCCCAGGATAAGATGTTGATATCTCTAAGAGTAACACTAAACTAAGGGCCACCCCGTAGCCTCTGTTGGTGAAAACAGACTAACTTTTCTCATCCCTGAATTGAATTTATAAAATTTGTGGCCATTTGCCACGTGCTGGAGCCAAAGGCCATTCAGCGCATATATATCAACTGGATATATTTACTAATAGAAGATACACTTATATAATTAAATCAAATTATTAAAATCAAATCCAAATTAAAATACTCAATTAAATATCATAAAACAAGTGGATTTCCTTAAGAAATTTAAAAATCTCCTCTGTGGGAGCACCCTCTCCTAAAATATCTGACAAAAGTTTGTAGGTGAAACCAAACCAACGTCTAAGATTAAAATAAAGAAGACAGTCAACAAATACATGCCTCACTGTAATGCCAACATTACAATTGGAGCATTGAGGAACCTGCCTCTCTGCTCCACTAGTTAAAAGATACCTGTGTGTTAAAAATGTATGCCCTATATGCAGGCGTGTTAAAACTATACTAGATCTTCTATCCATCCCAACAGAAGGTGACCAGGGATGAACAGAAGGTCTGATCGATTTCAGCTTTAAATTGTTATTTAAGTTGGACCAGTGATTCTGCCATTTAATCCTACAAAATGATTTGATAAAAAGTTTAAAATCTTCACAGGGAACCCTCACAGAGTGGGAAGCCCGGGAGGAAGCTGCCTGCTTAGCGGCTGTATCAGCCAGCTCATTACCACAAATTCCCACATGCGAGGGAACCCAACAAAACTTCACACTGATGTGTTTTTGGAGAATGCAGGAGGACCAGCCAATCCTGCACGTCTTAAATAAGTTGATTAGATGGCATCAACTTCTGTAGTGCAGCTAGAGAACTCTGGGAATCACAATAAATAATATATGAGTCCCAGTGCTACCTGTACTAAAAAAGGGAGTTTGTACGTACGAAAAATCTATTTCTGGGTGATTGGCTCGTGTCGCCCTATGAAAGGATCCTTAATATCATTCTTTCTAGGTAAAATTAAATCTAAAATTACTAGAGAAAAACAAAATTAAGAAAATGTCAGTAAAAACTGACTCGCTCACTCTTTAAAAGAAGTGTCGGTATGAGAATAGGGGCGAGTGGGATCACTACCACGAGACATTCACCATTTAGACCTTCCAATCAAATTCCCCACTAGAGAGAGCCGATACCAACGGGCGATGCGGCCGCTACTACTACTACTAGGGACGCCACGGACAGCAGCGCCCCTAGCGGTCATCCTTAATCTATGAACATCTTGTCCTGCAGGAAGGGCAAGCAATACAGGGTGGGTTTCATAGGGCGACACGAGCCAATCACCCAGAAATAGATTTTTCCTACGTCAAAATCCCTTTTCTGGGCTCAGCTCGTGTCGGCCTATGAAAGAGTACCAGAGAAACAGACAAGATGGGAAAAAGGACAAATGACTGAAAATCAGTTGTAAAAAAGAGGGATATAATAGTGAATCAGTTATATTACAGAATATAAACTAAGTACTTAAAGCTAACTTATTCTAAACAATGACATAAAAGAAAGCCAATAATATAAAGTACTTAAAATTAAATTATATTAAACATAGTAAAATACAATAAAGCAGTGCAATTTAACAAATAGATTCACTTAAATAATGTAATTACATAATATACAAACACATTGTGTCCTACCCTAGCATAAAAATAAGGGTAGGTACACTGAAGTACATTATAAGTACATAGTGTGGATGTCCCTAGCAAAAAAATAAGGGACAATCCACCAATATGATCTCAGCGGCTAAGCTAGAGTATCCGAGTAGCATGGCGATAGGGTGAGGCATGTTGGACGAGGTAGGTAGAAAGGAGACCTGGATCTATACTATGACTACTATACAGTATCAGGAGAAACAATGTTTCCCGCTGCTACTGCAGAAAATTTTAAAGATTCCAAGGACTTTAGATAGTGACGTTTAAAGACTGTCGGAGATTTCCATCCAGTATACTTTTAAGATCCTCAAAATTCATATGTTGAAAGTAGTTAATTGAGGTGGCTACTCCCCTGATGTCATGTGCTTTTGGAAATGAATCAGGATTGGCTTGTTTAATGAAGTAAAGGATCTGTTGTCTAATACCTTTTACTGATAAAGTACCACCTTTTTCTCTCATAAAGAGAGAACCTGAGGATCTTGAGGATGTACGAGATAGAAAGGCTCTTAAAGTTGATACTGGGCAGAGAGAAGGATCTTGCGGAAGTGGGATGACTTTCCAAGGAGCCCACCTTGCAAGAGGATCCTCATTTTTAGCCAAAAAAACTACGATCCGGAGCAAGCAGAACTTCTCCTGAGGGGAGGAATTCCACATGACCCGCATCTCTGGATAGAGCCGACAGTTCTGAAATTCTAGCTCCTGAAGCTAGGCTTAATAAGAATAATGTCTTTCTAAGAAGCATTATGAATGTACAAGACGAGTTGTCCAGTATCTGATGCTAGTTTGAGGACATCATTTAAGAACCATGAGACTGCAGTAGGCCTTTGAGAGGTCTAGTCTAGCACAGGCTTTAGGGATAGACGTAAAGTAAGATTCAGTCAGATCTATCTGGAAACCTAACTGAAAGATCTTCTTCAAAGCCGATTTATGAGTAGTAATAGTGCTAGCTGCTAAACCTTTTTCAAACAAGGATCTGAAAAAGGATATAGCTAAGTTAACTGTCATGGTTGTAGTGTTTGATTCTTTCAGGAAGGATGCTAATTTTTTAACAGCTGAGTCATATTGTCTAATAGTTGACTCTCTCTTATCTGATTCTAGGAAGAGGATGTTTTGTGATCAATGTTAGCATCTTTATTAGCCGCAAACTTCATGAAGTCCATAAAGTTAAAGGAGGGTCTGAAGAATTCCTGAGGAAGCGAACACAGTCCTCATTTGTACTGATTGTGACAGCTTGGATTGGGAATCCGTTGAGGTCGGAGACCCAATTCCAGAAGCAGAGGATACCAGTTGCTCTTGGCCAGTCTGGAGCAATCAGGGCTACTAGTCCCTTGAAAGTCCTCAGCTTGCTCAAGACGTTCAAAGAGAAGATTCACTGGAGGAAAGACAAATTTTTCTCCACTGATTCCAATCTAACGACAGGGCGTCCATGGCATAAGCCAGAGGGTCCAGGTTGGGGGCCACATAGCAAGGGAGCTTGTGGTTCGCTTGTGAGGCGAAGAGATCTACTTGGAGACCTGGGGACTCTCCGGCATATCCACTGGAATGACCTGTCGTCTAGGGACCATTCTGATTCCAGAGGGACCGACCGGGACAAAGCGTCTGCTATCACATTTCTTACCCCCGCCAGGTGAGTGGCGGACAGATGCCATTTGTGTTTGTCTGCTAGTGCAAAGATGGCTATCATGACATGGTTCACATGTTTGGATTTGGACCCTACCCTGTTGATGCAATGAACTACCACTGCACTGTACCAAAAACTCGTTCTTAGATGAGACTTTTTTGGGGGAAGAAGTCTCTTCCAGGGTAAGAAATACTGCCATTGCTTCCAGAACGTTTATGTGGAGCTGGCGGAACTGAACTGACCAAGTCCCCTGAACTTGTTTGAATTGAGAATATCCCCCCCACCCGGACAGGGAGGCATCCGTGTGAATGGTTAACACTGGAAGGGGATATTGAAGGGGTACCCGTTTGGCCAGGTTCTTCACTTTTGTCCATGGACGGAGTTGATTGCGAAGGATCTGTGGAATTACTGACAACTTGTCTCGAGATTTGGCGTTTGCTCTCGATCGCCAAACTCGATTTATATCTTTCAGCCTTGCTTTCAGGAGGATGTCTGTCACTGAAGCAAACTGAAGAGAACCTAGGATTCTTTCCTGGCTTCTCCTTGATGTTTGCTTGCATTTGAGAAATTGTTTCACAGACTTGGCTATTTCTTTCCGTTTGACCACTGGAATTGACAGATTGTGGGAAGACAAATCCCATTGGATTCCTAGCCACTGAAAACGAGACTCCAGGAGTAAGTCTGGATTTCGTTTTGTTTATCTAGAACCCCAGATGTTCCAGAAATTGAACTACCTTTTTCGTGGCTTTGAGACATTCCTCGACTGTTGGTGCCCAGATCAACCAATCGTCGAGGTATGCTGCTATCATTATTCCCTGAGTTCTCAATTGTTGCACACTACTTTCTGCTATTTTTGTGAATACCCTGGGGGCTACATTCAGACCGAAGGGCATCACTTTGAATGAGAATGTCTGATTTCCTAGTCTTGAATCCTAGGAATGGGCGGAAGTGTCTGGCTATAGGGATATGATAGTATGCGTCTGTAAGATCGATGGAGCATGTGACGGCTCCACGAGGAAGTAAGGTCCTTACCTGCGAGATGGTAAGCATTTTGAACTTGTCGCAACGAATGAAAGAGTTTAGCCTTGACAAGTCTAAGATTACCCTTCTTTTTGTTGAGCCTTTCTTTGGCACGCTGAATAAGCGACCTTGAAATTTTAGATGCTTGACTCTCGCAATAGCTCCTTTCTGAAGGAGTTCCTCCGCATAATCTGTCAATTCCTTTGATGGTACTTGATGGAATGATTTGATTGGAGGAGGATCTTTGATCCAACTCCAACCCAATCCCTTGGACACTATGCTCTGTGCCCAATTGCTGAACCCCCACCTGTGACGGAAGAGGAACAGCCTCCCTCCTACCTGGGGAGCCTCACTGTTGTTGGGCGGGTTGACCTCCACGCCCTCCTCTGAACTGCCTACCCCTTGTCGCTCTTCCTGTGCCACGCTGGCGAAAGTGGCCTCTCGCTCTGCTACCTCTCGACTGCCTATTAAAAGGGAGGGTAAGCCTGACCTTCGTACATAGGGTTGAGGCCGGCGAGAGTGCGTAGGAGGTCGAGGGTTGCGACTGAGGAGACAACAGGAGGATGGGTTGGGTCTGCTTCGAGGTTGAAGGTTGTCCCTGTTGGGTAACTGGGACGGCCTGAACGAATTGCTGCTGCTGCTGATGTTTTTGGTAAGGCTGGAACCTTTTACCAGACTTCTTTAGTTTCTTACCAGCAGCGGGGGCGGATTCTTGTTTCCTCTTAGAGGAGATACCCCATCTAGCTCTAAGGCTCTGGTTGAGCCTAGCAGCCTCGTGGTGCACCTCATTCACAGCGGAACTCTGGGAAGAGGTCCGCTCCCACATGCTGGAAGCCAGGAGTCTATTAGGTTCGTGCCTAATAGTGCATTCCTGCAGAACGTGCTTTCGGCAGTTCCTCCTAGCTTGGAAGAAGTCGAAAGCATCCGTCTGAACCGTTTGAAGCTAGGACTTGGCCAGAATCTTAAATAGAGGTTCTGTGCCATACGATAGAGCAGCCATCTCCGTGATAATTAGAGAATTGAGGGATCTGCCAAACCTAGTTCGAGCGTCGAACTCTGCCTGGATCAAGGAATCAGGCAGCCTTGGGAGCTTTTCGCCAAACTGGTCCATTGCACAGTCCGGTTTGAGCTTACCAAGCGTGAAAGTGGCAGGCAAGTTCTCCCACAATTCTCCGAAGGCTGGAAAGAGCGGAGAAGTAGAATCCGCTTCCCTCAGCTGTGGCATGGGCTCATCCTTGAGGACTGCCTGAAGAGTCGCTTCCACTATTTTGGTAGCGAACGGAAGAGAAGCCTCCTCCTCCGTCGCAAAAATAGTAAAAGGACTCTTGAAAGCCTGGAGCTTAGTGTTGGTACACTCCCAGTCCTCAAGGCAGTGAACCCATTCCCAGCCTGAGCGTGCTCTCTACTATAGAGCACGTTCTCTCTGGAGATCTTGTCCTCCCTAGTGAGGGCCGCTACGGTCAGCTAGCATATCCAATGAAAGGCTGCGTCAATCCCGGAGGATAAAACTCGAAGTCCTCAATCCTTCGAGTTCCACACTCCGGGACAGAGATCATACCGTCCTTGAATGGAGCGTAAGCGGCCACTCTCCATGGGTTTATCCATGGAGAAGGCTGGTAGCGACTCTAAGGTGGTAGACTGGAGAATACCAGCACTTGCTACTGGGGAGACTGGATGAGGAGCCTGAGCAAGCCCAGCTACTCGGTCCTCATTCTCTCTAACTCTGTTAGAGAGATCTTGGATGGACTGGCCCGACTGAGTCAAAGTGCTCGACAGTTGTGCGAACATCTGTTCGAACTTGTTCCGAGGGCCGGAGACCTGTGAGCCTACCATCTCTCTCCTACCTGTTGCATCACCACTGCTGAGAAGGCAGTGGGATCAAAGGTGCTTGGTCCCGCTACTCCAACCGGCGTTGCCGGAGTGGATGCGGTGGAGGCCGGAGAAGACATTGGCTCAGCAGGAGCGCGAGCCTTCTCCTTAGAAGCCTTGCTTCTAGAGCTCTTTGAATAGGAAGAGCTCGGCTTAGCCTTCACCGCGTCAGCATAGGAAGTCGAAGACTTCTTAGCTGAAGAAGACGATGACGACTTTTTAGAAGTCGTCTTAACAAGGGTTCCCCCCCCCCCCCCTTCGGTTCTCTCTGTCCCTTCACCTTTGGGGGTACAGAGAGAGCGGGAGAGCGGGCAGGGATCTCAGATCCCGAAAAGCCTTGGAAAGAAGCAGTAGAAGAAGGGACAGGAGAAGATCCAGGAGCGCCCAAGGAAAGACCTTGGGCACCCGACACGCCTACCTCAACCAACAAATCCTCCGCACCTACCGCCATAGGCTCAATATTAAGGTCCAAGGTTGCGACGTCTGGGACCGTCTCCTGCGTGGCCACGGCCCCGAACGACTGCTGCACCTCTTGCTGGATGGAGGCGATGAGAGGGGCTGCAGAGATGGGGTCAACATATCCTGTTGACTTGCCGCCGGGGAAGATCTGAACGGCCAGCTTCTTGTCCAAGATGTATGGCTGGCCCTTGGCGGCGTTCTTCCCGAAGCCGCCCACCCAAGCCTTCAGGGTTGCTAGGGCGACTTCCCTCACACCGGCAGCCTGAAAGAGAAGGCGAAATGAAGCTTCTAGTGGCGGGGACGGGGTTAACAAGCTTATGACTAAGTGTTGTTAGTAATACGATAAAGAAGTCTACAATCGACTTACCCCCCCCACCAGCTGACTGACAAGGTCGTAACAGATGGCGCAGGCTTCCGGGTGCCAGACGATCATGGCGTTGTGAGTCGTGGCACACGGGGCGTGAGATCTGCACTCATCGTGGGCGCAGGGGTCGTACAAAGTCGCATTGCACCCTAGGACCTGACAGTTGGTAGCCTGTAAGTGGAAAGATACTAAGTATCAGGAGAACACTTACAGCCTAACAATTGCTCCACTGCATGCCGGAGCGAGAAAGTTAGATTAAACCAGAGCCCCGCCATAATACGTGTGGTAACAAGATGGTTGGAGTTTGTCCAAGGCTACGCCGGAGACAAGAGAAAGAATCCAACCAGATGTGGTGAAATATGAAACCACGACGGAAAACGACGGAGATGGTATACACAATTATATAATACTAAAAAATTCATCGTAAAATTAGGGTATATCCTTAAAAATAACCAAATAAATATCAAACTTTTCCCCCCGTCTACTAGAAGAGTGCCCGGGTAAGAAGCAAGCTCTCCTCCGGTAGCGGGGAAAAAAAGGGAAGGATATAGTAGGCAAGCAATAGACCACTATTAGTGACCACACGCCCGCTGGCGGAGCCAGCGAACTATACCAAAGGTGCCCCGGCTGCGGCGGAAGGCTCCGTTCGTATAGTGGGGGAAAGGTGGGGACTAAGCAACTGGGGGGGGGTTCCCCGGCGTAACGCGGCGGGAGAGAGAAAGGGGGGGGATGGCCTACTCCTCCCCGTCCCAACAACTACCCGCTCGGTGACCCGGTACCCGAAACAAGTGGTCGCCCTATACCCCAGCTGGGAAGAACCCCTGGCCTCCTCAGAGAAGGAGGGAGGAAGGCTACTGAGGTTGTCATGGCAACCAAGGGGTCCCCCAGACCCCTCCCTATACCTGGTAGGGAGGGAAGGGGAAGGGTAAGGTGCGATGGAACACGTGACCGCAAGTGGCCTAAGCCGCGATAGCAACACAACCGTGGAAGGGCCACGTGAACCAGGCTGTACCAATACATGGGGACCATGCACCTAGGCTAGCCTAACACCCTAAATAGAACTAAAATTACATCGTAAAGATGGAAAAGACACTTTTAGTAAAAGAAAAAGAAGCCCAGGAGGAGGCAAACTGTTCCGAGGAACAGAAGCCTACTCGGAGCCAGCGATAGCCGATGAAGAGCAAGAGCCGGATGCGGGCCAGAAACACAGAATAGCCCTAAATACCAAACTAAGAGAATTGGTAAACGGGCTAACCTAGCTAAAAAGGCGATGTGTAAAAAACGATGAACGTGATATAGTAAGCCCATAAGTATAAGAAGTCCCAGTATGGAAGACCGGGAATTCTTAACATGAGGCAGCATGGCGCCGCCACGAGTCGACCGGGAAACCGTATATGACCTATTAGAAGGAAAATACTGGTCCCTGGAAGACTAAAATACGGTAAAATACTACTTATGAGGCACTTAACTTAGCCGATGCGATGGCAGCACGTTCCATGATGGAGAAGGAGGTAAATCCAAGAAAATAGCACACGAGCAAAAAATGCGTACAACGCGTACCGCTAATAATTAAGGATGACCGCTAGGGGCGCTGCTGTCCGTGGCGTCCCTAGTAGTAGTAGTAGCGGCCGCATCGCCCGTTGGTATCAGCTCTCTCTAGTGGGGAATTTGATTGGAAGGTCTAAATGGTGAATGTCTCGTGGTAGTGATCCCACTCGCCCCTATTCTCATACCGACACTTCTTTTAAAGAGTGAACGAGTCAGTTTTACTGACATTTTCTTAATTTTGTTTTTCTCTAGTAATTTTAGATTAATTTTTTACCTAGAAAGAATGATATTAAGGATCCTTTCATAGGCCGACACGAGCTGAGCCCAGAAATGATATTGTTATGATACAATACAGTTCATACATACTTACCTGGCAGATATATCGTCTCCGTCGTCCCCGACAGAAATTAAAATTTCGCGGCACTCGCTACAGGTAGGTCAGGTGATCTACCGCCCTGCTCTGGGTGGCAGGACTAGGAACCATTCCCGTTTTCTAATCAGATTCTCTCTTCCACCTGTCTCCTGCGGGGAGGCTGGGTGGGTCTTCAATCGTATATATCTGCCAGGTAAAGTATGTATGAAACTATTGTATCATAACAATATCATTTTCATACATTCAACTTACCTGTCAGATATATACATAGCTGATTGACACCCTTTGGTGGAGGGCAAGAGACAGCTAACTACTGACTAGACAGGTAAACAACATATGTTGTAGGTATTTAGACCTTGGTACCTACCTTATCAGGTGGAAGACTTCGTGGCTACTGCCCAGGAGTCTGCTCCACCTCAAGAGCCTTAGCGAGATAGTGATCTGCGGCCAAGAGTTCTTGTGGGTCTGCCGATGGGGGTTTCATCCACTTACTCGGCAGAGCCTAACTGGCATTTGTCAATGGGTGCTAATCCGCTTATATGACAACACGCCTTCTTTAAGGAGCACACAACCGATCCCGATCACCCGATCCTAACATCCGTGTTAGTTCTAAGATTGCCAAGAGCCATCCCCGAACTCTTAGCAAACAACCAAAAACTCGATAATCACACATACAAAAGTACAAAAAAAAAAAAAATTTTTGTACCCCTCTAAAAGTCAGTTGCCACTCGATCTCCTAGTGAAGAGAAGTGAAGGCCGCCTGTGCGACATCTGACACTTCCATGCACAGGAAATCCAAGAACACATCCGACAAGAGGGTTACGTACACTTATTTAAGGATCGGTGCTCGCTTCATTACCCAGAACCGTCTGTGCTGACACAAACGGACCTAGAGAATAACATTTCTCATACGTAACGCGCACATCCTTTAAGTAATGAGATGCAAACACTGAGTTGCATCTCCAATAAGTTGCATCCAGAATATTTTTAAGCGACATATTTCTTTGGAACGCAATAGACGTCGCGATTGCCCTTACTTCATGAGCTCTTACTCTTAATAGATTAAAAGAGTCATCTGGGCAGTTCTTATGAGCCTCGGTAATGACACTTCTAACAAAGAAGGCTAAGGCATTCTTAGACATTGGTCTTTGGGGTCATTTACTGAGCACCATAGACCGTGTTGCGAACCCCAAACTGCTTCTTTCTGTCCAGATAGAATTTAAGTGCTCTAACTGGGCAAAGGGATCTTTCTGCCTCTGCCTACCCAGACTAGTAAGTCCTTTTACCTCGAAGCTCCTGGGCCAGGGATTCGAAGGATTCTCATTCTTAGCAAGAAAGAGAGTCTGGAATGAACAAATCGCAGAGTCTCCCTTGAAGCCAACTCGTGACTCAAGGGCGTGCAACTCGCTGACTCTTTTTGCCGTAGCGAGAGACAGCAGAAATAAACACTTTCTAATGATAACTTGAAAGGAAGCCGTGTGTGGTGGTTCGAACTTCTCGGAGGACAGAAATTTCAGGACACATCCAAGTCCCAGCTTGGAACTCTGGGTTCTACTGACTTTGATGTTTCAAAGGAACAAATGAGATTGTGTAAATCCTTATAAATTTGTCAAATCTAATCCTCTGTTTTCTGAATACTGCTGAAAGCATGCTCCTGTACCCCTAAATAGTTGGTACAGAGAGATGCGATTTTCCCTCAGGAAAAGAAGGAAATCCGCAATTTCGGTCACAGAGGTATTGGAAGAGGACAGCTTCTTCGACCTGCACCAATTTCTGAAAACTTCCCACTTCGATTGGTACACTCGCCTAGTAGATGATCTGCGGGCTCTGGCAATTGCGCTTGCCACCTTGCGAGAAAACCCTCTCGCTCTGACAAGTCTTTCGATAGTCGAAAGGCAGTCAGAGCAAGAGCGGGTAGGTTTTTGATGGTACCTCTTGAAGTGGGGTTGTTTGAGCAGATCTATCCTGTTTGGAAGAGATCTGGGGAAGTCCACTGTCCACTCCATTACCTCTGTGAACCAAATTCAGGATGGCCAATATGGGGCTATCAGAGTCATTTTGGTTCCTTCGAGGCCACCAAACTTTCTGACCACTTCCCCAGTATCTTGAATGGGGGAAAAGTGTACACCTTCTAGCCTGACCAGTCCAGGAGAAAGGCGTCTATTGCATAAGCCCTGGCATCTTCTACTAGGGCGCAAAATGTGTCTATCCTTTTGGAGAGGAACATGGCGAACAGATCTATTTGAGGCTTCCCCCAAACCAAAGATACCAAAGGCTCTGACAGACTTCCGAGTGGAGGGTCCATTCTGTAGGAAGGACCTGGAACCTCCTGCTCAGTCTGTCCGCTCTCACGTTCCTCTCCCCTTGGACAAATCGTGTTAGGAGAACTACATTCCTTTGATTCGCCCAAATCAGCAGATCTCTTGCTAGTTCGTATATGGCAAGAGAGTGAGTTCCTCCTTGTTTTTTGACATAAGCCAGAGCGGTACCACTTTGTCTCTGACTATGTGCTCGAAGCTCTTTAGCGCAAGGTGAATTGCTAAGAGCTCCTTGCAATTTATGTGCCATGACACCTGTTCTTCCGACCAGGTGCCTGACACTTCTTTGGATCCTAAGGTTGCACCCCAACCTGTCTCCGACGCGTCTGAGAACAATGTCAGGTTTGGGTTCCGTACTTCCAGGGATCCTCCTTTGTTCTCTTCTAAGGGGGTCAACCACCACCTTAATTGATCTTTTATTTCTGCTGAGATTGGAAACGTGTTCGAGAGCTGTCCTGTCTTCCAACTCCAACTCCTTCTCAGGAAGAACTGAAGCGGATGGAGATACTGTGGTACAACCTTTCTTTATTCTCGCTTGAGAAGGAAATACTCGAAAACCCCGAGAATCCATCTGAATCCCCAGATAAACCATGTTCTGGCTGGGGACCATCTGAGATTTCTCGAGGTTTACGATCAATCCTAATGATTTCGTCAGTTCCAAAGTTGTTGACAGATCCTCCAAACACTGCTTTTGAGACCTGGCCCTGATGAGCCAGTCGTCCAGGTATAGGGAGACGTTTATCCCTTTCATATGTAGGTGTCTTGACACATTTTTCATCAAGTCTGTGAAGACTTGGGGAGCCGTGGACAGGCCGAAACACAGGGCCCTGAACTGATAGATCCTTCCCTCGAACATGAAACGAAGGTACTTCCTCGACGAATGGTGAATCGGGATATGGAAATATGCGTCTTGAAGGTCTAGGGACAGCCATCATCCTTAATGGAGTGCTGCAAGGACTGAAGCAGACGTTTCCATGCTGAACTTCTGTTGTTCTACAAATTTGTTCAGCGCACTTACATACCAGTACTGGTCTCCATCCCCCACCCCCGAAGCTTTCGCTACAAGAAACAACAAAGCGATTGTAAAAATAAAACCCCGGGGCAGCTGTGATCCAGTACCAGTTCTATTGCTTTTTTGTCCCACATCTGCTCCACCATTTGACGAAGAGTATCCATCAGAACAGGGTCCCTGTATCTGGCGGACAGTTCCCCCGGTGATGTTGTCAAAGGAGGGCTGTCCTTGAATGGGATATAATAACCCTTCTTGATGATCGACATCGACCAAGGATCGGATCCTATGTCTTCCCAGGCTCCCGCAAAGAAATGTAACCTGGCTCCTACAGGTGTCTGGAGGATAGTTTTCTCATTTTCCCTTCTTAAAGGGACGGAAGGAAGATCTTACCCTTCTCTCTGTTGTCTTCCTTCTGGCGATAGATCTAGCCGGAGGGCCTCCTCGAAAGGGCTGCTGCTGAGCTGGACGAGCCCCTTTCTTTTCCTCACTGGCCACAGGTCTATTCTTCCTTGAAGACTGCCTAAGAAGATCTTGAGTGGCCTTCTCAGTTAGTGAATGAGCAATGTCTCTCACCAACTGAGAAGGGAATAAATGTTCTGAAAGAGGCGCAAACAACAAAGCGGACCTCTGCGAAGGAGAGACGGCCTTAGTGAGAAAACCACTGGGAACCGCCCTCTTCTTTAGTATTCCCGCACCAAAGAGGGAGCAGACTTCCGCCGATCCATCTTGAACAGCCTTATCAATACATGTGAGGATACTATTTAAGGCTTCGGGGTTTAGTTGTTCCTTTTCCTGGGACTTCTTAGCCAGAACCCCAAGGGACCAATCCAGGAAGTTAATTACTTCTAAAGTGTGGAAAAGTCCCTTGAGGAGGTGGTCCATCTCCGAAAGACCCCATGTTGCTCTGGCCGAATTTAAGGCGTGTCTCCTCGAGGAGTCTACGAGACTCGAGAAGTCTGACTCGGCTGAAACGGGCAGAGACAATCCCATATTCTCCCCTGTTTCATACCATATGCCTCTTCTACCCATTAGTTTAGCAGGAGGCATACAAAAGACTGTCCTTCCTAACTCCTTTTTTGTCTTGATCCAGGAGTCAAGAGATTGTAGGGCCCTCTTCCTGGATATGGCCGGCTTCATTTTCAGGAAGGAGGAAGACTTGTGTGCTTTCGTGCTTGAAAAGAGAGAGCGTGGAGAAGGAGGAGCAGCTGGAGTCAACGAATCTCCATACTCTTCTAAAAGGAGAGAAGAAAGAACTTTATAATTTGAAAGTCCTTCTTTATCAGTAATCTCGTCCTCCGAGACGTCCTCTAAGTTAATAGGCTCGGAAAGAGAAGGCTCCCTTCTTTCATCTGT
Organism: Macrobrachium nipponense; assembly: GCF_015104395.2. NCBI lineage: Eukaryota > Metazoa > Arthropoda > Malacostraca > Decapoda > Palaemonidae > Macrobrachium > Macrobrachium nipponense. The sequence continues at coordinate 52,901,693 of NC_087210.1, read as the reverse complement.
CTCCTCCCTTGATCTCTTCCTCTCCGAAGAAGAAGCACTTCTAATAGGAGAGGGACTAAGAGTTACTCTCTCTCTACGCCTATCCTTAGGAGAGTCATGGATAATTTTAGTTTGACGCCTGGAGGACTCCTGGCGGTTGTCAGGCTCTTCATGTAGAGAATGCGCCTGGCGCTTAGCAGGAGTATCTCGCTCAGAATACTCCTGGCGCCTGGCAGGCGCAACGCGCTTCGAATACTCCTGGCGCCTGCCTGGTAGGCGCATCGCGCTCCGAATACTCCTGGCGCCTGGGAGGAGTATTAAGCTCAGAATACTCCTGGCGCCTGGGAGGAGTATCGAGATCGGAATACTCCTGCCGCCTGGCAGGCGTATCGCGTTCCGAATACTCCTGGCCCTTGGAAGGCGCATCTAGTTCCAAATACTCCTGGAGCTTGGCAGGAGTATCGCACTCTGGATACTCCTGGATCATGGTAGGCGCATTTCGCTTGGCAGGCGCATTGCGCTTAGCAGGCGCTTCGCTCCTATCAGGAGCTTCCTCTTCTCCAGCTGGATCTCGGCGCTTGGTTGGAGTTCTAGGTCTTGAACGATCTACAGGAAAATCAGGCTCTTTGTGCCTACTTGGCGCCTTGCTCCTAGCTGGCGCCAGGCGCTTGGCAGGAGTTACTTCCTTTTCCACTTCTCTCCTGTCTAACGCTCCACTCCCCCCAGAGATTGCCGCCTGTGCGACAACTCCCCTGGAAGGCTCGTTGCGCCTGACAGGAGATCGGTATTTGGATCTTTTAACCGGAAGCCTATCATCCTTCTTACGAGTAGGCTCCTTGGAAAGTACTCCTACCAAAGACGCTAATTGCTCCTGCATATTAAGCAAAATTTTCCTGGTCGAGGACTCGTTCAAATCAGGAGAGGGAGATCTGGAAGGCGCTCGAGGATCTCTTACAGTCCAAGGATCTAACTCCTTCCAAGCCTTCTTTATTACCGAAGGCGCATCTTCTTCAGAGAAGCGCTGGGGCTAGAATTGAGTTCAGGTTCTTTCCAATTCCTCTTCAGCGGACGGGAAAGCTTGGACTCCTTCCATCCTCTTCTCGGAGAAGGTGAACTAGAAGACGAAAAGCACTCTCGTAGGACGCTTTTCCTATAGCGGTCCCTGGCAGTCTGAGACGTAACAGATTCTGCCGAAGGGACGTCTGATCGTTGGGGATTCTCCACAACCTCCGTAAGGCTTTCGACTTTCCTTCTCCTCTGGGCCAGGGAGCTTGGAAGCGGTCTAGACCTGGGAGCGTCGCACTGGGGACACTAAAATCACTTGAAAAACCACATTCACTTTTCTTACCTTCCAATGCTGCCATTTTTTCCTGCATTTTCTGAAGGGAAGCTCTGAGTTCCGCAATTTCCGAAGCAGAATCAGAGGGGTTAGCAACCTGTGAACGGGCTGAAACAGAATGAGAATAATTATCAGAAGAAGAAGCTACAGAACTAGATAGAAGTTCACGAGATCTAGATTTCCTGCGGCTTTTGTAAACCGCCTTCCTCTCTCTATCTTTCTCTAACTTCTTCAAGTAAGAAGTTAGATTCTTCCACTCTTGAGCACTCAGTCTCTCGCACTCGTTACATGTGTTCTCAATCGAACACTCAACCATTCTACATCCACTGCATGCAGTGTGAGGATCTACCGAAGCTTTCGGAATCCTCACCTTACAGCCCTCATTCACACACACTCTGAAACTAACACTAGAGTCAGACATATTCAAGAAAATCCAAAGCCAAGTCCAAAAAACAATCCACGATAGCGAATGCCAAACAACGATCCAAGTACGTCACCAAAAATCAGTTGAAAGATGATCAAAAACCGTTGAAAAAAGAATTCCAGTCAGGAGGTAGTAACAACAATGTTGACACCACCGGCGACAGAGAGAATCTGATTAGAAAACGGGAATGGTTCCTAGTCCTGCCACCCAGAGCAGGGCGGTAGATCACCTGACCTACCTGTAGCAAGTGCCGCGAAATTTGAATTTCTGTCTGGGACGACGGAGTCGATAGCTATGTATATATCTGACAGGTAAGTTGAATGTATGAAAATAAATTTTAAAACACTAAAAATAGCATAAATCTCAGCATTAAAAATTGAGAAGTTAATAGGGAGGCTTTTTTTAATTGTTTCATTGTTCTGTTATCACTTTTCCGCTAGTCTGGCGGAGCGCCTGCTCACCATCCGGGTTCTCCGTCTGCTTGCGAAAATTTTGTACGGCGGAGCTACGCTTCGCTGGCTTTTGTTAATATATTTATCTGAGTTAATCTTCTCGTGTCTCTCCGCTGTGCTTGTCCCCTCACCTCGGTGTACCCTCGGTATATGAGCAAGTAACTGGTTTGAAGGAAATCTTCACTCCGGTGTACCGGTGTATATCGGACCGTTTACCACGTCTTACGGACTATCTCTCACGGAGTACAGGAGAGGATTATGCCCAGAAAAATTCTCACTCCAGCATGCAGCGGAGTATAATATCTCTTAGCAGGTTAGCCCTGTTAGTAACTGCCGATACTCATGTATCTGTCCACTTACAGGCTACCAACTGCCAAGAACCGGGGTGCAACGCCATCCTGCAAGATCCCTGTGGTCACGAGGTCTGCCAGGCCCATGCTCCCTGTGCCATCCGCCATAACGACTTGGTGGTATGGCACCACGAAGCCTGCTCCATCTGTTATGCTCTGGTGGATCAGTTTACCACCGGAGTAAGTATATACCGGAGTATTATACTTATAACTGTTCTTGGTATACTTATACTGTTGTAAGCAATATGTTAAGTGGTATAAATATTACTTAGTCTTAAGTGTTAATCATATATCTTCGGGGTTTCGTTGTAAGGACTACAATGACCCTTTATTCCAGGCTACCGCCGTGAAGGACACCACGTCGGCTACCTTGAGGGCCTGGGTCGGAGGCTTTGGGAAGAACGTCTCCAAGGGGCAGCCATACATCCTGGACAAGAGTATGGCTGTCTGCCTCTTCCCAGGCGGCAAATCGACTGGGTACGTCGACCTAGCAGCGGCAGCTCCGTGCATCGCCGCTATCCAGCAGCAGGTGGCACAGGCATTGGCAGACCAAGGGACCCCGGAGATCACCGAGGATGTGGCGACACTGATTTGAATGTAGAGCCTATGGCGGTAGGTGAGAGCAATCTGTTAATTGAGGTAGGTTTGCTAGGAGCTCAAGGGCTTCCCTTGGGCTTGTCTGGATCTTCGTCCCCTATTCCTTCTTCATCTTCTTTCCAAGGCTTTTCTGAGCCGGACATTCCGGCGAAGGCGTCATCAGCTTCAGCTATCCCTAAAGTGAAAGGGAAGCGAGAGCAGAAGACCATAGAGAGGACGTCTTCTAAGAAGACCTCGTCCTCATCATCTCATAAGACTCCGGCTCACCAACCCATTGAAAAGGGTCTAGGGGCAAGTCCTCTAAAGAGAAGGCCCGTGCTTCCACAGAGCCAGAGCCTTCGACGTCAACCGGAGCGCGTCCTAAGACTCCTGTGTCGGTCAGGGACCCTAGTCCCTTCGACGCCGAGGCATTCACCGCCAGTGTTATACAACAGGTGGGGAACCTAGTCGGTAACATGGTTAACGACAGGCTCGAACAGATGCTTTCACGCATCTTCACCTCATTTGAGGAGTCTGGCCAGTCAATCAGGAACATTTCGGAGAGGCTAGCAAACCAGGAGCAATCCTTGGAGGGTCGCAGCTTTTGCCCCCTTCAAGGATGGTATGATTTCCATCCCCGATTGTGGAACTCGGAGAATAGAGGACTTTGAAGTTCCACCCCGCCAATCTCCAACCACCCTTCATGGGCTATGCTCGCTTGACGAAGACGGCAATGAGGAGAGAGGATAGGATCCCGAAGGAAACAGTCATTTACAGTCGGGATCAAGCTCAGAGGGAATGGGTTAGAAGCCTAGAAGAGTGGGATTGCGTCAATACCAAGCTTCAGGCTTTCAAAAGCCCATTCACCATCTTTGTATCAGAGGAGGAGACACCACTCCCTTTTACCACAAAGCTGGCAGAGGTAACTTTTCAGGCCACCATGAAAGACGAGCCTATGCCTCAACTGAGAGAGTCTGAACCAACATCTCTACTCTTTCCAGGATCCGAAGACCTCTGGGCAGATCTGCCGGCTACCTTCATGATTGGGAAGCTCAAACCAGATTGTGCTATTGCACAATTTGGGGAGAGACTCCCGAGGTTGTCGGATAACCTGATTCAAGCGGACTTTGACGCTAGAACTAGGTTAGGGAGGACTTTGAACGCCCTAGTTATGACAGAGGTTGCCGCGATCACTTACGGGACGGAACCTCTGTTCAAGCTATTAGCAAAGGCGCAAACACACACAGTACAGTGTGATCTTTACGACTTTATAATAGCTAGGCACAACTGCAGGAAGCACGTCCTACAGGAAGCCACAATCAGGCACGAGCCAAACAAGCTACTTGCGTTTTCCATCTGGGGCGCTAACCTCTTCCCCGAATCTGTGGTGAACAAGGTTCAGCAAGAAGCGACCAAGCTGAATCAGAGCCTTAAGGTCCGCTGGGGACTTTCTGTCAAGAGGAAACCAGAAGTTACCCCCTCAACTCTGAAGAAGCTGAAGGAGCCCAGGAAGTTCCCACCTTTCCAGGCTGCTCAGCAACAAGAAGTTGTTCAGGCGGTTCCTATGTCCCAAGTAGTTCAGCCATCGGCGGCAAAGAACCAAGCCCAGCCAATTCTCCTGCTGGCGTCCCAAAACCAGCCCTCGACCTCTTATGCTGTATCTCCGGCCTTCAATCCTGTTTTTGAAGGGCAGGCATTCCAAGCCTTCAACAGGTTTGGGAGAGGAAGTAGAGCTAGAGGTGCAACTTCTGTGGAGGACGCGCATCACGCCCTGCCCAAAGTCAGTGAGAACCCTCAGGTAGGAGGGAGGCTGTTCCTCTATCGGCACAGATGGGGATTCAACAGTTGGGCACAGAGCATTGTGTCCAAAGGGCTGGGATGGAGTTGGATCAAAGGTCCCCCTCCATCCAAAACATTCCTTCAAGAACCAACAAAGGAATTGACAGAGTATGCACAAGAACTCCTTCAGAAAGGAGTAGTATCAAGAGTCAAACATTTAAAGTTTCAAGGACGCTTGTTCAGCGTGCCAAAGAAAGGCTCAACAAAACGAAGAATAATCTTAGACTTGTCCCGTCTAAACTTATTCATTCGTTGCGACAAGTTCAAAATGCTGACTATCTCGCAGGTGTGGACCTTACTTCCCCGTGGGGCCGTCACCACCTCTATCGATCTTACAGACGCATACTATCATATCCCAGTTGCGAGACACTTCCGCCCATATCTAGGCTTCAGGCTAGGAAACCAGGCATTCTCCTTCAAAGTTGAACGTAGCCCCCAGGGTATTCATGAAAATAGCGGAATCAGTAGTCCAACAACTAAGATCCCAAGGGATAATGGTAGTAGCGTATCTGGACGATTGGCTCATCTGGGCAACAACCGTCGAAGAATGCCTCAAGGCCATGAGCAAAGTAATACAGTTTCTGGAACATCTGGGGTTCCAAATAAACAGGGTCAAGTCCAGGCTAACGCCGGAATCTCGTTTTCAGTGGCTCGGCATTCAGTGGGACCTGAACTCCCACACTCTGTCAATTCCGTTGGCCAAAAGGAAAGAAATAGCCAAGTCAATAAGGCAATTCCTCAAATGCAAACAGACATCAAGGAGAAACCAGGAAAGAATCCTAGGTTCTCTCCAGTTTGCATCAGTCACAGATGTTCTACTGAAAGCAAGGTTGAAAGATATAAATTGAGTTTGGCGCTCAAGAGCAAACATCAAATCTCGAGACAAGTTGTCATGCATCCCGCCGATTCTTCGCAAACGTCTCCGCCCCTGGACGGAGGCCAAAAACCTGTCCAAATCAGTCCCTCTCAAAATCCCTCCTCCGGCGTTGGTTATCCACACGGACGCCTCTCTGAGCGGTTGGGGGGGTTATTCCCAATTCAAGAAAGTTCAAGGGACTTGGTCGCCTCAATTCTGCCGGCTATGGCAGTATTCCTCACACTGAAGAGGCTTCTACCAGCCAAGAATTCCCATATCAAACTAGTATTGGACAGTGCGTGTAGTAGTAGACAGTGCAGTGGTAGTACACTGCATCAACAGGGGAGGATCCAAATCAAGACATGTGAACCATGTCATGATAGCCATTTTCTCTCTAGCAGCCAAGTACAAATGGCACCTATCCTCCACTCATCTGGCGGGAGTAAGGAACGTGATAGCAGACGCTCTGTCTCGGTCAGTTCCTCTAGAATCGGAGTGGTCCCTGGACAGGCGCTTATTCCAGTGGGTATGCCAAAAGGTCCCAGGCCTCCAGGTGGATCTTTTCGCGTCACAATCCAACCACAAGCTCCCTTGCTATGTGGCCCCCAACCTGGAACCTCTGGCGTATGCCACAGACGCCATGTCCATAGATTGGAATCAATGGAGAAAGATATACATCTTTCCTCCAGTGAATCTTCTATTGAAAGTCCTGAACAAGCTCAGGTTGTTCAAGGGACAGGTGGCTCTAGTAGCCCCGGATTGGCCCAAGAGCAATTGGTACCCTCTCCTTCTGGAATTGGGTCTTCGGCCTCAAAGGATTCCGGACCCCAAACTGTCTCAATCAGTACAAATGAGGACTGTGTTCGCTTCCTCAGGAACTCTCAAAGCCCTAACTTTATGGACTTCATGAAGTTCGCGGCTAAGAGGGATGCAAATATCGATCCCCAAAATATCCTTTTCTTAGAATCGGATAAAAGGGAATCAACATTCGCCAATATGACGCAGCAGTTTAAAAACTGGCAAATTTCCTGAAGGAAACGGATTCTCGAACCATGACAGTTAATTTAGCTATATACGTATATCCTTTTTCAGATCCCTGTTTGAAAAAGGTCTAGCAGCTAGCACTATTACAACCAATAAGTCAGCTTTAAAGAAAATCTTCCAGTTTGGCTTTAAGATAGACTTAACAGACTCTTACTTTTTGTCTATCCCTAAAGCTTGTGCTAGGCTCAGACCTTCAGAAAGGCCTAGTTCAATTTCATGGTTCTTGAATGACGTTCTCAAACTGGCTTCAGATACTGACAATGATTCATGCAATTATATGATGATATTAACCCTCTTACGCCGAAGCGGTAAAAAAAAAATTGTCTCCCGTGTGCCGGAGGTGTTTCAGAGTGAGCGCGGAAGCGGAAAAAATATTTTTTTCAAAAAATCACAGCGTGCTTAGTTTTCAAGATTAAGAGTTCATTTTTGGCTCCTATTTTTGTCATTGGCTGAAGTTTAGTATGCAACCATCAGAAATGAAAAAAATTATCAATATCATATATAAATAATGCGATATATGATAGCGCAAAAACGAAATTTTATATATAATTGTATTCAAATCGCGCTGTGCGCAAAACAGTTAAAGGTAACAAGTTACTTTTTATCGTTGTAATGTACACTAAATTGCAATAATTTTGGTATATAACACATTGTAAAACGATAAAAGCAACACAGAGAAAATATTATCACAAAATAATGCATGACTTCGTAACGCGCGGATGTAAACAAATATTTTTTTCAAAAATTCACCATAAATCTAAATATTGTCCTAGAGACTTCCAATTTCTTTCAAAACAAAGACAAATGATTGAATATTACTATACTGTAAGAATATTAGCTTACAATTGCAGTTTTCGGCCATATCTGACGAGTTAAAGTTGACCGAATGTAGAATTTTTTTATATATATATTTTTTATATGCAATTATTTCGGAAATAAGAAAAGCTACAACCTTCAAATATTTTTCGTTTTATTCTACATGAAATTGCGCACATTTTCATATATAAAACTCTATGAAATGCCTAATATGAAACAGAACAAATATTCCGAGAATGGGATGTACGCATTTCGGAGATTTGTGGCGGAGAATCCGCGCTCGGAGGGAAGGAAAGATTTTTTTTTAAATTCACCATAAATCTAAATATTTTGCTAGAGACTTCGAATTTGTTTCAAGATGAAGATAAATGACTGGATATTACTAGACTGTAAGATTTTTAGCTTACAATTGCGTTTTTCGACCATTTCGGTAGAGTCAAAGTTGACCAAACGTGGTTTTTTTTCTATTTATCATGATTTATATGCAAATATTTCAAAAATGAGAAAAGCTACAACCATCAATTATTTTTTTTTGTATTCTACATGAAATTGCACAACATTTTCATATAGAAAAACTTTATGTAATGGCTAATTTAAAATGGTGCAAACATTACCACAATCGCACATATGATTTTTCGGAAGTGTTACCGCGCGGACGTAAAGAAAATGTTATTTTTTTCATAAATTCACCATAAATCAAAATATTGTGCTAGAGACTTCCAATTTGTTGCAAAATGAAAGTAAATGCTTGAATATTACTAGAATATAAGCGTTTTAGCTTACAATTGCATTATTCGACCATTTCGGTAGAGTCAAAGTTGACCAAAGGTTGAAATTTTGGCAATTATCGTTATTTATATGAAAATATCTCAAAACTGATAAGAGCTAAAACCATGGGTTGTTTCTAGTTGTATTGTGCATGAAATTGCGCACATTTCCATATATAAAACTTTATATAACGGCTAATTTTAAAATGGTGCAAACATTACCACAATCGCAATATATGATTTTTTGTCGGAAGAGTTACCGCGCGGACGTAAGGAAAAAGTTTTTTCATAATTCACCATAAATTCGAAATATTGTGCTAGAGACTTCCAATTAGTTGCGAAATTAAGGTAAATGATTGAATATTACAAAACTAAAATATAAGAGTTTAGCTTACAATTGCGTTTTTTGACCATTTCGGTAGAGTCAAAGTTGACCGAAGGTTGAAAGTTTGGCAATTATCGTTATTTATATGAAAATATCTCAAAACTGATAAAAGCTACAATCATGAGTATTTTATTGTTGTATTCTACATAAAAATGCACACATTTTCATATGTAATACTTCATGTAACGGCTAATTTACAATGGTACAAAAATTATGTCAAAGTGACGAAATAATTTCAGAGATGTGTCACAGATACTTTTTAGTGCGGCAAGAAAGAAATTCGCGCTTGCGCGCCTGCGTAATGATTGTAAACAAAACAACACCTTGATCCGTGAACTCCCAGCATCCCCCAAGGCGCGTGATTCAAAAGTTTTAGGCTGGTAGGCCCATAAGTATTTTTCCGCGAATTTAAAAAAAAACTTTTGTAAGTCGGCGTAAAATACGTCCAGTCGGCACACGGGAGACAAAAAATGTCGACGTAAAATACGTCCAGTCGGCGTAAGAGGGTTAAGGAAAACATTATTTTTACTAAGTCTGGCCTCAGGAGCCAAGATATCTGAACTGTCGCTCTTTCCAGAGACTCTGGCCATGTCGAATTTCTCCCTTCAGGAGAAGTTCTATTATCTCTAGATCGCAGTTTTTTGGCTAAAAACGAGAATCCCTTGATGAGATGGGCCCCTTGGAAGATCCTCCCTCTTCCTCTAGACCCTTCTCTATGTCCAGTGACGACCTCTAGGTCCTCAGGTCCCCTTTTTATAAGGGAAAAAGGTGGCACTATTTCCTTAAAAGGGATCAGGCAACAAATCCTATATTCTATTAAACAAACAAGCGAATCCTGATTCATTCCCTAAAGCCCATGACATCAGGGCAGTAGCCACCTCAATTAATTACTTCCAGCACATGAATTCTGATGATTTAAAAAAGTACACTGGCTGGAAATCACCGACAGTTTTCAAACGTCACTACCTGAAATCCTTGGAATCTCTTAAATTTCTGGCAGTGGCGGCAGGAAACACAGTTTCCCCTGACACTGTCTAGTAATTGTAGTCGAAGATCCAGATCTCCTTTCTACCTGCCTCATTAACATGTTCCTTTGATCCTACCGTCAGGCTCAATCCTGTTTGAGCCTGAGCTGCCTAAAAAGGCTATGTATCGTGATGTGTCCCTTATTTTTATGCTAGGGTCACTCACACCTGTAAATAGTTAGCCAAAATAGGCTATTTAGTGCTGATCTACCTTATTTTTATGCTAGGGAGACTCACTTGTATATACTAATAATTAATAATTTCTAGTTTAAGTTATCATAAGTGAGCCTAAGTGTAATTTTAAGTCCTTCTTTATAATTTAAGGCTAACACATGTTACTTTATACTAGTTTAAGATTTACTATGATAACTTTGTAAATAATTTGAAAAATGATATTGTTCTGATACAATAAAGTTTTATACATACTTACCTGGCAGATATATACACAGCTATTACTCCGTCGTCCCGACAGAAATTCGAATTTCGCGGCACACGCGGCAGGTAGGTCAGGTGATCTACCCCCCCGCCGCTGGGTGGCGGGAATAGGAACCATACCCGTTTTCTAATTCATATTTTTTCTTCCAGCTGTCTCCTGAGGGGAGGCTGGGTGGGCCATTTAATTGTATATATCTGCCAGGTAAGTATGTATAAAACTTTATTGTATCATAACAATATCATTTTTATACATTCAACTTACCTGTCAGATATATACATAGCTGATTCACACCATTGGTGGAGGGTAAAAGACAGCTATTACTGAATAGACAGGTAAACAACTTACGTTGTAGGTAATAAATAAATAAAACCTTGGTTCCTATGTGTTTAGACGAAGGGTCGACTTCCTAGCTATTGCTAGTAGCCTGCTTCGTCTCAAGAGCCTCAGCGAAGATGTGACCTATGGCTAAGAGTTCTTGTAGATCTATCAATGGGGTCTTATCCACTTACTTGACAGAATCTAGTGGTCATTTGTCAATGGGGTCTTATCCACTTACATGACAATACACCAATGCCTATTGGCATAATTTAAGGAGCACAACACCGATCCTGATCACCCGATCCTAACACGAGGGTTTGTGCTTAATTTGAAAAGAGCTATCCCCAAACTCATTTCAAATAACCCCAGAAAATAATACACTTATGTTAAAATAAAAATTTTTTAATTCACTAGTTAAGGATCAGTGTCGGCTCCCTATCCCAGCAACGCATCCGTGGACACGTAAAACAAAGAGAGAAGGATCTCTCATAGGCCCACTTGATCTCCTTCGTGCAAAGAGAAGTCAACACAGAGTTGCATCTCCCGTTATTACAGCTAATATGTCTCTCACGACATATTGTTATGGAAAGAACAAGAATTGTTAAAAGCTCGCACTTCAAGTGCTTTTAATTCTTAGCTGTTTGAAGGAATCATCAAGTCACTCAAGAAGTGCTTTAGAGATTCCATTGTTCCAAAGAAGACCAGGGCTTTCTTTGAAATAGATCTCTTCTGGATGAAGCCCAGAGCCTGGCTTGCGCCTGCCTGGCGCCTCGCGCCTGCCTGGCGTCTCACTCGCGCCTGCCTGGCGTCTCACTCGCGCCTGGCAGGCGCCTCACTCGCGCCTGGCAGGCGCCTCACTCGCGCCTGGCAGGCGCCTCACTCGCGCCTCACTCACGCCTGGCTGGCGCTTCGCTTGCCTGGCGCCTCGCGCCTGGCTGGCTCCTCGCGCCTGGCTGGCTCCTCGCGCCTGGTGCCTGGCTGACTTCTCCCCACTTGTTGGAGATTCGAGCTTGTTAAGAGTCTCGATGAAAACTGGCGATGTCCACCTCGGACACTTTATTTGCCTGATTTATTTGCCTCTAGCGCATCTGCGCCAGATTGGAGGCCTACTCCTCCTCATCAGACAATGACAGTGTTTATTTGGACTGTCTTGCTCTGGCGTCGTTTAAAAAAAACGCCTGGTTTGGCATTTTTGGCGCCTGATTGGTGCTACATTGTCCGAAAGTCTGAACATCCACAATCGTTTATCAGGAGAATGGAAAAGGGTGGAAGAAATTCTTTCACTTTGAGCTTATGGCCTCTGCAACAAGGGGAGGTAATTTTAGTCAGCTACATCCAGTAGACGATAGGAAATCTAATAGTCCGAGAGACCAGTCTTCCTCCTCCGAGGATCATGCTTGATACTTCTGTTGCTAACGAGCACTCTTCCTACATGTTGATGAGTTCTCTCGTTGCAAAATCTTCCCTATCCTTGCACGAAGGCAGGGAAAGAGCCTGGAAGTCTAAGGAGACTCTGAGCTGAAATTGGGAGGATTCCCGATTTCTAGCCCTTTAAATATATCTCTTCGAACCTTCTGGGAAGTAGTTTTTAGCCCTCATCGTATTCCAAAGACTCTGTCAGCAAACGTTTAAACCTTATCTTCTTTTGTAGATGACAACGTAAATACATTGCCTGGACAACGAATCCTTTATCTGAATGCGTTGATCCAGGAATAAAAGGTTTTAGTTCTTTTGCCAAATATACCATGCTGGCAGCAACCCATTGCCGAGTCTTTCCTGACATCCTTTCATATGTTAATTCCGTTCTTATTATGAAAAACTTTTATATACGTAGTATAATCCATTCAGGGAAACCATTTCCCACTAAAAGAATGTTTCCCATCCGACTCATACAACTTCTGCGCAATATCCGATTCTAAATACGGTTGTGTCCTTTCTCGAAAGACTTAACCATACCGTAGTCTTGAAGTGAATCTCTATTACATCTCTCTTCTCACTAAGTATGTACTCTAATAAGCCATGCTTTCGTAAGTGTGTGTGCATTAAATAATATAATGTTCTGCTGCATTAGAATCCTTTAATCATGTTACCTACGGTAAACAGCATTGAAAGGTTGTAATATCTTTCTTATTGAAAGCTTCCTAACAAAAGGCAGACAATATTTTATTTATGATAGCTTCAGTATTCCCTCAATCCGAGGCTAAGACCACAATTGTAGGGAAGAGATACGGTTAGTTATCCCATTCCGCAATGGAGAGAGCTCTAAACGACCACTTACGACTGAGAACAAGATGGTACTGCGGTGCGTTGGTCTCAAAGTGAAAGCAGTCTTCGAAAGCCGTCTGGCCTTCCCTTTCCAGAGTTGCCAGTTACTCCATTAAATAAAGGAATCTTATAAAATTATTATCGAACTTCAGGAAGTTTTTATATAAGCATAATTAAGCGAACGAGACTTCGACAAGTCTAGAAACTAAATAGGTGTCGTCTAAACAATCCTTTTAAACATATTCCTTCCTAGGAAAGTCCTAAAAGGGTACTGGTACTTCATGGAAACCTCTTCTAACACGAAGAAAAATGTTTCTATCCTACTCTCAATTCACCAATAAAGATATGCTTCTCCGATCACTTCTCGAAGACACAATAGCATCATATAACTCATACTCTAGCGTAATAGAATCCTCTATAATACTGTTACATTAAGGTAAACCGTATTAATTTAGGAAATTTTGTAAGGATTTCACTTAACCATTATAGCATAAATTTCGGTATGTGTATATGCCTTGCCATACCGTAGTCCTAAGGCGATTTGTCCTAAGCATGGTAGGAGCTAGAAGCTTAAAAGTCATACATATATGCTTTATCACTCAACGAGATCCATATAATTCATTCGATTGACAAATAATCTAAATCGTTCTCATCAGAATAGATCTATATCTAAAAATGTTATCGAATGATCTCTAATATTAGAAGGCGCTAAATCGTCGCCTGATTTCGAAAGGTGGATCGATTAATGTCATTCTCATTTTGAATAATTCTACCAGAAGGCATTATACGAGGATCTTCGTCAATTTCATTCATTCGAAGTTCTCCTATCCATCGTGGAACAGTAGGCATAAAAAGGGAGAAAATGATATTGTTATGATACAATAAAGTTTCATACATACTTACCTGGCAGATATATACTTAGCTAAGACTCCGTCGTCCCCGACAGAAATTCAAATTTCGCGCCACTCGCTACAGGTAGGTCAGGTGATCTACCGGCCTGCCCTGGGTGGCAGGACTAGGAACCATTCCCATTTTCTATCATATTTTCTCTCTTCCACCTGTCTCCTGCGGGGAGGCTGGGTGGGCCATAATCGTATATATCTGCCAGGTAAGTATGTATAAAACTTTATTGTATCATAACAATATCATTTTCATACAATCAACTTACCTGTCAGATATATACTTAGCTGATTGGCACCCTTTGGTGGAGGGTAAGAGACAGCTACTTCTGGAATAGACAGGTAAACAACATATGTTGTAGGTATAAATAAAACCTTGGTTCCTACCTGATAGGTGGTAGACTTTGTGGGTGTTTGCCCAGTAGTCTGCATCACCTCAAGAAACTTTAGCGAGATATATGATCTATGGCCAAGAGTTCTTGTGGGTCTGCCGATGGGGTCTTATCCGCTTACTCGGCAGAGCCTGAAAGGACTTTGTCAATGGGTGCTGATCCACTTATATGACAATACACCTTATGAAGGAGCATACAACCAATCCCGACCACCTGATCCTAACCACATATTAGTAATAAAGATTGTTCCGAGTTATCCCCCGAACTCTTCAAAACAACCATAACTAAAAAAAACACAATACGCACACATACATAAATTTCAAAAAAAATTTATACTCATCTAATAAGATATCACAAGAGTTTCTTACTGAACAACAGTGACTGGCCGCCAGTGCGACACCAAGCCCTTTTTGTTAGAAGAGACTCTAGAACATATCTAAAAAGAATGTAAGTATATACTTAAGGATTGGTGTTGGCTCCCATACCCAGGATCGTATCCGCAGACACGAAAGGACCTAGAGAAAAACATTTCTCATAGGTCACACGAACGTCTCTCAAGTAATGAGATGCAAATACTGAGTTGCATCTCCAAAATGTCGTATCCAAGATGTTTTTAAGTGACATATTCTTTTGAAACGAGAGAGACGTCGCTACTGCTCTCACTTCATGAGCTTTCACTCTCAACAGTCGAAACTCTTCGTCAGGACAGATCTTATGCGCGTCTGTAATGACGTTTCTCACAAAGAATGCAAGAGCATTCTTGGACATCAGTCTTGTGGGGTCTTTTACCGCGCACCAAAGACCTTGTCTAGAGCCCCCCATCTGGTGTTTTCTCTGAAGGTAGAACTTTAGAGCTCTTACAGGACATAGAGACCTCTCTGCTTCTCTGCCTACGAGACTCGATAAGCCTTTAACCTCGAAGGACTTAGGCCAGGGATTCGTGGGATTCTCGTTTTTAGCTAAAAACAAGGTTTTAAACGAGCAAATAGCTGAGTCCCCCTTGAATCCTACTCTATCCTCCAGAGCATGTAATTCACTAATTCTCTTTGCTGTAGATAAAGATAATAGGAACAAGCATTTCCTAGTGATGTCTCGAAACGACGCCAGATGAGGAGTCGAACCTTTCGGATGACAGGAACTTGAGTACCACATCTAGGTTCCAGTTAGGAGGAACCGGTTCTTTAGACTTCGTAGTCTCAAAGGATCTTATGAGATCGTGGAGATCCTTGTTATCGGCCAGATCTAATCCTCTATTCCTGAAGACTGCCGAAAGCATACTTCTGTATCCCTTTATTGTGGATACAGATAGATGAGATTCTTCTCTCAGGAACAGCAAGAAATCAGCAATTTCCGCTACAGAGGTAGTGGAGGAGGACAACTTCTTAGATTTGCACCACCTTCTAAAAACCTCCCACTTGGACTGATATACTTGTCTAGTGGAGGTTCTGCGGGCTCTCGCGATCGCGCTAGCAACTTTACGAGAAAACCCTCTCGCTCTGACGAGTCTTTCGATAGTCGAAAGGCAGTCAGAGCGAGAGCGGGGAGGTTTTGATGATACCTCTGGAAGTGTGGTTGTTTGAGAAGATCCATCCTCCTTGGGAGGGATCTGGGAAAATCTACCATCCACTCCACCACCTCCGTGAACCAGTCTTGTGCCGGCCAAAAGGGGGCTATCAATGTCATCCTCGTCCCCTTTGAAGCCACAAATTTTTTCAGAACTAGTCCCAGGATTTTGAAAGGAGGAAAAGCGTAGACGTCTACGTGAGACCAGTCTAGTAGGAAGGCGTCGACTATCAGAGCTCTGGGGTCTTCCACGACCGAGCAAAAGACTTCCAGCCTTTTGGAGAGGAACGTGGCGAAGAGATCCACATGAGGGGTCCCCCAAAGAGACCAGAGATCTTGACACACATCTTTGCGTAGGGTCCACTCTATGTGAAGGACCTGGTTCCTCCTGCTGAGCCTGTCCGCCCTACATTCCTTTCTCCCTGAATGAACCTTGTAAGCAGGGAGATGTTCCTCTGGGACGTCCAAGGCAGAAGATCTCTTGCAAGTTCGTAGAGGAACAAGGAGTGAGTCCCTCCTTGTTTCCGAAGGTAGGCAAGTGCTGTGGTGTTGTCCACATTTACTTGAACTATTTTGTTTGACACAAGAGGTTCTAGACTCTTCAGAGCCAGGTGTACGGTGAAGAGCTCTTTGCAGTTTATGTGCCAAGACACCTGCGCTGCTTCCCAGGTGCCTGTCACTTCCTTCGAGCCTAATGTTGCTCCCCAACCTTTCTCTGACGCGTCGGAGTACAACACTAGGCTTGGGTTCTGGATTTTCAGGGAGATTCCCTTGTTCTCCTTCAGAGGGGGCAACCACCATTCCAAGTGCGGTCTCATCTCCACTGGAATGGGAAAGGCGTCTGAAAGATGTCCGGTCTTCCAACTCCAAGACCTCTTGAGGAAGAATTGAAGTGGACGTAAATGAAGTCTTCCTAGTGGGAAGAACTGTTCGAGCAAGGAAAGGGTCCCTAGAAGGCTCAGCCATTCCCTCGCCGAAGTCTGTTCCTTCCCTAAGAAGAGAGAGACTTTCTGCAAGCCTTTTGCGATTCTCTCTTGCGAAGGAAATACTCGAAAACCCCGAGAATCCATCTGAATCCCCAGATAGACTAAGTTCTGTCTGGGGGTCAGCTGTGACTCCTCGAGGTTTACGAGTAATCCTAACGATCTGATCAGGTTTAGTGTCAACGTAAGGTCCTCCAAACACTGTCTCTCTGATCTGGCCCTGATGAGCCAGTCGTCCAGATACAGAGAGATAATTACACCTTTGAGGTGAAGAAAACTCGCCACATTCTTCATCAGGCTTGTGAAGACCTGAGGAGCTGTGGAAAGGCCGAAACACAAGGCTCTGAACTGAAAGATCCTTCCCCCCGTCATGAAACGGAGGTACTTCTTCGATGAAGGGTGGATCAGGACGTGAAAATAGGCGTCCTGGAGATCCAGAGACACCATCCAATCTCCTTGGCGCATAGCCGCAAGGACTGAGGCCGAAGTCTCCATAGAGAACTTCTCCTTCTGAACAAATTTGTTCAGAGCGCTGACGTCTAGTACCGGTCTCCAGCCCCCCGAGGCCTTCGCAACCAGAAAAAGGCGATTGTAAACCCCGGGGAGTTTTGATCCAGTAATAGTTCTATCGCTCTCTTGTCCCACCCATCTGCATCCACCATTCAGTCGAAGAGTATCCCTCAGCACAGGATTCCTTGTACTTGGCTGACAGTTCCCACGGAGTTGAAGTCAGGGGAGGGACTGTCCAGGAAAGGGATAAGATATCCTTTCCTTATCACAGACATTGATGAGGCGTCTGTGTTGATACGTGCCCAGGACTCCACAAATCCCAGGAGCCTGGCACCTACTGGTGTTTGGAGGCGAGAAGCATCACTTTCCCTTCTTAAAGGGACGGAAGGCAGACCTACCTCTCTTCTCAGGAGCCTTCCTTCTAGAGGGTGCTCTGGGAGGTGTGGGCCACCATTGAAAGGGCTGTGAAACCGACGTACTCGCCGGTCCTTCTTTTCCACCGCAGTTGCAGGTTTCTTCTTCCTTGATGACTGGGTAAGAAGGTCTTGAGTCGCCTTCTCAGTTAATGAACGAGAAATGTCTTTCACTAACTGAGAAGGAAACAAAAATTCCGATAATGGAGAGTACAATAGTGCTGCCCTTTGAGAGTGGGAGACTGCTTTAGTCAAAAAAGCACTGAAGACTGTCCTCCTCTTAAGAAAGGTCCCGAACTCCAAATTAAAGAGGAGATCTCAAACGAGCCATCCTGTACCGCCTTGTCAATACATGACAGAATACACAGGAGAACTTCTGGGTCGAGTCCTTCTGAATCATGGGCCTTCTTGGACATCACCTCAAGGGACCAATCTAAGAAGTTGAAAACTTCTAATACATGGAAGAGTCCCTTGAGGAGATGATCCAGTTCTGAAATGCCCCAAGTCACACGGGCAGAGTTCAATCCTTGCCTTCTTGACGCATCGACTAAAGTCGAAAAGTCTGCTTCCGCCGAAGACGGAAGAGAAATACCCATATTCTCTCCCGTCTGATACCAAATGCCCCATTTACCAGCAAGTCTCGCTGGGGGCATGCAGAAGACCGTTCTGACCAACTCCTTCTTCGAATCCATCCACGAATTCAGACTGAAGAGCCCTCTTCATAGAAATGGTGGGCTTCATTCTTAGAAAACATGAAGACTTCTTCGCCTTTGCGCTCGAGAACAGAGAGCGCGGAGAGGGAGGAGCGGCAGGGGTTAAAGCGTCTCCGTATTCTTCAAGAAGCAGGGCTGTCAAGACTTTGTAGCTTGATAGTCCTTCTCTTCCACGATACTCGTCTTCCGAGTTTTCCTCCAACTCGGGGTCTAGAGGAGACTCCGTAGACAAATCAGGAAGTCTTTCCTCTGGGGGAGACAAACTCCTGACAGGAGAGGGACTAAGGGAATGATAATCCCTCCTTTTCAAAGTTTGAGCTTTGTGAGAAGCTTCCCTCTTGGCTGGCGCCAAAAGCCTAGGCTTCTCCCCATAAAAGGATGACGCCTTGCGCTTGGATGACGCCTCTCGTCCGCCGAGCGTCCTGGCTGACGCCTCGCGCTTGGCTGACTCCTGACGTCTGGATGACGCCTCGCGCCTGGAAGACGTCTCGCTCTCAACTGGCGTCCTGGCTGGCGCCAAAACCTTGGCTGGAGCCTCGCGCTTATATGACGCTCTGTATGACGCCTCGCGCCTGTAAGACGCCTCACGTCTATCTGGCGTCACGTCTCTGAAATATGGCTCTCTCGATCTTGATCTAGAAAGCAAAACTTCTTCAGCATGTTTGGAAGACGAAGCTTCATGTCTGAAAGACGCTTCGCATTTGGCAGGAGAGAGAGGACGAGACTTTTTGATCGGAAGAGAAACGTCCTTCTTGCGAGGAGGATCTCTCGCCAAAACTCGCACCAATGAGGCTAGCTGTTCTTGTACAGCAAGGAGAATTTTCCTTGAAGCTTCTCGCACGTCATCTTCAATGGGGGGAGAAGTCGAAGGCAAGCGATCCGCTACGTCCATGTAGGGAGACGTTGACGCAACCTTCGCCTTTTTGATAGAAGAGGGAGCTTCATCTGAGAATCGCTCCGAGCTTGAATTCAAATCAGGCTCTCTCAAATGCCGTTTCAGTGGCCTAGAAAGGTCCGAATCCTTCCACCCTCGTTTAGGTGAAGGAGAGGGAGAGGAAGAGAAACACTCTTGCAGGACGCTTTTTCTATAGCGGCCCTGAGCAGCCTGAAGCGAAACAGAGCCTGCTGAAGGGACGTCTGACCGTTGGGGATTCCCCACCACCTCCTTAAGGCTTTCGACTTTCCTTCTCCTCTGGGCATGGGAGCTTGGAAGAGGTCTAGGCCTGGGAGCGTCGCAGCGACGATCAAACGCCCCCTCCACAACACTGGGAGAACTCACTTCACTGAACATTTCACTTTCACTATCCTTACCTTGTAAGACCGCCATTTTGGACTTCATCTTATGGATAGTAGCTTTCAGATCGGCGATTTCAGAGGCCGATTCTGAAAGTAAAGCTTGTGAATTCGACATAGAGGGAGAATCAAAATCATCAAGGTTAGATATAGGGTCAATAAAAGGCTCAATAGGCCTTGTACTCACACTCTTCAAACGTCTAACCCTATCCCTCTCTAACTTCCTCAAATAAGAAGTTAGAGTCTTCCATTCTTCTGCATTTAATCCCTCACATTCATGACAGGTATTAGTAGAAGAACATTCAAACCCCCTACATTTACGACATACAGTGTGAGGATCAACCGAAGCCTTCGGTATCCTCACCCTGCAGCCTACATTCACACACATTCTCACACTCACATTTGAGTCAGACATACTGAGAAAAATAAAAAAGCAAGTCCAAATTCAGTCCACAGTAGCGAATGCCAAAAACCACGATCCAGATACGTCACCAAAAAGCCGAGAAACGATGATCAAAAGGTTGAAATAAGAATCTAAGTCAGGAGGTAATAACAACAATGTTGATACCACCAGCGACAGAGAAAAATATGATAGAAAACGGGAATGGTTCCTAGTCCTGCCGCCCAGGGCAGGCCGGTAGATCACCTGACCTACCTGTAGCGAGTGGCGCAAAATTTGAATTTCTGTCGGGGACGACGGAGTCTTAGCTAAGTATATATCTGACAGGTAAGTTGATTGTATGAAACACTGTTTTAGGATGCCTTTCCAATGGCTATCCCTGGCAGTCTGGGACGCTCTATAGAACCTGCTGAGGGGACGCCTGACCGGTGGGGATTCTCTGAAACCTCCTTACGGTTTTCGACATTCCTTCTCCTCTGGGCTTGTGAGCTTGGAAGAGGTCTAGACCTGAGAGCGAGACAGAGCCGATCAGACGCACCCTCCATTGTAATGGGGGAACACTATATTCACTTCTTACGTTCTAAGAGTTCGCATTTCAACTATATCCAAAGTCTACAATTTACAAATATGATATTGTAGATTCTGCGGAGTAAGAAGGTGATGAGGATGCAACAACTACTAGTACTGTTACTACTATAATTACTCGTTAACACAAGAGCTAATAAAGCTTCTAAAGGATAGTTACTTTTCTGACTTCCCCAACTAGGAAGAAAGATATACATTTCCTCAATCAAACTCTAACACTTATTTGTATTAATGAATAAATATAAGTAATTCCCTTTCATGAAAGTATAAGTAATTCACTTTCGTGAAAGTGCATGAGTGTCTACCGAAAACTTCGGTAGTTACACGTCACTAATCATCAAAATTTTTGAAGTTAATTTTATCCAAAAATTTACTAAAAGTTAACAGAAGCGTATGCCGAACCAAAGATCCATTACTTCCCAGTAAAAGTTAGCCCAGACGATTGATGGCGATGAAACACGAAAATCCATCAGGAGGAACTGCAAACGTTGTTTACATTCCAAGCGACAGAAAAAATATGAATTAGAAACGGGTATGGTTCCTATTCCCGCCACCCAGCGGCGGGGGGGTAGATCACCTGACCTACCTGCCGCGTGTGCCGCGAAATTCGAATTTCTGCCGGGACGACGGAGTAATAGCTATGTATATATCTGACAGGTAAGTTGAATGTATAAAACTAGATTATAATTATTTTGTTTTACTTTTGTGTTTTCTTGAGACCTTCTACTGTTTCTTTTTTCCAAGCTTGTGCTAATTCTCTGGTACTATTTCACGAAGCGACACGGACTGAGCCCAGAAAAGGGATTTTGACGAAGGAAAAATCTATTTATGGGCAAGGGTCCGTGTCGCCCAGTGAAATCCCCCCCTGTTTATCTCCCACCCTTGCGCCCAAGCTTGGTCCTCTAACGTCAAGGATGGCCACGAGAGGCGCTGTTGTCGGCGTGGGTGGGTGAGTAGTAGTAGTTGCTGGTGCGGGCTGTGTACCAGCTCTCTCGGGGAGGGGGATTTTGATGGAGGAGAATTCTAAATGACAAGAGGTCCGTGGTAGTGGTCTCACTCGCCCCAGTACCATACCGACACCCTCTTTTTATTTAGGGTGAGCGAGTCAGGATACTCTGACATCCCCCTCTTTTATTTTTCTCTGGTAATGTTAGTATCATTTACCTAGAAATATGAACTGAAGGGATATATTTCACTGGGCGACACGGACCCTTGCCCAGAAATAGATTTTTCCTTTTATATACTTAAAATTTGGATTAGACTGAGAGGTTAGTGCTCGTGACAAATATCGGAGACCCTGTTCCTCCCTCCGAATGAAAAGAGGAGGAAAACCAGAATCTACATAAAGGCTCTCAACAGGAGAAGTTTTAAAAGCACCTGTACAAATACGCAATGCCATATTGTGTACTACATCCAGCTTGCCTAACTTCTCATCCCTGAGGAAGGTCAAAAAGTCTGCTATGTGCTGAATAGAGGTTCTGAGTGGAGAAAAACCCTGTTTACGACACTAATCACAGTAAATCGCCCATTTGCCTTGGTAAACGGCAGAGGTAGACTATCTGAGACTGCTGGACATATGCCCTGCTGTCCTCTGAGAATAGCCTCTCACTAAAAGGAGATACTTGATAGCCTCCAACCGTGAAGAGACAAGGATTCTACTAACTGGTGGAACATTTCTTCATGTGGCTGACAAAGAAGATGCCGCCAGGGGGAGAATCTCCCTCATCCTGAGACTGTGAACTCCTCAACCTGTTCAGGACTTGATGGATCAAACAAAACGGAGGGAAGGCATACACTTCCAGGTTGTCCCAGAGATGTTGGAATGTATCCTCTGCTAACACCAGAGGATCTGGAACCACTGAACAGAATATCTCCAGTTTCCTATTGAACCAGGTTGCAAAGAGGTCCAGCATGGGTCTCCCTAAAACCTGGAAGAGCTTGTCTGCCATGGCCTGATGAAGAGACCATTCTGCGCCTAGGATCTGATCCCGATGACTGAGCTTTTCTGTAACCACATTCCTTCTGCCTGGGATGTACCTGGCTGAGAGCTCTACCGAATAGCTGGCCGCCCACTGGTGAACCTTGACTGTCAAGGCGTGAAGTTGACTTGAAACCAGGTCCCCCTGCTTGTTCACATAAGCAACCACCGTGGTGTTGTCCGACATGAGAACAACAGAATGGCCCTATACTTTCTCCCAAAATTCCTTCAGACCCAGAAAGGCTGCCTTTAACTCCAAGATGTTGATATGCTGCTGTTTGTCCTCCAAATTCCAAATGCCCGAAGTAATGAGACCACCTAAATGAGCACCCCAACCTGCGAGGGAAGCGTCTGAAAACAGAAGGAAGTCAGGGGGAAGAGAACATAGAGGAACACCCTTCAAGAGATTCCAGTCATCCAACCACCAACGAAGGTGTTCTCTCACTTCCAGGGACAGAGGGACCTTTATTAGGAACGAGCCCCCGCCGGAGACCAGAATTCCCTCAGTCTCCATTGCAGAGACCAAAGATGAAGTCACCCATGAGGGACCAGCTTCTCCAGAGAAGACAAAATTCCCAGAAGAACCTGCCACTGATGAGCTGACTGATGTGGTTGTGACAGGAAGTCGTGTACCACCACTCGCAACTTCTCCAACCTCTGATCCAATGGGAAAACTCTTGAGACTGCCGTATCGATGACCATGCCCAGATAGAGAATCCTTTGACTGGGTACAAGGTTTGACTTCTCTTGGTTTACCATGATGCTGAGTTCCAGACAAAACCAAAGCAGACAATCTCTGTCCTGCAGCAGCTTTTTTCTGGAACCTACCAAGACCAACCAATCATTGAGATACCTCAACAAACAGATCCCCTGAGCTTGGGCCCAACTAGAGACAAGAGAGAAGACCCTTATGAACACCAGAGGGGCTGTGGTCAACCCAAAGCACAGGACTTTGAACTTTGAACCTTGTCTCCGAGGGAGAAGCGAAGGAACTTCCTGGACGACAGATGAAAAGGGATCTGCAAATATGGGTCCTTTAAATCTATCGACAGTATGAATTCACTTTCCCTCACAGGTGCCAACACTGATTGTGGGGTCTTCATCTTGAACTTCGTCTTCCTGATGAAATGATTCAAGGTGGATAAGTTGATCACAGGTCTCCATCACCCTGACGCCTTGGGCACCAAGATGTGACTGTAAAACCCTGGAGATGGATGCACCACTTCCTCTATTGCATCTTGTCCAGCATCTTCTGCATTTTCTCCTGGAGAGCCAAGAACTTCGGATAATCTGGGGATACACCTGCCTGAGCAGAGGTTTGTCCGGGAGCAGGGGAGAGAAATCGAAAGGTAGTAGATACCCCACCCGAAGGACATCTACTATGTACCCACTTCTCCACCCCAAAACTGCCACTTGGCACACTGGCCTACCAGGCACCCCCCCCCCACCCATGGCAAAGGAGAGGGAGAGGCGCCCAACCTATCGACAACCCCCCTTGTTTCTTTCCCTGGGGCCCCTTCTTGACCTGTAAGAGCGGGAGCGAAAGGGACTTTGGTCCTCTGACCTAGACTGGGACGAATGGGAAGGCTCTGACGAAACTGAACTCCTAGATGGCCTACCAGGCGATGATCTCCGTGATTGCTGCTGAGCAGGGGGAGGAGGAGGGGCAGGACGTCTCCAAGAACGAGAGACTGACTTTGACACCGCCTGGTGCACTAACCTGTCTTTCGTGTCAGGCCAGCGTCGGTCCATCGCATCCCCCAGCTCAGTCCGAGGGAACAGGAACTAAGATCCAAAAGGTCCACATTCCTTAGCGCCAAGGAATCAGGGTCAGCCGATCTTGCTATCCTGGAAAAAGCTGCATCTCTCCTGATCAGAAGAAGATTAGCCCAAAAATTGACGCTGAGGTGTGAGAGATACGAGAACGCCTTGCCCCCAGACTGCAAC
This sequence comes from Macrobrachium nipponense, assembly GCF_015104395.2. Lineage (NCBI taxonomy): Eukaryota > Metazoa > Arthropoda > Malacostraca > Decapoda > Palaemonidae > Macrobrachium > Macrobrachium nipponense. The sequence goes on along the minus strand of NC_087210.1, from coordinate 52,877,146 downwards.
AAACTGGCAGACGCAATCTTGGCAATGACTGTCGACCAGAAGTCCAACCATGACACAGTCTGTAACATGGAGGCTGCCGTAGACCCCAAAGCTGTGGCATCCTATGGAGACAAGGACGGTGCCACCAACCTCACCTGCTCCAAAGTCAACCCTGGCTTCAGACAAATGACGTCCGGGTTAAGATGGCGAGACAAGTAGACAGAGTTCGTAGTTCGTAGCATAATACTTCCTATGCCTTGTGAGTGGGGAGGGGGGGAAGCAGCTTGGAAGAGCCCCTTGACTGAAGAGACCCATCCCAATCTGACACAGAGATGTTCACCTTATGCAAGACCGACTGGACATGCCCCGATAAGGGAAGCTGAAACGACGACTTAGTATCTTGCGTAGCCCCCAGCAAGGCTTCCAAGCAAGGAGTGAAAGATGACTGAGCCTGAGTCCTACTCTTCAAATTGTTGAATCCACGAATGATATCGACAACTTAGGTAAAGGAAGACAAAGACTGACAACAAGAAGAAGATGCAGGCTTATCTAAAATGCCTTCCTTATGCAGACCAGCAGAGGACCCAGCAGCCAAACAGCCCAAAGCGCCAGCCGACCTGTCTGGGCTGGAGCCAAGCGCCAACTCCTGTGACAGACCAACCACAACACTAGGAACATTACTATGCACACTCACAATAGATGACTCGCGTACGTGGCCATGTACGTGTCCGTGCGAGGCAGACGCACGTACATGCAAAAGATTAGCGTCTCGAACACCTGACAAAGAACGAAAATTCCTCGGAGTCGAAACCCGGACAGCATCAAGGGGAGGGGGAGAAAAACACTCCTGCAGCACTATTTCCACGTTCACAACCTTCGATCTCTTCACAGGCGCCTTGAGATCCTTACGGCAACGAATAGGCCTTGATGCCAAAGAAGCGTTAGAATCAGCAACATGCACACAAATGTACATGTTTGCAACACACTCACGACTCGAAGCAGAGGACGAAGCAGCTAGTGCAGATTGCACAGGGGATGAAACACTAACACTCTAAGGAACAAAGGCGTGCCGCTCCTCACTCGTAGATGAAGAAAAGGCAAAGTCCTTGACCTTCCAACGCTTGATACGGCGATGCGGCGGAGATGGGGGAGATGGAGAGGATGACAGCACTGATTCCTTACACATCCTCTTTGCAGGAGGGAGGGGCAACACAACATGCTTGCTCCCAGACTTTTCAGCCAACACAGAAGTAAACCTATCTTCCAAAACAGAGTCCAACCTCTTAAGAACCGCCTGACATGAATCCTCAGACAGATCAGCAAGAGAGGGGGCAGACAACACAGAAGAGAGATGGAGCATACTGGATGGCAGTGATGACATCAAAGGAGCAAAAGATGATGACACAGATGAGCGAGGCAGCGCAGCAGAGGGAACTAGGAGTGATGTCATCAATGGAAGTACGTCATCAGCTGCGCTGACGTCACGGCTTCCCCTCGACCCGAGGAAGCAGCAGGCGCTACTGGTGGAGAGATACAAAATGGCTGATCCCGTGACATCACAGCTTTTCCCTGACTCGAGGAAGCGGCAAGTGTCACTGGCGGAGCAATACAGGCTACCAACGATGATGAGGCCAGGAGGAAGGGGGAGTGCTTGGGTAGCCTGAGGGGGGGAGGTGAGCATCCATGAAGTGTCAGCAAACCCTCCAAGGAGGGTAAACCCTGTAAGCCAAGCGATGCCCAGAACGCCACCATTTTGGACGCCTCTGAATCTGAAATAAAATAAACTGATGAAAAAGCCTCCTCCCTTGCTGGAAGTAAATTAACTCCCGAGGAAGAGGGGGTGACATTACACGATAAATCAGATAGAAGAAAAGGAAGGAGACAAAGGCACAACACTAGCATGGGGTGTAACTGCTGCAGAAGATGAAGCATCGGGGCGAGGAGATGAAAACCCCTCCCACAAAGGAAGGGTAGAAACTCTACGATGCTCCCTCTTACAATAAAAAAACTTCCACTGCTCTCTAGGCCACGCACAACATTCGGGGCAGGGATTTGTTATGGTACAAACAGCATGACACCTATTGCATGTGGAGTGTGGGTCTGTAGCGAAGAAGCCAAGAAACGAGAACACGGGCAATGAGCCAGGTAAAAGGGCGAGAGAGGGCAACCATGACTCTCACCCAGGCATTTAAGAAAAAGACTGAACGCAGTGACGTGGGTGCATGGTACTTGACCAGTTATCACCCAATAGACACACACATTGCCAGACCTCACAAGATTCCTTGCTCTTCATATGCGATTTAACCGGATCCAGCTAGGCGCTAAAAAATGATCCTATTTTTAAGACCGAAGGTTTGTTCACGTATGAACAATGTAGAAGATTCTAATAAAAATGATATTGTTATGATACAATAAAGTTTGTTCATACTTACCTGGCAGATATATATATAGCTGTATTTTCTGAAGTCCGACAGAAATTCAAAAACTTCCGGCACACACAGTGGTCGGCCAGGTGGTTAGTACCCATTCCCGCCGCTGGAGGCGGGTATCAGGAACCAGTCCCATTTCTATTCATAATTTTATTTCCACTGTCCCCTGAGGGGAGGTGGGTGGGTACTTAATTATATATATCTGCCAGTAAGTATGACAAACTTTATTGTATCATAACAATATCAGTTTGTTCATGAAACTTACCTGTCAGATATATTATATAGCTGAATCCCACCGTTGGGAGGTGGGAAGGGTACAGAATAGAAGGATTTTGGGCAAACAAATGCATGCAGATGATTTACATCTTGGTTCCACCTGTTAGCATTGCTGGCTTCGTGGTTATTGCCACGTAAGTCTGCTTGTGCTACTAGAGTTGCCAGCGAGGTAGAGACCTATATAGCTGGTGCACTCCAGATGATCTGTCAACAGGGGCGAGACCACGACGTGACTAGACCATATTGACCATACCATGAGGGCTAAGAAGTAAAATAAATATATATATATAAATATATATCACCACCTGACCAACCTAGCCCAAAGTTAAGGTGTGTTAACTAAGGCTTAAGAGTTAAGAAGTCACCGTTGTCGGCGACTCAACTACTAAATTAAGAGCTCTTCCTAACCATTTTCTACAGGATAGGATGAGTGGTACTACTTGCCCCCAAGATTGTGTCTGCAGACACGTATGGCCCTAGCGAGCAGCAGATCTCATATGCCATCTTCACATCTCGCAGGGAGTGTGAATTGAACACAGAGTTGCTTCGCTAAAACATGGTACTCAGGATGTTGCTGAGTGCCATGCTCTGTTGAAATGCTTCCGAGGCCGCGCCCTCACCTCGTGAGCATTCAAATCAAAAGATTTCAAATCTTTGTGCCACACAATGAAGGAGCTTTTTTGAAAGGAACTCCTTAACAATAAAGCCAGGGTGTTCTTCGATATGGGCAAGTCTGGTCTTTTCGAACACTGCAGATTGTCCGTACGACTTCGACTTTCTTGAGTTTTATGTAGATAAAACTTGAGAGACCTGACAGGGCACAGGACTCTCTCTGGCTCCTGCCCAATAACTTGTGCCATCCTTGATTCCAAGCTCCTGGCCCAAGAACAAGACGGGTTTCCATTCTAGGCCACAACGGAAGGCTTAGAGAACGCACCGCCTTGTGTTCTCTAATGCCAAAACTTCTGACGATGGCTGAAAACCTCACAACCCTCTTGTCGTATCTAGGGTGGTTAGAAAAGGGCCTTCCTGATCACGTGCAGAAGTTAACAGGTAGGAGATGTTCGAATGCTTTGACATCAAGAACTTCAGACTAGTCTAAGTTCCATATTGAAAGCTTCGATCTGGACATGCAACAGTCAGTCAGTCTGTACTAAAGTCAGGTGACGACCAGTTGACCAGTCAGACGCATCAAGGACAGCAAGGTTGTACCCTGAAGACCATAAGGCACTATTCTTCGCTGAAGGATGAGTGTCTGGACTGCCTGGGCGATTCAAGCTAAGCAACAAACCTTGGGGTATGAACGCAACCCAACGTCGTTAGCGAATCAACTCCTGAGCCACTCCTGACTCGAGCTTCTGGTGCCAGGAGAAAGGAGCGAGGAGCAAAAAGGCGATTCAGTCCTGAAGGACGAATGCCTGACAGTCCAACCTGGTCTCATGTTAAAACGATCATCGGGGGTGGGTGTGTAAACGCAACCGACTTCGTCAACAAGAAACTCAGGGCTACTATGTGTCTCCTGATCTCGCACGAGTGTCTGACTCCGAGAAAAACAGGTGAGACAAAAAGTAGATGGTGAGCGGAGTTTCGAGATTCCACAGAACTCAAAGATCGTGAAGGGCTTTGTTGTTTGACAGAAGCAAATCTCTGAGCCCAAAGGCCGTCAACAACATATTTGCGTATTCTTTAATAGTTGTGACTGCCAGCTTATCCCATTCTTCAAACGGAAAGGGAAGACGGCAAATCTTATGCTGTCAACATCTCGATAGTCTGAACGTAGTCAGACTCAGAGCGGAGAGGTTATAGGTACCTTTCATGTTAAAGTAGAACCGACTCTCTCGGAAAAGGTCCTTGGAAGGACGTGACCTGTGAATCTAGGATCTGAAGGCCAACATGGGGTGGGGCGATTAGCGTCATTGTCGCTCCCTGTGATGGTATAAAATCATCTTATTACATTCCTAAGCGTTTTGAAAAAGGGGAAAAGAGACTAAACATCCATCCCTGTTCAATATCATAGCGAAGAGATGTATGAAAGGACGTCCTAAAGTCTCCTAATCTCAACATACTTCTAAAGAAAGATTCCACTCGGAAGTCAGTAGTTGCTGCCGTCGATCGAGACGATTCGTACGGACTTTTGCAATCCTGTAACGAACCTCTAGAGGATCGTTACATTCTACGTCTGTTGTTATAATAGGCTCTTTCTCGTAAACCCGAACAGGGACCGAGAGAAGATACTTCCTAAGATATGAGAGAGCTGTGGAAGATCAGAGTTGATATGGACCACTGGTTCCAAAAACTCGTTTCCAGGACTGGAGGGACGACAGAATTGCTTCCACTTCTTTCAGATTATGATCCAGGACATCTGAAACCCTCTCCAGATGCCGGCACCTTCTTTCTATCACCTCAAGTGATACTTAACGCACCGAGATATGTTCAGAATCATTCCTAGATCTTTAATAAAATTTCAGTTTCCCGTAGGAAAAAACTGTAGAGGTCTGAATTGCAGTCTATTCAGGGAAACAAACTTCTTTAGGAAGGAAATGGTCCCCAGCAAGCTCATCCATTCCTCACACAGTATGTTTACTTCCTAATAAAAAGGCTGCGCTTTGCCTAAGCAGGAGAGCATATAATAGTGAAATGTTGCGGTAGACTCGTAGTCCTATACCGTGCGGTAACGAGCACCGAAAGGAGTAAGAGATATCTCTGAGAACATAGTAAGGCAAAACGAATGCAATGTTTATTCATTCATGTAAGAAATCCCCTCAATCTTAGGCTAAAGTCCGTGATTGTAGGGCAGAGATACAGTTAGTCAGTCAATCCCGCAGGAGAGAGAGAGACGTAACTGCCAGCACAGAGACTTTTTCTAAACCTCTCGCTAGTCTCTCTTGAGAAGGAAATACTCGAAAACCCCGAGAATCCATCCGATCCCAGATAGACCAAGTTCTGGCTGGGGATCAGTTGGGACTTCTCGAGGTTCACGAGTAATCCTAATGACTTTATCAGGTTTAGTGTCACAGTCAGGTCCTCCAAACACTGTTTCTCTGACTTTTTGCTCTGATAAGCCGTCGTCTAGGTATAGAGATATACTGATTCCTTTCAGATGAAGCCATCTCGCCACATTTTTCAAAAGGTTCGTGAAAACCTGAGGCGCCGTAGACAGGCCGAAACACAAGGCTCTGAATTGGAAGATCCTTCCCCCCGTCATGAAACGGAGGTACTTCTTCGACGAAGGATGGATCGGGACGTGAAATAGGCGTCCTGGCGATCCAGAGACACCATCCTCCCCAATCCCCTTGGCGAAGAGCCGCAAGGACTGAAGCAGAGGTTTCCATGGAGAACTTCTGTTTCTGAACAAACTTGTTCAGAGCGCTGACATCCAGAACTGGTCTCCAGCCCCCAAGGCTTTCGCAACCAAGAAAAAAAAGACGATTGTAAAACCCTGGGAGCTTTGATCCAGCACTAGTTCTATAGCTCTCTTGTCCCACATCTGATCCACCATTTGTTGAAGAGTATCTTTCAAAACACAGGGTCCTTGTAATTGGCGGACAATTCCCTCGGAGTTGACGTCAGGGGCGGATTGTCCAGGAAAGGAAAGGAATGAGATATCCCTTCTGAAGCACCGACATCGACCAAGCGTCTGTGTCGATGAGAGTCCAGGCTTCCGCAAATCCCCGGAGCCTGGCACCTACTGGTGTTTGGAGGAGCGCCACTTCACTTTCTTTCCCCTTTTAAAGGGGCGGAACGAGGCTCGACCTCTCTTCTCGGTCGTTTTCCTTTTAGCGGTAACTCTAGTGGGAGGGCCTCCTCGAAAGGGCCGAACAGGAGTAGACACCCCTTTCTTTTCTCCCACCATCACTGGTCTCTTCTTCCTGGAAGATTGCAGGAGAAGATCCTGTGTCGCTTTCTCCGTCAGAGATCGGGAAATATCCCTCACCAACTGTGAAGGGAACAGAAAATCGACCTAGGGGCGAATAACAAAGCTGCTCTTTGCGAATGTGATACTGCTTTCGTCAAGGAAAGCGCTAAAAACAGATCTCTTCTTCAAGAGACCTGCTCCAAATAAGGAAGAAACTTCCCCTGAGCCGTCCTGCACCGCCTTGTCAATACATGACAAAATTGCAAGGAGTACGTCCGGTTCTAGCCCTTCAGGGGCATGAGCCTTCTTGGACATCACCCCAAGGGACCAATCTAGGAAGTTAAAGACTTCTAGAATGTGAAAAAGTCCCTTGAGGAGATGATCCAACTCTGAAAGACCCCAAGTAATCTTAGCAGCTGGTGAAGGGCTATGTCCCTCCTGGATGCATCTACCAGACTGGAAAAGTCAGCTTCAGCTGAAGCTGGGAGTGTGAGACCCATATTCTCCCCACCCAGTCTGGTACCAAATCCCTCTCTTGCCCCCGGAGTCTAGCGTAGGCATGCAAAACACTGTCCTTACTAGCTCTTTCTTAGTTAGCATCCAGCTATCCAGCGATTGCAGAGCTCTCTTCATAGAAATCGTCGGTCTCATCTTCAAGAAAGCCGACGATTTTGATTTCGGCGTCTTAGGAGCATGAAAAGAAAAAAAGTGAACGAGGCGAAGGAGGAGCGGCAGGGATCAATGCATCTCCGTATTCCTGGAGTAGGAGAGCTGTCAAAACTTTGTAGTTAGACAGTCCTTCTTTTGCCGTGAGACTCGTCCTCTGAGTCCTCTTCCAAAATCGGATCAGAAGGAGAGGCCACTCCTGTTCCGGGTCTTCATGTTCAAAACTCTCTCTACGGGAGACAAACTCCTAATAGGAGAGGGCTAAGAGAGTGTAAAGAGCTCCTATGCTTGGCTGGCTCTTCGTACTTGGCTGGCTCTTCGCGCTTGGCTGGCGCCTCGCGCCTGGCTGGCGCCTCGCGCCCTGGCTGGCGCCTCGCGCCTGGCTGGCGCCTCGCGCCTGGCTGGCTCGCGCCTGGCTGGCGCCTCGCGCCTGGCTGGCGCCTCGCGCCTGGCTGGCGTCTCGCGCCTGGCTGACTCCTCGCGCTTGGCTGGCGCCTCGCGCCTGGCAGGATCCTCGTGCCTGGCTGGCGTCTCGCGCCTGACTGACTCCTCGCGCTTCGGCTGGGCGGCCTCGCGCCTGGACTGGTGTCTCGCGCCTCTCAAAGCTCTCGCGCCTGACTGACGCCTCGCGCCTGGTTGGAGTCTCGCGCCTTTCTGGTGCCACATCCTTGTATGTCAGATGCTTGTCTGGCGCCTCACGCTTGGCTGAATCCTCACGCCCTGGTTGTTACCTCGCGCTCGGCTGAAGCTGCTGGTCTGGCAGACGTATCCCATCTGGAAGTATCCTCGCGCCTGTAAAGCGTTCTTTCTTCTCGCTTGTCTGACGCTCAAATCCTAGAAGACGCTTCTCGTCTGTAGGACGCCTCGCGCTTGACTGGCGCGACGCGCTTGTCTGGAGAATCAAAATCGTCCAAAGAGTCTCTATCCGAGTAATTCTCAAAAGACTCACGTCCCACAGGAGCCTCACTCCTGGCGGGAGAAGGAAGACGAGTCTTCTTGACCGGCAGTCTCACGTCTTTCTTACGAGGAGGATCCTTCGAAAGGACTCCTACCAAGGCGGATAGCTGTTCCTGCACCGCCAAAATGATCCTCTTGGAAGCCTCTCCTGCGTCTTCTTGAACGGGAGAGGGAGACCTCGAAGGCGTTTTGCCCACATCATGGGACGTCAAAACCCTCTTCGCCTTCTTGATGGAAAGGAGGCGCTTCTTCCGAAAAGCGTTCTGGGCTTGAATCCAACACAGGATCTCTCCAGTGCCTTTTCAGGGGCCTGGACAAGTCCGAATCCTTCCACCCTCGTTTAGGAGAGGGAGAAGCGGACGAAGAGAAGCACTCTCTGAGGACGCTTTTCCGATAGCGGTCCTGAGCAGTCTGTCTATATACAGCACCTGCTGAAAGGGGACGCCTGACCGGGGGGAATTCTCCACAACCTCCGTACGGCTTTCGACTTTCCTTCTCCTCTGGGCTTGGGAGCTTGGAAGAGGTCTAGGCCTGGGAGCGTCGCAGAGACGGTCAGGACGCCCCCTCCACAACACTGGGGACACTCACTTCACTATAATCACTTTCACAGTCCTTACCTTTCATGGTAGCCATTTTGGATCTCATCCTGTGAAGAGTAGCCTTCAGTTCAGCAATTTCCGAGGCCGAATCTGAATGTAAAGCCAGTGAGGGCCCTGATACAGAATCATAATTAAGAGGAGAGTTAGAATTATCCAAAGGCTCAATAGGCCTTGTACTACTACCCGCAATCTTAGATGCAGCCCTTCTGACTCTATCCCTTTCTAACTTCTTCAAGTAAGAAGTTAGAGTCTTCCATTCCTCAACATTCAACCTCTCAACACTCAGACCTTACAGACCTTACAGTTCGTTCGGGTTTGCCCCAGGTCCCTCAGTGTGAGGCGCCTCTAATGTCTACCAGAGAGTTGCTAGTACATCTTCCGGTATATTTTGCATCTTCCAATCTTGGATGGTCTGGATGCAGTTTAGATATTTGTCGAGCTTATTCTTAAACACATCTACGCTCACTCCTGATATATTCCTCAGATGAGCTGGCAACGCATTGAATAGACGCTGCATTATCGATGCTGGTGCGTAGTGGATTAATGTTCTGTGTGCTTTCCTTATTTTTCCTGGTATAGTTTTGGGCACTATTAATCTACCTCTGCTTGCTCTTTCCGATATTTTTAGTTCCATGATATTTTCTGTTATTCCTTCTATCTGTTCCATGCCTGAATTATCATGTAGCGTTCTCTCTCCTTCCCTAGACTATATAATTTTAAGGATTGTAGTCTTTCCCAGTAGTCTAGGTCCTTAACTTCTTCTATTCTAGCTGTAAAGGACCTTTGTACACTCTCTATTTGTGCAATATCCTTTTGATAGTGTGGGTACCATATCATATTGCAATATTCAAGTGGACTACGAACATATGTTTTATAAAAGGCATAATCATGTGTTCAGCTTTTCTTGTTTTGAAGTGCCGTAACAACATTCCCATTTTTGCTTTACATTTTGCAAACAGAATGGCTATTGATCATTGCATAACATGTTCCTATTCATCATCACACCAAGGTCTTTAACTGCTTCCTTATTTGTGTTAGTCTCATTATTAGGTCCCCTATATGCATATAGCTTTCCTTCTCTGTCTCCATAATTTATTGATTCAAATTTATCAGAGTTAAATACCATCCTATTTACCTCTGCCCAATCATATACTTTGTTAAGGTCTCTTTGTAGAGCGTTCCTATCTTCATCACAAGTAATTTCTCTACTTATTCTTGTGTCATCAGCGAAACTACTCACTACCGAATCCTTAACATTACTGTCTATGTCTTCAAATCATAATAACAAACAATATTGCAGCTAGCACCGTACCTTGTGGCACACCGATATTACCTTGGTTTCATCCGATTTCTCATCGTTTGCAATAACTATCTGTTTTCTGTTGTGTAAAAATTCTTTTAAACCATCTTCCTACTTTATCTAACGATATTGTGTTTTCTAATTTTCTGACAGGTGTTTAGAAATAGAACAATCAAATCCCCTACATTTGCGACATACAGTGTGAGGAATCAACCGAAGCTTTCGGTATCCTCACCTTGCAGCCTACATTCACCACATTCTCACACAAACACTTGAATCAGACATTCTTGAAGAAAAATCAAAAGCAAGTCCAAATCCAGTCCACAGTAGCGAATGCCAAAACAACGATCCAGGTACGTCACCAAAAGTCCACAAAAGATGATCAATTGTCTAGAAAAGCGAATTCCAGTCAAGAGGTGGCAGCAACGATGTTGATACCACCGGCGACAGAAAATATGAGTAGAAAACGGGAATGGTTCCTAGTCCTGCCGCCCAGGCAGGCCGGTAGATCACCTGACCTACCTGTAGCGAGTGGCGCGAAATTTGAATTTCTGTCGGGGACGACGGAGTCTTAGCTATGTATATATCTGACAGATAAGTTGATTGTATGAAAACATTTTTCCCCTGTTCCCTCTTCTCCAAAAGCCAAGCGTTCACTTTCTTGATAGCTTTCTTAGCCGAAATCGAGAGACGAGCGCGTGAATGAGGACGAGGGAGTCAGGCTTACTGTCCTTTTTCCACTGCGAACTAGGAGAAACTGGAACGGAAGGCGCAAAAGAATCTCCAAAGTTGTCAACGAAGGATCGTAAAAGGATTTTATACCCCGACAAATGCTTGTCTTTTTCTGTAAGTACTTCTCCTTCTTCCTCCAAATCCGAATCGACGAAACTGGCGAACATTCCATCGGAAGAGGAATCCTGTTCGGCGAAGTCACACCCTGATGCGTCCGAGGAGGGTGTGAGAAAGCAGGAGAAGACGTCTGAGCCTGTACTGAGACGAATCCGGGCGGCTGAGCTGGCGGCTGCTTGTTCGTTGGCTGCGTTGGCGGCTGAGCTGGCGGCCGCGCTGGCGGCTGAGCTGGCGCTCGAGCGAGAGCCTGACGTGGCGCCATAGACGGAGTCAGGAAAGGAGTCCGACCAGGCGCCTGAAGTGGCGTCTGAAGAGGAGTCACATGGAGAGTCTGAGCCTGAAGAGGCGACTGAAAAGGAGCCTGCGAAGAGGACTGCACAGTAGTCTGCGGAAGATGTAAGGCGATCGGGAGCGCATTCGGGGACGAAAAGAGACTTGCCAAAAAGCTCCAAGATACTGCCTAACTTGGCATTCATCTGTTCAAACACCGAAGGTTGAGGATCCACCGACGTAGAAGGCGCGGGAGGCGTAGAAGGATGATCCACAAACACGTCTGGAGCCGCAGGAGTTATCGCTTGAGGAGGCTCTGGAGAAGGCTCCGAAGGAGTGTGCGTGTTCGGCTTCTCCACTTCTATGAGAGAAGGGCGATAAATCGAAACCGCCGGAGAAAAAGCTTCAGGAGCTCCTCCCAAAAACTACAAGAAGGTTCAGCAGCCGCCACCTTCTTGGGAACCGCAGCAGCGCCGAAACATCGCGAGACCTTTTCAGCGGTCTAGAAGTCTTATTACGCCAACCTCTATATGAGGAAACATCTGAAACTAGAGTCGCTTGACGAAAAACACTTCCTCACAACACCTTTCCAATGGTGAGCGACAGCATCCTGGGATACGGCTACAGGATTGCTTGAGGGGGCGGCTGCTCGGGAGCAGATCCCGCTCGCCTCCCTTCGGTTTTCGGCATGCCTCCTCCCAGGATCTGGGGAGTTTGACAGGGGCCTAGACCTAGGAGAACGAACGGGCCGAACAACCACCTCTCCACTACACTTGCACTAAATAATTTATCACACTTAACTACCACTTCTTGCACTGTCTCACCCATTTTCTGCATAGTGGTGAGGAAAGAGACAATTTCGAGTCCATATCGGCTCGTAATACTGACACGGGTGGATCGGGATCGGGAGATACAGATTCGAGGGCAGGAGCAACCACTACGGGGTTAATAGGAACCGGATTACAGAATTCAGAGGAATATCCTGGCTACTCACTGACTTAGAAGAAGATCTCTGTGAAGCCTTTCTGATTCTATCTTTTTCTAACTTTCTCATATACTTTCCCAGTGCCTTCCACTCCTGAGATGTTAGAGACTTACATTCTTCACACGTATTCTCAAAAGAACATTCACGTCCCCTACAACTAACACAAGTAGAATGAGGATCAAGTGAAGCTTTAAGAAGTCTAGTCTTACACCCACTACTACACACCCTATACTGAACAGAGCCGGTGTCAGACATCGTGAAGAATTGAAAATAATTCCTAAAAAGGACAACAATATCAAAACCAAAATAATTATAGCGCTAGCAAAAAGATCAGTAAACTCAAGGTACATCACCAAAAGGAGAAAACCAAGATGATCAAATCCAAATTCCAACCAGCAGAGGAACCGTGTTACCGGTTCCAACGGCAGGAAACACTTCTGATTTATTGTTGGTAATGGTCCCGGTACCGGTAGAGGGCGGGAGTAGAGGGATCACCTGTCAAACCATTAGCGCTACCGCGAATTTCAAATTCTGCCGTGACGTCAGGAGACGACAGCTATATGTAACCACCGGGTAAGTTATATAAGTGAAAAACTATGTTACGTCACTGACCAGCAGAGATGAATTGATCCCTTTAACATTGTTGTACCTATTCTTCCCAGAAAGTGGGCTAAGATAGTTATTAAAACCCAAAACAAAAGAACACTATGTACTGGGAATTTCAAAATTTCGAGCTGCCTTTAAACTAGAAATTAATGGCTAAAATAATCAATATTCATCTTTCTCAACTTATCAGATCCAACAAACTGATTCCATTCTAGGCTATAATTTTGTTTTATCTACATATATTACAATATTTTTATGGATTATGTGTGTGGATGGTAGCAATTAGGAGACAGGTTGCAATACTATGTTTATTTCTCTGATATCATGATTAGTTGTTTTAATATACTGTAGTGTAGTGATTAAGTTCTTATCTAAATGGCAGAAGCACTTATGTACAATTCATCAATTTTCGAAATGCTTTCAGGACCATTTTTTTGGCTTATTAAATCACAATTTTAGAAGCAATATGAAGTTTTTATTGTAAAATGATATTGTTATGATACTAATAGTTTGTTCATACTTACCTGGCAGATATATATATAGCTGTATTTTTCTGAAGTCCGACAGAATTTTAAAAACTTCCGACACACCGCAGTGGTCGGCCAGGTGGTTAGTACCCATTCCCGCCGCTTTGGGAGGCGGTATCAGGAACCATTCCCATTTTCTATTCATAATTTTTATTTCCACTGTCCCTGAGGGGAGGTGGGTGGGTACTTGATTATATATATCTGCCAGGTAAGTATGAACAAACTTTATTGTATCATAACAATACATTTGTTTCATGAAAATTACCTGTCAGATATATATATAGCGAATCCCACATTTGGAGGTGGGAAGGGACAGAATAGAAGGATTTTGGGAAACAAATGCATGCAGATGATTTACATCTTGGTTCCACCTGTTAGCATAGCTGGCTTCGTGGTTACTGCCACGTAAGTCTGCTTGTGCTACTAGAGTTGCCAGCGAGGTAGAGACCTATATAGTCTGGTGCACTCCAGATGATCTGTCAACAGGGGGCGAGACCACGACGTGATAGACCTATTGACCATACCATGATGGCTAAGAAGTAAAATAAATATATATATATATATATATATATATATATATATATATATATCACCACCTGACCAACCTAGCCAAAGTTAAGGTGTTTTGAACTAAGGCTTATGAGTTAAGAAGTCGCCGTTGTCGGCGACTCAACAACTAAATTAAGAGCTCTTCCTTACCATTTTCTACAGGATAGGAAGAGTGGTACTTCTTGCCCCCAAGATTGTGTCTGCAGACACGTATGGCCCTAGCGCAGCAGATCTCATATGCCATCTTCACATCTCGCAGGGAGTGTGAAGTGAACACAGAGTTGCTTCGCTAAAACATGGTACTCAGGATGTTGCTGAGTGCCATGCTCTGTTGAAATGCTTCCGAGGCCGCGCCCTCACCTCGTGAGCATTCAGATAAAAAGATTTCAAATCTTTGTGCAAACACAATGAAGGAGCATTTTTGAAAGAACTCCTTAACACTAAAGCCAGGGTGTGTTCTTCGATATGGGCAAGTCTGGTCTTTTTCGGAACACTGCAAGATTGCCCGAATGACTTCGACTTTCTTTCTTGGGTTTTATGTAGATAAAACTTGAGAGACCCGACAGGCTACAGGACTCTCTCTGGCTCCTGCCCACTAACTTGTGCCATCCTTGCTTCCAAGCTCCTGGCCCAAGGACAAACGGGTTTCCATTCTTAGGCCACAACGGAAGGGTTAGAGAGCACACCGCCTTGTGTTCTCTAAAGCCAAAACTTGTGACGATGGCTTAAAAATTTCACTAACTCCTTTTTGTCGTATCTAGGGTGGTTAGAAGAAGGAACCTTCCTGATCACATGCAAGAAGTTAACAGGTAGGAGAAGGTTCGAGTGCTTTGACATCAAGAACTTCAGACTACGTCTAAGTTCCATATTGAAAGCTTCGATCTGGGACATGCACAGTCAGTCCGTCTGTACTAAAGTCAGGTGACGACCAGTTGACCAGTCAGACGAATCAAGGACAGCAAGGCTGTACCCTGAAGACCATAAGGCACTATTCTTCGCTGAAGGATGAGTGTCTGGACTTGGCCTGGGCGATTCAATCTAAGCAAACCTTGGGGTGTATCAACGCAACCAACGTCGTCTAGCCGAATCAAACTCCTGACTACGAGGCCTTACTGGTGCCAGGAGAAAGGGAGCGAGGAGCAAAAAGGCGATTCAGTTTCCCGAAGGAAGAATGCCTGACAGTCCAACCTGGTCTCATGTTACACGATCATCGGGGGTGTATAAATGCAACCGACTTCGTCAACAAGAAACTCAGGGCTACTATATGTCGCCTGATCTCGCACGAGTGTCTGACTCCGAGAAAACAGGTGAGACAAAAAGTAGATGGTGAGCGAGTTTCGAGATTCCACAGAACTCAAAGATCGTGAAGGGCTTTGTTGTTTGACAGACGCAAATCTCTGAGCCCAAAGGCCGTCAACAACATATTTGCATATTCTTTAATAGTTGTGACTGCCAGCTTATCCCATTCTTCAGACGGAAATGGAAGACGGTAATCTTATTCTGTCACATCTCGATAGTCTGAACGTAGTCAGACTCAGAGCGGAGAGGTTATAGGTACCTTTCGAGTTAGAGTAGACCGACTCTCTCGAAAAGGTCCTTGGAAAGTGATCTAGGAAGTATGTGACCTCTGTGAATCCAGGATCCTGAAAGGCCAACATGGGGCGATCAGCGTCATTGTCGCTCCCTGTGACGTCATAAATCCTTTTATTTACATTTCCCTTTAAAAAAAAAAAAAAAAAAAAAAAAAAAAAAAGGGCCGGATTGGGAAAAAAAAAAAAAAAAGGGGAAAAGAGACTAAACATTCCATCCCGTTCAATATCATAGGATGGCGTTTTATGGTACCAATCCCGGATCGAGAATAAGGGAGCAGAGAAGAAGAAGCCTCTTCGTCCTCAACATATCGAAAGAAGAAGAATTAAAGGGCGTCCCTGAAGTCTACACAACTCTCAACTTACTTCTAAAGAAAGATTCCACTCGGAAGTGAATAGTTGCTGCCGTCGATCGAGACGATTCGAACGGACTTTTGTAATCCTGTAAACGAACCTGTAGAGGATCGTTACATTCTACGCCTGTTGTTATAATAGGCTCTTTCTCGTAAACTCGAGCAGGGACCGAGAGAAGATACTTGTTAAGAAATGAGAGAACTGTGGAAAATCAGATTTGATGTGGACCACTGGTTTTCCAAAAACTCGTTTCGAGGACTGGAGGGATGACCGAATTGCATTTACTTCTTTCAGGACATCTGAAACTCTATCCAGATGTCCGGCACCTTCTTTCTATCATGACGCACTGAGAGATGTTCAGAATCATTCCTAGACCTTGAATAATATTTCAGTTTCCCGGTAGGAAAAAACTGTGGTCTGAATTGCAGTCTATTCGGGGAAACAAACTTCTTCAGGAAGGAAATGGTCCCCAGCAAGCTCATCCATTCCCTCCCCGAGTATGCTTACTTCCCTAATAAGGCTGCGCTTTGCCTAAGCAAGAGAGCATATAAAAGTGCAATGTTGCGGTAGACTCGTAGTTCTATACCGTGCGGTAACGAGCACCGAAAGGATTAAGAGATAACTCTGTTGAACATAGTAAGGCAAAACGAATGCAACATTTATTCATTCACGTAAGAAATCCCCTCAATCTTAGGCTAAAGTCCGTGATTGTAGGACAGAGATACAGTTAGTCAGTCAATTCCGCAGGAGACATAACCGCCAGCACAGAGATACGGTTAGTCAGTCATCCCGCAGGAGAGAGAGACGTAACCTACAGCGCATGACAGCGCACGATCTGTTACTGGCTCGGTTGGACAGTCAGACACAAGCAGCAGCCAGCAGCTTACGAATGTCGTCTCTTAACTTTATGTCTGGGTGTTGCCAGCTACCCTATTCTACGAAGAAATAGGTCCGTTATTTTTTGAGCAAAAAGACTCTCAAGCTGGTATATTTAAGCGAAACAGAAAACGCTAAATATATAGATGCGTTTGTGTCGTCAGAACACTACCATACAACGGTAAAAGATAAATCGGAAACTCCTGGAAGGCTGCAGGGAGTAACGATTAAATGTCCTTAAATAGACAATAGACCTCTCGGTTGCCATCCGAAGAGGTAACTACAGCAAGCGTATATGACTGAACCAACCAGAAGTAAAATAACGCAAGGCAAAATATGAAATTATATCACAATAAAGTTTGTTCATACTTACCTGGCAGACATATATATAGCTGAATTCGGAAATACAGCTACATACATATCTGACAGGCAAGTTTCATGAACAAAACTTAAGAGAATCGAAGCAGTCAGCTGAAGCTTCTTATGTTATTGGACATAAGCGTTCATTGACGTAGTCTACAAGTCTATTTCTTGTACGAGTCTGCGAATGACTGAATGAGAGCTCTTTCCGAATCTTGTCAATAAGAGCTTATTTGCTTACGCAATATCAAGTTAATGAGATGTTTGTCAATGAGAACTAACCCATTTACGGACAAAGAGATATTTTGTCAATGAGGGGATACCCACTTACTTGACAAAACGATAGTAAATATTGTCAATGGGGGAAAGTCACTGAATTGACAAAACGTAATCCTCCAGGAAGTCGAGCATTTAATTTTTCCGATTCCCGTCTCAAACGAGGAAGGGGCAAGAATCCTGTTAAGACTGGGCTTACGGCAGGTAGAACGACGATGTTCAATTCGGCAGCGTAGTCCCGACTAGAAACTAACAAAATCTATCATCTGAAAAACCCTTTCAGATGGGCTAAAAGCTTGTAAAATTATCCTGGGAAGAGGAAGAAACTCTCCAACCAGCTTCCTCTCCCGTATCACAACTAATGCCTGCTAAATCTTAAAATTTATTGGCAGTATGGCAAAGGAAGTCCTGTCTTGCGCTTTCCTGAAGAGCGTCCTTTTGATGAGTGCCTTTGCAAGAATCCTACTGAACGTTGCCGATAGTCCTGACGTGCAGGACATCGAGCCTTACATAACCCGTAACTGCCTTATCGCAAAGTCTTGACTGCGGTAGTGGCAACTTAAATTTATTGGCAGAATGGCAAAGGTTGCGGTAGAGCAAACGAATCTTCCCTTGAGCTTTCCTTAACTCCATCCACCTATGCGAAAAGCAATATTAATTGACAGAGACCTCTTGAATTCACGAAACCCGATGTCTTGCTGGGTTTCGAAGAAGAAGTTGTCTGTTCACTTTAAGCTTCCTCCGAAGCACTGCCTACTTCATTCTTTGCAGGTTGCTTTGAAGGTGAGGTAGAGGTATCTTTAGAGGCCCATATCTGAAACAAAGAGCTTGAAGAGTTCAACAGAAACGTTCAGCCAGGCGACACCCTGGCGTGCGTGGTGGCACGCTCGGCGTCCACTGGCGCGCGCTCGGCGTCCACTGGAGCACGCTCGGCGTCCACTGGCGCGCGTGCTCGGCGTCCACTGGTCGCGCAACCCCCCCCGCTTGGCCTGCACCCGTGCGCGCCTGGAGTCCATCCGAGCGTCCCGGGCGTCCGCTCAAAATCAAAAGCTTCTGCTACTATGACTTCTTTTACGTATTTCTCGGTGGAAAGACGGACACGAGTTCAGGCGACGTTCGCCTTCTTACTTCTCACTGAAACGCATAACGAGAGATTAGAGAGAGAGAGGAGGACGTGAAGGCGTCCTCTTCTATAAAGCTTCTATTTAGAGGGCGCGAGTCCTTCCGAAAGCTCCAACCCCTGCATGGGGAGGACGCTTCGGAGGACGAGAAGCAATCTTTCAGGATTCGTGCATGCGCACGGCACTTTGGCAGTCTGGGGATTTTCATCAGAAACTGCCGAAGGCACGCCAGATCGGTGGGGGGGGGTTTCCTTGTAACCCTCCTTAGGCTTTGTTTCGACATGCTCCCTCCCCGGGTCCTGGGAGTCAGCAGAGGTCCCGGCCTAGAGGCGAAACGAGGGTATCACTGCACTTCTGCACTTCACTTTTACTCTCTAAAGCAAGCACTTTCGATTCTAAGTTACGAATCGAAAGAGAATCAGAGAAAGGGCAATTCCTCTACAGGACACTGCTTAGGGCCCGAAGGCAACACTGCAGGGTTAGGAGTAACAATTACAGAAGTAGCACTTCACAGCAATGAAGGAGATCGAGCACCTCTCGTAGACATATTCATAGCCCGTAGGCCATACTACAGGGTTAGGCAAAATAAAGTCTACAGGAAGGTTAGCAGGTTCACTACCCTGACTTTTGTTACTGATTAATTGCGTACATACGAATCATACGTCTTCCTTACGGAATTAGACATGTTTACTGATTAATTGCGTACATACGAATCATACGTCTTCCTTACGGAATAGACAAAGGTCTCACACTCCTTACATGACAAATCTCAACAAAGAAGCAAGACCCATACCCTCGTGCATACCAAGTGCGGATCTACCGAAGCTTTCGTAGCCACAACCCTACCTTTGCAGACAACCCCGTCTGAAACTAGCCTAACTAGATTCAGATATTTTATGCAAAAAACAATGAATCAAATTAATTCAAATCAATTTAAGATAGCGTATGCCTAGCCACAAATCCCACAAATCCAAGTAAATAAATCAAAAGACAATTAGGATACTTAGCGGCAATGAAGTTTTCCAAATCCTAAGACGGAGGTACTGAAAACAGGTGTTTTCAGCACCGGCGACAGAAAAATTATGAATAGAAAATGGGAATGGTTCCTGATACCCGCCTCCCAGCGGCGGGGAATGGGCTATAACCACCTGGCCGACCACTGCGTGTGTCGGAAGTTTTTAAAATTCTGTCGGACTTCAGAAAAATACAGCTATATATATATCTGACAGGTAAGTTTCATGAACAAACTAATATTGTAATACCTACCTTGAACACCTGAATAAGCAACCCTGGTCACTTACCAGCCCGAACCATCATTTATTAAAAAATTTACCAAATCTTTGGTTAAAATAAACGATCAGTGTTTCCAATCTCCTGGCAAAAACCCTCGTTACCTAGTTACCAGCCCACCCGCTGGTAGCCCTGCCTCAACAGGCCGGTCACACCTGCCCTCTCACGTCAATCATAACTCAATAACTCTGTATGAGAGGGGAGGAGGGTGGGAATCATTCAGGTGTTCAGGTAGGTATTACAATATTAGTTTTACAATAAAAACTTCATATTGCAATACACCCCCACCCCCTGAACACTGAATAAGCCCGATTAACAAACATTAATTTGGAGGTGGGGAATCAAATCTACCCGGCCCTACACTGTACCAGTTTGTCAGTCAATATTTTTAAATTGAGTACGCGGGTCAGTCTCAAGTTCATTTGTCACTCGTCCAAACTAATCTCCCATGTGTGGCCTTCTAGGCCTCCCATAATGGAGGGAAAAAACTCCCTGCACCTCTACCCTAAGGTCAAAACTCATTGAGTGCGGGAGGGATACAAACCTGTTTCCTCTCAGCTGGCTATGTGCCTCACCTGAATAGAGGAAAAACAAAATGAAGACCTCCCATGTGGCTCTCGTCCTCTCATGTATGGAGGGAATCTGAAGACCTCCCAGTGGCTCTCGGCCCCTCATGTATGGAGGGAAACTGAAGACCTCCCATGTGGCCTTAGGCCTCTCATGTACGAGAGACAACCATGTCCATCGGTGCATCTGCGACGGTGTCATCGATCGTAGTGATGTCCTCTCTTGTAGTGTTGTACCTGCCTGTCTGTACTCTGCCTGGTTTGGCACTTGGAAGAATACCCTCAGATAGACCCAGACATGTTCTTTCCTATCTGTCCTAATACTTAAAATCCTCTCGTGATATATCATATCATGAATACCTTATACATATTCCTAATATTCGCTCCCTACTCTAATACTAACTCAGACAGCAAGATTGTTGGGTTTAAAAATAGAATTTAGGCCAATGGCCGAGTATTGGGACCTATGAGGTCAGTCAGCGCTGAAGGGAAATTGACAAAGTTTGAAAAGGTGTGACAGGAAGAAAAACCTCTGTTACACAATGAGTCCAGTGTTAGGAGAGCATGGAAAATAGGATGAGAGAATATGAAATCAGAAAAGTAAGAGAGAGAGAGAGAGAGAGAGAGAGAGAGAGAGACAAATACAATCGTCTAGGATAAAGAGAGAATATAAAATCAGGGAAGTGAGAGAGAGAGAGAGAGAGAGAGAGAGAGAGACGAGAGAGAGATAGAGAGAGAAATTACAATTCGTCTAACATCTCCACCTCCGTAAATTGCACCCTCTTCTAAGTTAAAAGGGTATTATCTTAACGATAATATACTCGTATAACTCCGTACAGCTATGAACAACCGAACGAGAACTTGTTGCTAATGCGATCGACTCCTATAACAACATCCGTTATTGTATTCATCCGCGTGCGACGGTAATTACTGTATTCATGTTATAAATGCAGCTGAAGCTAATAAGGCAAAATTATGTGCATCAGCAACCTGGACAGAAGTCCCGAGCTTTTGTATGAATTCAAACGCAGCTGTGGTAAAAGAAACTAATAGCATGAAAGAGCTCATTACTGTTGTTTTCACACAGACAAAGGATTAATAAAGTATATAAAGTGTAAGGTCGTAATACCTATGAAAACGAGTGAAAACGAACGGAATCCTAAATTTAACGCCATCTAACCCGAGGGAAAAACTAGCTTCCAATGAGACGTATCAGTCAAATTTTGGTCTTAAATTACATCGTAAGACGAACAGTATGACTTTGTTCCATAAGTTAAGTATCCAGATATTCATTAATATGCTAACTAGGGACAAAAACATTAGCCGAGACCAAGTGATATGGTTGAATCTGAGCCAAGGAAAAAACAGACTAGCCGGCATCTTGTCTGTCTAAGCCACACGTCCTTACAATAGTGCTGTTTGACGACAAGCTAGTGTAATTGTAATTTAATTGAAAAGTAATAAAATAATATTTAAAGGTAATTAAATTAACTTTAATATGCCTAATATTAATTTCAGTTGTCATTGTAATTTGATAATATGACTGGTAATAATTTTGTAAACTGTAATTGACATAAGCGCAATGTAATTACTGACGGCAATAGTCTGTTAAACGTATGAAGAAGTCATACATAAGAATTCCTTATATCTGACATCTGATTTATATGCCCCAAGATAGATACCTCATTGACTATGTTAAATGTCAACATAGTTGAACGCACGTCTCCTTCAAGACGTTTGTACAAACTTGGCATAAGTGAGAGTGTTGTTAAGTTAGTCCATTTTAGGCAATCAGGAGAGGATGATATGCATACGGCGACGCAAACCTGTATTCGTCATCCGCTGATTCAGCGTGAATGACTGCCGAGTTAGTGTTTATACTACGCTAATATGATGATACTATAATACAATTATAATGCTTAGTCGGACAGAATCCGATCTTCATTCTGTTCGATTACATTCATATTGATTATCCTCAAATCGGATTCTCGTTCGTTTTCAATTACACCTGTACTGAATTATCCAAAGTCAGAATGCCTTGAGCCTACAGCATTAGCCAATATAAAAATAACTACCGATATGTTGTACAGCAAATACTTTAGGCTAGGCTAGGCTACTGAATATGCATACGATATTATCATCGTGAAAACTAGGCTAACCGTAGTTAATTTTATTCGATTTCTCTCCATACTGAATATCGTAAGTCAATATGCATTGAAACGGAGAATTAGTTGATATTAACAATTATCATATCGTATAAGTAGAGGAAAGTAACCTTAAAGACGAAGGAGCATATCTGAAAGACCAACCGACGGCCTAAAAGCTTCTGATGCCAAGGAACTCGAAGCAGGAAAAAGCCTAAAGATGCTCTAAGGACACTGTGCCTCTATAAACTACAGGTACTATCCGACTTACAACCTACCTAATCGACACTACGACCACTCGTACTACAACCTTACTTCAGACAGTTTGACACATTGAGTTACTTGGCACTGCATCTCATGAGAACTCATCTCACTCGGCATGAGAACTCTCATCACTCAGGCCATGAGAACTCTCATCCACTCAGGCAGCATCAGTTTGAGTTACCCTGCCCTATCTGCAGCATCATTTGGTATTAACTGTACTGTAGACTGAATTGCAAACCAATTTACGTAAGAATCGACTTCTGACATGCATGCAAGAACCTAACCCCTTGTAACTCAATGCCTGATTGTACGTAATATATACTATTACATAAATGATTAAAATGTATTAGTAGAAGTACATTATGTAAAAAGATTGAAATAATGATTGTACGTATTAAATTACAGTACTAAGTAGGCACTTACTATGTAGCAAAGGTTGATAGTATACCCTACCCAGTATGTTGGCCACTTTCTAAGGTTCGACTTACATCCATTCCGACTTACAACCAGTGGGTCGGAACAAACTTGGTTGTAAGTAGGATAGTACCTGTACTACTTTTAATAGAAAACCGACCCGAAGAAGCCTGCACTTCTCTTCCTAAACTAAACACTATGTAGCCTATTATCCCTACTCGTCTATATCTGACCTAAGTTTTTATCATCCTGAGAACTTACACATCGAGGGAAGGGAATCTGCTACCAACACTGCCTGCTCCGCACCAGGGGGGACGGCGGATCCTGCCCTGTGGGCTTGCGGATCCCCATAACCCCCAGCACCGGTTAGGGCTGGTTCTGGAAAAAGGCCAGGGGAGCTGGGAAAAGAACGATTAGTAATTTCAGTATCCCTATTGCTCGATCTATCCTCACTTAATCTTGACATAAAATCGGTAAGAGATGTCATACTCTATGTCAGCCTACTCTCAAGTCTCTTAAAGACCACTGTCTCTAAGTCTTTATCTTGATCTACGTTAGTCTCTTCCTGCCTACACTTCTTAATACGAGACCTTTCCTATGTTTGAGATACCCTAACATCTGGTCCAAAGACCACTCCTGACATTCCAAACATCTGGTCTTTACATTATATTGAACAGGCCTACAATTTACGCATAAGGAATGACTATCGTGTCATAGGGTACTCATCCTTTTCTTGCATTGTTGGCAAAGACGATACGTTGTTGAACTTCCGCTCGTCGTTTTCTGTGATGTCGTGGCCGAGAATGCAGTAGTCGTTGTCGTAGCTTGTGTTGTTTCTTCCTTTACAAAATCAATGTCTGATGACAAGGTATTAAAAGCAATCCAACCGTAATCCAAAGGGATGCATAATTCGTCACCAAAATCAATAAAATCAAAGGTGCAAATGAAGGCCGAGCAAGACCAAAAAGGAGTTCGCTGTGGATACATCTGTACTCCACCGCGAACGATAAGTGACTGACGTGAGAGGGCAGGTGTGACCGGCCCGTGAGGCAGGGCTACCAGCGGTGGGCTGGTAACTAGGTAACGAGGGTGTTTGCCTGGAGATTGGCAACACTGATAGTTTATTTTAACCAAAGATTTGGTAAATTTTTAATAAATGATGGTTCGGGCTGGTAAGTGACCAGGGCTTATTCAGGTGTTCAGGGGGTGTATTGCAATCCATCTTTTTCTGTTAATCTCATGTTTTCAAAATTTCAAAGATATCCCTTAACTACATTTGAAAGTAAATACGAGACAATATTGAAAGTAAATACAAGACAATATTTCCTACCTTGTTGTCTTCAGAAAGCCAAGATTCAGCAAGATTACATGCTCCAAACTCTTTTTCACATACAAGGCATGTACGCTGACCTTTGCAGCCACAGGGTCTCGGATGAAACATGCTGACAATTAATGTTGTATATAATCAATTCTTCTGTTAGAAAGTCACTTTCTCGTCATTCACTACACTACAACTTAGTTCACAGGTTTTCCATGATGTAATTGTATGTCTCCTTCCTATTCACATGATTTTCGTGTCTATATTTCCTGGAAGAAAAAAGAAAAACTTAAATTTTATCTTATTATGACTTCAAAAAACAGTGGATGTATGGTATCCCAATTTTAATCAACCTGTTATGGGGAAAAAATTACGAACCACATCTATTAACATTTTCCAACCACTGCTCATATACACCAGTACTACACACTACTGTATAAAAACTTCTACCGCAATTCTGATGCACTGACACACTAATTACAGGCAGTCCCCGGGATATGACGGGGATTCCGTTCTTGAGACGCGTTGTAAGCCGAAAATCGTAAGCCGGAACATCGTCAAAAATCCTAAGAAAAATGATATTGTTATGATACAATAAAGTTTGTTCATACTTACCTGGCAGATATATATATAGCTGTATTTTCTGAAGTCCGACAGAATTTTAAAAACTTCCGACACACCGCAGTGGTCGGCAGGTGGTTAGTACCCATTCCCGCCGCTGGGAGGCGGGTATCAGGAACCATTCCCATTTTCTATTCATAATTTTTATTTCCACTGTCCCTGAGGGGAGGTGGGTGGGTACTTGATTATATATCTGCCAGGTAAGTATGAACAAACTTATTGTATCATAACAATATCATTTTGTTCATGAAACTTACCTGTCAGATATATATATAGCTGAATCCCACCTTTGGAGGTGGGAAGGGACAGAATAGAAGGATTTTGGGAAACAAATGCATGCAGATGATTTACATCTTGGTTCCACCTGTTAGCATAGCTGGCTTCGTGGTTACTGCCACGTAAGTCTGCTTGTGCTACTAGAGTTGCCAGCGAGGTAGAGACCTATATAGCTGGTGCACTCCAGATGATCTGTAACATTGGGGCGAGACACGACGTGACTAGACCATATTGACCATACCATGAGGGCTAAGAAGTAAAATAAATATATATATATATAAATATATATATCACCACCTGACCAACCTAGCCAAAGTTAAGGTGTGTTAACTAAGGCTTAAGAGTTAAGAAGTCGCCGTTGTCGGCGACTCAACAACTAAATTAAGAGCTCTTCCTAACCATTTTCTACAGGATAGGCGAGTGTACTTCTTGCCCCCAAGATTGTGTCTGCAGACACGTATGGCCCTAGCGAGCAGCAGATCTCATATGCCATCTTCACATCTCGCAGGGAGTGTGAAGATGAACACAGAGGTTGCTTCGCTAAAAACAGGTACTCAGGATGTTGCTGAGTGCCATGCTCTGTTGAAATGCTCCGGGGACCGCGCCCTCACCTCGTGAGCATTCAGATAAAAAGATTTTCAATCTTTGTGCAAACACAATGAAGGAGCATTTTTGAAAGACTCCTTAACACTAAGCCAGGCTGTCTTCGATATGGGCAAGTCTGGTTCTTTTCGAACACTGCAGATTGCCGAATGACTTCGACTTTCTTGAGTTTTATTGTAGATAAAACTTGAGAGACCCGACAGGCACAGGACTCTCTCTGGCTCCTGCCCACTAACTTGTGCCATCCTTGCTTCCAAGCTCCTGGCCCAAGGACAAAACGGGTTACCATTCTTAGGCCACAACGGAAGGCTTAGAGAGCACACCGCCTTGTGTTCTCAAAAGCCAAAACTTGTGACGATGGCTTAAAATCTCACTAACCCTCTTTGTCGTATCTAGGGTGGTTAGAAGAAGGCCTTCCTGATCACATGCAAGAAGTTAACAGTAGGAGAGGTTCGAATGCTTTGACATCAAGAACTTCAGACTACGTCTAAGTTCCATATTGAAAGCTTCGATCTGGACATGCACAGCAGTCCGTCTGTACTAAAAGTCAGGTGACCGACCAGTTGACCAGTCAGACGAATCAAGGACAGCAAGGCTGTACCCTGAAGACCATAAGGCACTATTCTTCGCTGAAGGATGAGTGTCTGGACTGCCTGGGCGATTCAATCTAAGCAAACCTTGGGGGTGTATCAACGCAACCCAACGTCTGTCAGCGAATCAACTCCTGACTCGAGCTTCTGGTGCCGGAGAAAGGAAGCGAGGAGCAAAAAGGCGATTCAGTCCCGAAGGAAGAATGCCTGACAGTCCAACCTGGTCTCATGTTACACGATCATCGGGGGTGTATAAACGCAACCGACTTCGTCAACAAGAACTCAGGGCTACTATATGTCGCCTGATCTCGCACGAGTGTCTGACTCCGAGAAAACAGGTGAGACAAAAAGTAGATGATGAGCGAGGTTCGAGATTCCACAGAACTCAAAGATCCGTGAAGGGCTTTGTTGTTTGACAGACGCAAATCTCTGAGCCCAAATGCCGTCAACAAACATATTTGCGTATTCTTTAATAGTTGTGACTGCCAGCTTATCCCATTCTTCAGACGGAAATGGAAGACGGTAATCTTATTCCTGTCAACATCTCGATAGCCTGAACGTAGTCAGACTCAGAGCGGAGATGTATATAGGTAGTTATAGGTACCTTTCGAGTTAGAGTAGACCGACCTCTCTCGGAAAAGGTCCTTGGAAAGTGAACTAGGAAGTATGTGACCTCTGTGAATCCAGGATCCTGAAGGCCAACATGGGGCGATCAGCGTCATTGTCGCTCCCTGTGACGTCATAAATCCTTTTCTTATTACATTTCCTAAGCGATTGAAAAAAGGGAAAAGAGACTAATAATCCATCCCCGTTTCAATATCATAGGATGGGCGGTTTAAAATGGTATACCCGATCCCGGAATCGAGAATAAGGGAGCAGAAAAGAGAACCTCTTCGTCCTCAACATATCGAAGAGAAGAATGAAAGGGCGTCCCTAAAGTCTCCACAACTCTCAACTTACTTCTAAAGAAAGATTCCACTCGGAAGTCAATAGTTGCTGCCGTCGATCTAGACGATTCGTACGGACTTTTGCAATCCTGTAACGAACCTCTAGAGGATCGTTACATTCTAACGCCATGTTGTTATAATAGGCTTTCTCGTAAACTCGAACAGGGACCGAGAGAAGATACTTCTTAAAGATATGAGAGAAGCTGTGGATATCAGAGTTGATCTGGACCACTGGTTCCCAAAACTCGTTACGAGGACTGGAGGGACTACCGAATCGCTTCTACACTTCTTTCAGATTAAGATCCAGGACATCTGAAACCCCTATCCAGATGTCGGCACCTTCTTTCTATCACCTCAGGTGATAAACGCACTGAGAGATGTTCAGAATCATTCCTAGATCTTGAATAATATTTCAGTTTCCCGGTAGGAAAAAAAAAAAACTGTGGTCTGAATTGCAGTCTATCGGGGAAACAAACTTCTTCAGGAAGGAAATGGTCCCCAGCAAGCTCATCCATTCCCTCCCCGAGTATGCTTACTTCCCTAATAAGGCTGCGCTTTGCCTAAGCAGGAGAGCATATAAAAGTGCAATGTTGCGGTAGACTCGTAGTTCTATACCGTGCGGTAACGAGCACGAAAGGATTAAGAGATAACTCTGTTGAACATAGTAAGGGGCAAAACGAATGCAACGTTTTATTCATTCACGTAAGAAATATCCCCTCAATCTTAGGCTAAAGTCCGTGATTGTAGGCAGAGATACAGTTAGTCAGTCAATCCCGCAGGAGAGACGTAACCGCCAGCACAGAGATACGGTTAGTCAGTCAATCCCGCAGGAGAGAGAGACGTAACCTACCGCGCCATGACAGAGCCCGATCTGTTACTGGCTCGGTTGGACTGGAGGACAGACACAGCGTGACAGCAGCAGCCAGCAGCTTTACGAACGTCGTCTCTTAACTTTTATGTCTGGGTTGCCAGCTCACCCTATTCTACGAAAGAAATAGGTCCGTTTATTTTTTTGAGTAGAAAGACTCTCAAGCTGGTATAATTTAAGCGAAAACAGAAAACGCTAAATATATAGATGCGTTTGTGTCGTCAGAACACTACCATACAACGGTAAAAGATAAATCGGAAAACTCCTGGAGGCTGCAGGGAGTAACGATTAATGTCCTTAAAATAGACAATGGACCTCTCGGTTTGCCATCCGAAGAGGTAAACTACAGCAAGCGTATATGACTTGAAACCAACCAGAAGTAAAATAACGCAAGGCAAATATGAAATTATATCACAATAAAGTTTGTTCATACTTACCTGGCAGACATATATATAGCTGAATTCGGAAATACAGCTACATACATATCTGACAGGCAAGTTTCATGAACAAAACTTAAGAGAATCGAAGCAGTCAGCTCAAGCTTCTTATGTTACTGGACATAAGCGTTCATTGACGTAGTCTACAAGTCTATTTCTTGTACGAGTCTGCGAATGACGAATGAGAGCTCTTCCGAATCTTGTCAATAAGAGCTTATTCGCTTACACAATATCAAGTTAATGATGTTTGTCAATGAAGAACTAACCCATTTAACGGGACCAAATAGATATTGTCAATGAGGGATACCCACTTATTGACAAAACAAAGTATATTGCAAGGGGGAAAGTCACTGAATTGACAAAACGTAATCCAGGGAGTCAAGCATTTAATTTTTCCGATTCCCGTCTCAAACGAGGAAGGGGCAAGAATCCTGTTAAGAGACTGGGCTTACGGCAGGTAGAAACGACGATGTTCAATTCGGCAGCGTAGTCCGACTAGAAACTAACAAAATCTATCATCTGAAAAACAAAACCCTTTCAGATGGGCTAAAAAGCTTGCAAAATTATCCTGGGAAGAGGAAGAAACTCTCCAACCAGCTTCCTCTCCCGTATCACAACTAATGCCTGCTAAAGCTTAAAATTTATTGGCAGTATGGCAAAGGAAGTCCTGTCTTGGCGCTTTCCTGAAGAGCGTCCTTTTGATGTAGTGCCTTGCAACAAGAATCCCACTGAACGTTGCCGGAGAGTCCTGACGTGCAGGTACATCGAGCCTTACATAACCCGTAACTGCCTTATCGCAAAGTCTTGACTGCGGTAGTGGCAACTTAAATTTATTGGCAGAATGGCAAAGGTTGCGGTAGAGCAAACGAGATCTTCCCTTGAGCTTTCCTTAACTCCATCCACCTATGCGAAAAGCAATATTAATTGACAGAGACCTCTTGAATTCACGAAACCCGATGTCTTGCTGGGTTTCGAAGAAGAAGTTGTCTGTCACTTTAAACTTCCTCCGAAGCACTGCTACTTCACATTCTTTGCAGGTGAGGTAGAAGGTATCACCGGAGGTAGAGATAAACATTCTTTAGGCCCATATCTGAAACAAGAGCTTGAAGAGTTCAACCAGAAACGTTCAGCCAGGCGACACACCTGGCGTGCGCTGGGCACGCTCGGCGTCCACTGGAGCGCGCTCGGCGTCCACTGGAGCGCGCTCGGCGTCCACTGGAGCGCACTCGCGTCCACTGGCGCGCACTTGGCGTCCACTGGCGCGCCTGGAGTCCATCCGAGCGTCCCGGGCGTCCGCTCTCAAAAGCTTCCTGCTACTATGACTTCTCTTACGTATTTCTCGGTGGAAAGACGGACACGAGTTCAGGCGACGTTCGCCTTCTTACTTCTCACTGAAACGCATAACGAGAGAGAGAGAGAGGACGTGAAGCGTCCTCTTCTATAAAGCTTCTATTTAGAGGGCGCGAGTCCTTCCGAAAGCTCCAACCCCTGCATGGGGAGGACGCTTCGGAGGACGAGAAGCAATCTTTCAGGATTCGTGCACGCGCACGCACTTTGGCAGTCTGGGGATTTTTCATCAGAAACTGCCGAAGGCACGCTAGATCGGTGGGGGTTCTTGAACCCTCCTTAGGCTTTCGACATGCTCCCTCCCCCCCGGGTCCTGGGAGTCAAGCAGAGGTCCCGGCCTAGAGGCGAAACGAGGCCGATCTACACACCTCCACTACACAAGGGTATACTGCACTTCTGCACTTCACTTTTACTCTCTAAAGCAAGCACTTTCGATTCTAAGATACGAATCGAAAGAGTATCAGAGAAAGGGCAATTCCTCTACAGACACTGCTTAGGGCCCGAAAGCAAACACTGCAAAGTTAGGAGTAACAATTACACTCGCAGGGTTAGGAGTACCATTACAAAATAAACAGAAGTAGCACTTCACAGCATGAAGGAGAGCGAGCACCTCTCGTAGACATATTCATAGCCCGTAGGCCATACTACAGGGTTAGGCAAAAATAAAGTCTACAGGAGGTTAGCAGGTTCACTACCCTGACTTTTGTTACTGATTAATTGCGTACATACGAATCATACGTCTTCCTTACGGAATTAGACCTGTTTACTGATTAATTGCGTACATACCGAATCATACGTCCTTCCTTACGGAATAGACAAAGTCTCACACTCCTTACATGACAAATCTCAACAAAGAAGCAAGACCCATACCCCTCGTACATACCAAGTGCGGATCTACCGAAGCTTTCGGTTAGCCACCCCACCCTATCTTTGCAGACACCCCCCGTCTGAAACTAGCCTAACTAGATTCAGATATTTTATGCAAAAAATGAATCAAATTCAAATCAATTTAAGATAGCGTATGCCTAGCCATCAAATCCCACTAATCCAAGTAAATAAATCAAAAGACAATTAGGATACTTAGCGGCAATGAAGTTTCCAAAATCCTAAGACGGAGGTACTGAAAACAGGTGTTTTCAGCACCAGCGACAGAAAAATTATGAATAGAAAATGGGAATGGTTCCTGATACCCGCCTCCCCAGCGGCGGGGGGAATGGGTACTAACCACCTGGCCGACCACTGCGTGTGTCGGAAGTTTTTAAAATTCTGTCGGACTTCAGAAAATACAGCTATATATATATCTGACAGGTAAGTTTCATGAACAAACCTTACTTTTAATGCTTTGGGTGCATTGAAAACTATGTAAACTGCAATTATTGTATTTTTCATAAAAAAAAAACTTCAAATATTGATTATTTTGCATTTTTGGTGTCATACTTCATCTGCCAGATCAGCGTTGTAGGCATCATAACCTGGAAATAATTTCTGATGAATATAATTTGAAAGCGCATTAACCTCGGAATGTTGTAAGCCGAACCCATCGTAACCCAGGGACTGCCTGTATATGAAATAATTGAAATCAGAATATCAAAACAGCAGAGGGAAAAAGAGGTAAATATTCACAGCAACAATCTGGCTGACAAAAGACAGAAAAGAAGTAAATGGGCCAAATGGTATAAAAGATAAAAATGATATTGTTATGATACAATAAAGTTTGTTCATACTTACCTGGCAGATATATATATAGCTGTATTTTCTGAAGTCCGACAGAATTTTAAAAACTTCCGACACACGCAGTGGTCGGCCAGGTGGTTAGTACCCATTCCGCCGCTGGGAGGCGGGTATCAGGAACCATTCCCATTTTTCTATTCATAATTTTTATTTCCACTGTCCCTGAGGGGTGGTGGTGGTGGGTACTTGATTTATATATATCTGCCAGGTAAGTATGAACAAACTTTATTGTATCATAACAATACATTTTGTTCATGAAAAACTTACCTGTCAGATATATATATAGCTGAATCCCACCTTTGGAGGTGGGAAGGGACAGAATAGAAGGATTTTAGGAAACAAATGCATGCAGATTGATTTACATCTTGGTTCCACCTGTTAGCATAGCTGGCTTCGTGGTTACTGCCACGTAAGTCTGCTTGTGCTACTAGAGTTGCCAGCGAGGTAGAGACCTATATAGCTGGTGCACTCCAGATGATCTGTCCACCGGCGCGCGCGCTCGGCGTCCACTGGCTCGCGCTTGGCCTGCACCCGCGCGCGCCTGGAGTCCATCCGAGCGTCCCGGGCGTCCGCTCTCAAAAGCTTCCTGCTACTATGACTTCTTTTACGTATTTCTCGGTGGAAAGACGGACACGAGTTCAGGCGACGTTCGCCTTCTTACTTCTCACTGAAACGCATAGAGAGAGAGGACGTGAAGCGTCCTCTTCTATAAAGCTTCTATTTAGAGGGCGCGAGTCCTTCCGAAAGCTCCAACCCCTGCACGGAGAGGACGCTTCGGAGGACGAGAAGCAAACTTTCAGGATTCGTGCACGCGCACGCACTTTGGCAGTCTGGGGATTTTCATCAGAAACTGCCGAAGGCACGCCAGATCGGTGGGGGTTCCTTGTAACCCTCCTTAGGCTTTCGATCATGCTCCCTCCCCGGGTCTGGGAGTCAAGCAGAGGTCCCGGCCTAGAGGCGAAACGAGGCCGATCTGACGCACCCTCCACTACACAAGGGGTATCACTGCACTTCTGCACTTCACTTTTACTCTCTAAAGCAAGCACTTTCGATTCTAAGTTACGAATCGAAAGAGTATCAGAGAAAGGGCAATTCCTCTACAGACACTGCTTAGGGCCCGAAGGCAATACTGCAGGGTTAGGAGTAACAATTACAGAAGTAGCACTTCACAGCAATGAAGGAGAGCGAGCACCTCTCGTAGACATATTCATAGCCCGTAGGCCATACTACAGGGTTAGGCAAAATAAAGTCTACATGAAGGTTAGCAGGTTCACTACCTGACTTTTGTTACTGATTAATTGCGTACATACGAATCATACGTCTTCCTTACAGAATTAGACATGTTTTACTGATTAATTGCGTACATACGAATCATACGTCTTCCTTACGGAATAGACAAAGTCTCACACTCCTTACATGACAAATCTCAACAAAAGAAGCAAGACCCATACCCTCGTGCATACCAAGTGCGGATCTACCAGAAGCTTTCGGTAGCCACACCCTATCTTTGCAGACAACACCGTCTGAAACTAGCCTAAATAGATTCAGATATTTTATGCAAAAATGAATCAAATTCAAATCAATTAAGATAGCGTATGTCTAGCCACAAATCCAAGTAAATAAATCAAAAGACAATTAGGATACTTAGCGGCAATGAAGTTTCCAAAATCCTAAGACGGAGGTACTGAAAACAGGTGTTTTTTCAGCACCGGCGACAGAAAAATTATGAACAGAAAATGGGAATGGTTCCTGATACCCGCCCTCCCAGCGGCGGGAATGGGTACTAACCACCTGGCCGACCACTGCGTGTGTCGGAAGTTTTTAAAATTCTGTCGGACTTCAGAAAACAGCATATATATATCTGACAGGTAAAGTTTCATGAACAAAATGGAGAGATTAAAGTTGAAAAATGATATTGTTATTTTACAATAAAGTTTTGTACATACTTACCTGGCAGATATATACTTAGCTATAGACTCCGTCGTCCCGACAGAAATTCGAATTTCGCGGCACACGCTACAGGTAGGTCAGGTATCTACCGCCCTGCGCTGGGTGGCAGGAATAGGAACCATTCCCGTTTTATAATCGATTTTCTCTTCCACTTGTCTCCTGAGGGGAGGCTGGGTGGGCCATTAATCGTATACATCTGCCAGGTAAGTATGTACAAAACTTTATTGTAAAATAACAATATCTTTTTTGTACATGAACTTCCCTGTCAGATATATACTTAGCTGATTCACACCAATGGTGGTGGGTAAGAGACAGTTAATTATTGAATAGACCGGTAAACAGCATACGTTGTAGGTAATGTATAAAAAACCTTGGTTCCTACCTGTTTAAGCGGCAGACTTCATAGCTACTGCTTAGGAGTCTGCTTCGCCTCAAGAGCCTCAGCGAAGATGTGACCTCTGGCTAAGAGTTCTTGTGGGTCTGTCGATGGGGTCTTATCCACTTACTCGACAGAGCCTGATGGCATTTGTCAATGGGGTCTTATCCACTTACATGACAACACACCTTGCCTAGTGGCATAATTAAGGAGCACAACACTGATCCCGATCACCTGATCCTAACATGAGGGTTAGTACTTAAATTGAAAAGAGTTATCCCCAAACTCCTTTCAAACAACCCTAAAAACTCGACGTTAAATAAAATTGAACTCACTAGTTAAGGATCAGTATCGGCTCCCTATCCCAGCAACGTATCCGCAGATGCGTATACCAAGAGGGAAGGATCTCTCGTAGGTTATCTTGACATCCTTCAGGTAATGGGAAGTCAACACAGAGTGCATCTCCCGTATGTGACAGCTAATATGTCCTTTATTGACATATTCTTATGGAAAGAACAAGAGTTCGCAAAAGCTCGCACTTCATGCGCTTTAATTCTCAGCTGTCTGAAAGAATCATCAAGGCACTATCATGTGCTTGGAGATCACACTTGTCTCAAAGAAGCAAGGCAAGGGCGTTCTTGATATGGATCTCTTCTGGATGAAGCCTGGGGCCTGGCTGGCGCTTCGCGCCTGTGGCTGTCGCCTCGCACTGCATGTCGCCCTGCGCGCCTGGCTGGAGCCTGGCTCTGGCTGGCGCTTTTGGCGCCGGGCCCTGGCTGGCGCTTCTGGCGCCTGGCTGCGCTCTGGCGCCTGGCTGGCGCTTCTGGCGCCTTGGCTGGCGCTTCTATCTTCTGGCGCCTGGCTGGCGCTTCTGGCGCCTGGCGGCGCTTCTGGCGCGGCTGGCGTTTCGGCGCTGGGCTTGGCGCTTTGGCGCCTGGCTGGCGCTTCTTGCGTCTGGCGCCTCCCCCCTGGCTGGAGCTTCGAGCCTGGCTGGAGCTTCGCGGCTGGCTGGTGATGTCTGCGCCAAGTTGGAGGCCTGCGCCTTGTCCGCCTCAGACAATAAATTTCTAACTTTGGAGAAAATAGTAGGTATTAGGTACTACTTCGAAAGGAGAGTAGAGGTCTTAAGCTCCTCTTACCAGCACCAACAACTCATGACTGATGACCATCTCTAGTGTCAGGACATGTTAAAGTACTTTTTTAGAGAATGGCCAAAACCGTGGTAGTCGGTGAATTGGCCAGTCCAATCGGTTGTTTACCCTAGTTACACATCTATGGGGGTGCCATACCTACTACTACTATTGGGTTACAGACCAGGTGGGAACTGTACTATAGGTACTACCTAGCCTAGTATAAAAAAAGCTGGTTCACTTAAGGTAGATTCTTGGATGAGCCGTATGCTTACGAGACGTTTGTTTGGCGGCCGCTGATTGGCTGGTACCGGGAGGTAGGCAGCTCCCAGCCAATCAGAACCCGCCAAACAAACGTCTCGTAGAGATAGGGCTCACCCAAGAATCTACATTAAGTGAACCAGCTAGCTACCTATAGGTAGTAGCCTAGGTAACATAGCTAGCCTAGGTATAGCCTAAGGGTTAGCTAGTAGCTACAAATGCCATTTACCTCAGTAGCGTTTAACCGAACCGGATTTTAAAACAGCATGGTGAATTTGTTTAAGTTTCCAAGAAATTTTGTAATTTGTGTAACTTACTTTATCCAATCCGCATCGATTACTGTAGGTGTAGGTTTAGCCTTCAGGGTCAAGTTTAGGTAAAGGATGAAGTAGCAGTAGTAGTAGTAGGTGAGATGTTCCTTTGAAACGACTCCCTTGCTTCTTTTATTCCTCCTTTGTGTTTGTTTGAGCTTCTCTCTGAAATACCACATTTCTTTATAAAATCTTTCCTATCTCCACTTCCTCCCTCATTAGTACTACCAATAAGAGTATATCTGTTACTAATTCCTCTTCATTTTCTTGATATGGTTGCTGCATAAAGTATATCATTTCTTTTTCATGTATGCTGACAGTAAAGTATGTTTCTATTTCATTTTGTTATCATCACAGTATCCAAACATTTTGTATCTTCTCCTTTTTATCCTATTTCTATCATTTAATCCTAGTATACCTAGTCTGGCCCTACTGATCAGCATTGTTTTTTCAGTGTTGTCATACCAGATTTCTCTCTTATGTTTTCTTTATATTTCTGTAGATTCTTAATGTTGACTTTTTCATTCATTTCTTTCTGCCATATTTTTCTGTCCCATTGTTTTTCTTTATTTCTCCTTATCTGTTTGTTCTTTAACTGCTTCAATTTACTTAAGTTTATGGTTTAGGTTCTTTGCAATATACTCTTTTACTTGCATTATCCAGTGTTTTTTTTTTTTTTTTTTTTTTTTCATACTGATCCATTGTTATCTCATAGAGGAGCCTATTTCCACCATTCTTCAGTGTATGTTTCAGGTAGAAAAGTTTATTCTTCATATCTCTAGATTGGCAGAAGATCTTAACGCACAACGTTGCTGTGTAACTTGGCGCTTTCAATATTGCTCTGATACTTTACTTTATCTATCTCTGCAATTCATTTATTGTTTTCCTGTCAAGTTTCATGACTTCCATTGCATACATAAATGAAGGCATCGCTAGTCCTTTCCAGTACAATTTCCTATTTTTACTGCTACAGCTTTTGTGATGACTGCATTAGCCATATTTGCCATCTGCTTTGCTTTAATTTGGGCCCTTTTTATCTGTTCTCCGAAGCAGTCTTTCATGTTGTTGATTGTTACTCCTAGGTATTTAATATTCTTAACTATTTTTATTACTTCTATGTGCTCCATATTCTCCACATCATCGATACTGTACCAGTCGTATATATTAGTATGTTACTCTTGTCCGTGTTATGTTTAGGCCATATTCACCTGCGATTTCCATAAGGGTTTTTATTGACTTTGTTATTTCTTCTAGTGTGTGCCCTAGTATTAACCCGTCGTCTGCATATAGTAGTGCCACTATCCTTATTACTTCATTTCTGAAACCTTCTGTTGTATTTTCTAATTTTTCTATTATCAGGTACGTTATTAGTAGAAAGAATATGGTTGAGCCATTGCATCCCTGTCTTATTCCATTAGTTACATTTAGTTCTTTTTGTTCTATATTGTTAAGGCATAGGCTTGTTACATCATTTTGTGTATATATCTTTGCAACTGCATTTATTACTTCTGCATGTAGTCTGTATTTCATCATGACCTCAATGCAGCTTTTTTCCTATTAACCGAGTCAAATGCTTTTTGGAAGTCTATTGATACTACAAACTAATGGGTCCTTTCTTCTGTAAGTTTCTTGTATGCAGTATTGTAAGATATAATAAATGATCGATTCCTCTCCTTTGTGCGGTAAAGCCGGATTGCAGTTCATTCATTCCTATATTTCTAATATGATTTCTATTTTGGTTTCTCAAGGATCCCCATGAAGAATTTATATGGATTGCAATTTGATTAGAGCAATTGGCCTTAGATCTTTGACTGTGGGGATTTTGTTTTTTGGGCGTGAGTGTTGTTTTTGACTTAAACCAGTTTTTCTGCGTTTTCCTGCCCTTCAGTATTTCATTTAAACATTCTGCCAATTCTTTTTGAAGGTTGTTACTTTGTAAGAGTAATTTGAACAGTACGGCTTCATTCCATCTGTTCCTGGTGCTTTTTTTGTCTTCATTTTCTCAAGTTGATTTTTTTACATCTTCTTCTGTTATGTTGATTTCTTCCATGGGTCTAATCTCTGTCTCTGTTGGGTCATACACTCCATGTAAATGTTCTCTTAAAAAAGATATATGGCATTTCATTCTGCTGTCCTAATCTTTTTCACTATTGCTTCCCATGTCATGTTTGTACTGTTCTTTCTTGCTTTCATTCCATATCTCTCCTATTTTGTTTCTTCTTTTTGTATATGTTTCCCAGAATTTTACAGCTCTTTCCCTAGGGTTTCGTCCTTCATCTCTTGCTTATTTTCATCGAATATTCTTATCCATTCTTTTTCTGATGTGGTCTTTCCTTCTCAGATGTCTATATATTCCCAGATTTTCCTGTGTCTGTTTTTATCATTCATTATCTCATTTCAATCTTTTCTTCATATTCTTCATATGCTTTCTTTTATTATTATCTGTACTTTTTGTTTTTGTTTAAGATATGCTTCTTCATAGTATCTTCTTTCTTCTATACTAGTGGCTTTCCTTTTTAATTTGTTATATATCCTTCTTTGGCTTATTTCTTTCTTTGTTTCTTTGGTGACCCATACTGGTTCTATTTCTTCTTGGTTTTCTGTCTTTAACCTTCTTTTGATTATCTTCTCTAAGTTATTTGTTTTTGCTTCACTCATTGTTTCTTCCAACTGGGTTAGATCTCCTTTTCTGTCTTGTTGGCTTACTTTATACTCTATATATTCAAGGTATTTCCTGGTAGACTCTTCTGTAACTTTCAAATATTTGATTTCTTTTGTTTCATTTCTGAATGTTTTCCTTACTTTAGTGTTCATTTGAATTGGACCTTTATGAGGTGATGGTTCTGATAGATCATTATTCATATTTTCCCTCGTCTATCTCCATACATTCATATTTTGTTTTTATACATATTTTGGTTGATAGGGAAAAAGAATCTATGGCACTGTTTCTGATCTCCTCTACTCCAGGGTATCTCTCCTTTTGCAGCTGGGATCTCCATTTAATAGCGTTAAATCATATTTTTCCATCAAGTCCATAACATATTTTCCATTTTGGTCAAGTTCTTGTGTCCCTAGGAAACCTAAATGCCCATTGAAATCCCCAAGGACTATCATAGGCAGGTCTGTGGATTTTTCTATGGCTACATGTAAGGCGCTTATTATTCGTTTATTTCTTTCTTTATCACTAGTTGACATGTAGACCAGAATTATGTTGAATATTGTTGTTCTATAATTAACCTTTACTATAAGAATGTCTTTGTGTTCCGACTTTTCTTTTTCTATCTGGATCTCTACTTTGGTTCTGTACATTATTAGTAGGCCTCCTCCTTTAGTCCTCCTTGTCTATTTACTCGTTGTAGTAGTAGGATGAGGTGTAAGCTTTAGAAGCTGCTCCCTCAATCGTTAGAAATTAATTTCCATTTCCCTTGTAACTTTTTTCAAATGTATCTCATTTTGTACCTCGACAATGTCTTATTAATGTTTTATTTATCCATAAGAACAATTTCATATTAGAAAAAATACAGTATAGTACATATAAAGTATTGAAAATCGGTAGTAAAAAAGTTTGACTTTGTAAGTTGCCATTTGTCTTGACCCTAATGGAATTATTCTCATAAGGTATGCATATCGAAATCTGCAATTTTTCAGTCCTGCGATTCAGTGGATCAACCAAACTAAACTCAATAATTCTTCTGAACGAGAGGACGAGTAGTGTTGAATCAGTATTTCATAAGTTATATGTCTTCATATTTAACTGGTCAAACTAAACTCTTTCGATAATTAAGAGAAAAAGAGTACGAGTAGTGTTGAATCAGTATTTCACCCTTACAAGAGGCATCCAATTCCGCCCGAAAAACGATGCAGTGCCTCTGCGGGCACTCAGTCCAAAACCTCAGCTTAAATCGCATGAACGGCCACCCTTTCATAAACCTCTAATTACTGTAACGAGATCTCGCACAATCATGGCAGAAACCCAACCTCAAATAAAACATGTGTACGATGAAGATATCCTCTGTGGATGCGCCGACCTAGATGCGCATCGCCTTTACATTTTTATTTTTATTCGGATTTTGCTTAATTTCGCTTGTGTTTTTTCCGTAAACCCCGCGAAAGCGGTTCTCTGTCTGGCCTAAAGGTTACCAAAACCCTGGACAACAAAGGCCCTTGAGGGGTGATTGAGGGAACTCGGGAGATTTGCCGTCAATGAAGAGAAAAGTTTTCTTCTAGATGCCGTTTTGTTTTGGGGAAGAAAAAGAAATGAAATGGATGAAGGGGAGGGGTGATGGCATACTACGAGAAAAGGATTCTGCACACAACTGAGGGCCTTAATAATCCTGAGCGAGAGAGAGAGAGGAGAGAGAGAGAGAGAGAGAGAGAGAGAGAGAGAGAGAGAGAGAGAGAGAGAGAGAGAGAGGAAAACATTTTGCAAATAAGTGGACAAGTGAGGCTTAATAATCCTTTGCCGAAA
Source organism: Macrobrachium nipponense (assembly GCF_015104395.2). Taxonomy (NCBI): domain Eukaryota; kingdom Metazoa; phylum Arthropoda; class Malacostraca; order Decapoda; family Palaemonidae; genus Macrobrachium; species Macrobrachium nipponense. The sequence continues at coordinate 52,836,810 of NC_087210.1, read as the reverse complement.
TGGAGAACTTTAGAAGAGAGAGAGAGAGAGAGGGGAAAACATTTTGCTAAGAAATGGACAAGTGATGTTTAATAATCATTTGCTGAACTGGAGAACCTAAGACGTGAGAGAGAGAGAATTTTTTTTTTTTTTAAATATCATAAAGATAATGACCCCCAAGAAATATTAGTCCTACGTAACGACCCCCAGAAACCCTTGAGTGTCACTATCGATAAAAAAATGAACAAATCTGATGCAGAAAACAAAAGAAAGGTTATATTTGCGTTAGTGCGTCTTATTTAATCATTAGTAAAAAAAATAAAATCTGATTCAGGAGACAAAGGTCCCTTCGTGCGAAGTTTTCTAATGAATTGTCTTATAATAACAATATACAATTCTCTACATCAACATTCAGTTCTTCAGGTTTCAAAGGGGTCCTACCCTCTTCTACCGAAGAGATGTAGGTGCAATTGGATCACTTTTAAGTATACAATGGATTCTTGTAGTGTAACCTACGAACCGAAATTAGTTCAACTTGATAACAGAGCTTTTAAGTTATGATGACTGTTGGATGTCAAGGTGGGACAAGAGATACACGATGGTAGAAGCGTGTGGTTTATTAGGTCCTCAATTACATACTGACGCCAGTTGCCGTCTCCAACCGTCACGCTTACTTGGCGCCTGCTCGCATGAGAAAACATATCTTAACAATAAACAATAGCCGGTACTCCATCATCCCCACCCCCCCCCCCCCCCCCCGAGATTAATACATGGGTATACATGGATAGGAAATAAAAAGAATACATGGATATACATGGATTAAATTGGATGCATGCGACAGAGTAATGGGACAGATCCAATAAAACAAAATAAACAGATGCTGCTGTAATGTACATGATTACACATAAGAAGGGTGTATGACAGTCAAAGACGTCATATGTAGTCATTCATCCAAGCTGGCCTCCTGGCGTGACGTGATGGGCGCGACTCCCGCACTGCTTGCGGGCTGGGCGTAGGGTGGCTGACCGGTGGCTGCTTGGGTGTGGGAGGGCCTGGATGTGTGGTAGGTGTGGCTCGCACTGGCTGGGGCCCCGATGATGTGAGTCGCAGGTGTTTCCTGTTACGGAGGGAGAGGCGCCCGCTGCCGTTCAGTCTGACTAGGTATTGTTGGTATGGGAGCGTTTCCGTCACGATACCGGTACGGTCCCACAGCTTGGTGGCTTGATTTTGCACTCGTACACGGGAGCCCGGGTTGATGACGGGAAGCATTCTGGAGGGTCCGTTCTCGGTGAGGGCAGCACCATTGTCAGCCATTGACGTTCTCTAAGCCGGAGGGTTGCCCCCCAGTGTTTGTCTACCGTGAGGTGCCAGCGGGCCGTAGGTACGCCGTCTCAGAGCTGCCTGCCTGCTGCCATCTGAGCGGGTGACTTATTCATTCCGCGTGCCGCCGCTGCCCGTGTTGGCCATTATTATCCGCTTCCCAACCTTGACCGCGGCCTCTGCCCTGCTGTTGGACTGCGGGTACTGGGCAGATGATAGTCGCACGGACACGCCCCACAACTTGAAAAATCCCCCCATTTCCTCGCTTGCCAGATTAGTGCCCCCGTCCGTAGAGATTTGCTCCGGGGCCCCCCACCTGGCGAAGTAGCGACGTAGCTGGGTCTTGATGTGAGAGGAGGAGGTACCGTGGGGGAAGTGGGCCAGCTCCAGCCAGCCTGTGAGCCTATCTGCATAGGCCATGTACATGTGTCCGTCGTGCTGGAACATATCTGCTACCGTCATCTGGAAGGGGTACTCGGGGGGGCGGCGTGATGATGAATTCCTCCGCGGCCTGGGATGGTGCGTGAACGTCGCATTCTTCGCACAAGGAGCGGCAATACTGCAGGTCCCCCTCGAGTCCAGGCCAGTATACCGTCTGGTGCACTCGTCGTTGCATGGAGTCCAGGCCTTGGTGCCCCGCGTGTAGGTTGGCAGCCGCCTGCTGACAAAGGGGCTCCGGTATAACTAGGCGGACGTTGCCCTGTTCAAATGTGTATGTCACTAAGTCTTGGACGATGGCCAGCCTCTCCCTGATACCGTAGAAGGGCCGAAGGCATGCAACTTCCTGGGACTTACTGTCGGCCCAGTCCCCGGCCAGGACCCTGGCCATGAGCAGCTGATACACGGGGTCGCTGACGGCAGCATGTCTGACACTTGCCTCGTCCACGACGCAGCTGTTGTGCTCTACTGCTGCCAAGACCGCGGCCGCCATGGCGTCGGTGAGGTCCTCGTCGAGGTCCACGTCGTGGGTGCTAGGATCGGCTTTCAAGGCGGGGTATCGTGATAGGAAGTCTGTCGCACTGTTATGCTTCCCCGGCAGATACTTGACCCTGAAGCGGTACTGCAGGGTTCTCTCCTTCAGCCTGAAGGGACAAGGGTTGGAGATTTCCGTAAGGGCCCGATCACTCAGCAACTTGGTTAATGGGCGGTGGTCTGTCACGATGGTGAGGTTGGGGCACCCCAGCAGGAACAGCCTCGCCTTCTGGAGACACCAGGCTACCGCGAGGGCTTCCCCCTCCACGGTGGCGTAGCCAGCTTCAGCAGCGGTGAGATGGCGGCTGCCGCATAGCGCCAGGCGCCACCCGCTCATGCAGCAAAAGGGTGTGGCGGCGGAGCTGCACGCGCAATACTGCTGGAGAATAACAAACCCTATGCCCTCTTTGCTCCAGTCAGTGATCACTGCTGTGGGGCGGCTCCTGTCGTAGTAGGCCAATCCGTCCTTTGCTAATTGGCAGATTGTGTCCTGAGCGTGATGGAATTTGGTGCGGAGTGCCTCGTCCTAGTACACTAACTTCCCCGTTGGCTTCTTGAGGAGCTCCCTGAATGTGTTCATGATGGGGGCTGTTGCGAGGAAGGGTGCCAGCTGGTTGACGAATCCATACCACGCCCTTATGTCGGTGATAGAGGGCTGACACGGCATTGGGAAGTTCTTGATAGCCGCCAAACGTTCCTCTGTTGGCTTGTAGGCCTCCCAGCCCAAGTTGAAGCCCACAAAGTCCACTTCTCTTCTTGCGAACTGGAATTTCTCCGGCTTCAGGGTGACGCCCTTAGCTGCGCAGGTTTCGAGGAAGTATGCGTGCCAGAAAGCCCCTTCGATGCTGTCGTCGTAGAGCAGGGTGTCGTCGACACACTTGTATTTCCTCTGGATGTCTTGGATGGCGTCATCGAATCGTCGGGTATACGCATCGCCGGCGGAGCAGTGTCCCATGGGGGTACGTCGGTAACGAAATCTCCCCCAGGGGGTGATGAATGTGGTCAGGTCGTGACTTTCCTCGTCTAGCTCCACCTGGTGGTATCCCCAGTATGCGTCCGCCACAGTCTTGAATGTGTGCTTGGGTACCCCGGACACCATGTCGAATGGGGCTGGGGTATGGTGTGTCTCCCGCAGGCAGGATGCGTTGAGGCGCTGGTAGTCGACTGTACGGCGTGGCTGTCCTGACTTCTTGGCGACGACCACCATACGGCACCCCACTCGGGTCGGCTGCCCAGCCGGTACTGGTCTATGACGCCACGGGCGACGTCCTCTTCGAGCTGGGCCTTCACTTCCTCTTCCCAGTGTTTTGGCACCGATGCTGGGGTGTGGCATGCGTAGGGCGTGGCTCCCGGGAGCAGGTGGATGTGGTGCGGTTCCCCCTGCATCACTGGCAGTGGCTTTCTGGGTGTGTTAAACGTCGTTGTGGCGAAATGTTGCAGGAGCCAGGCTTCCAGTCTGGCCGCATGCTCCTCCTGGGGCGGCAGGGGTACCTCGGCGGGTCGGGGTGGTACCTGGGCGGCCCGTCGGGCTACGCCGTCGAACAAGCTCACGTGTGCCACCGCGGGGGTGGGGTGGGGGAACTCCTTGGGTACCAGCTTCAAGTCCCTGCAGGCGTCCAGTGACAGGAAGAGGTGCTTTGCCGACTGCACGAAGTACACGTCCTGCTCCGTGGTGCGGCCTTGCAAGGTGACGTGGCACACGGCGGATCCAAGGCACTTCAGGGGGAGGTTTGCTACATCCCGCAAGCCGGCACGGGGTGTAAGGGCTGCTGGGTGGACTTGGAGGCGCGACAATAGGGAGGGGCCCACCACACATACCTGTGCCCCGGTGTCCGCCACGGCGACGACAGGCGCTTGTACTCCTGTGGCAGTGTGGACGAATGTTACCTCCACTACTGGGTGGCGGGTGAGGTTGGCGCTCGCAACAAGCACAGCACCAGACACAGCACTAGACATCTGTCGGGGATTCTACCGTTTTTGCATGGGATTTCCTGCAGCATTTTTGATAGTGGCCCTGCTTGCGGCATACGTTGCATGGCGGCCGCCGCAGTTCCCACAGGGAGGGGGTGGGTGGCCCCTACCTGTACCAGCGACGGTTGCATTCGGATGATCTGCCTCGGATATCTCGCTGCCAGCCGCGAGAGCAGTTTCCCGCCAATTGCATTGGCGCGCAGCGGCGTCAACACGTAGGCACAGCACCTAGCCCTAAGGGCGCTAACACTATTAATGTCATTGCTACATTGGTACACATGACGACGCATAGCCTCATCACTTAGGCCCACCGTTAACTTAGGTAATAACATATATTCGGCTAGGCTATACTGACACTGAGGGCACTGGAAATTGCAATCGTGGCCTTTTGGGAACACTTTAAAAAGTAATCACTAACGCTTTCGCCTCGGCCTTGTATCGCATTGAAAAACTCCGACCATAACACAGCACGGTTTGTAGAGCGTAACACAATATCGCGAATGAAATCCATGGCTTCCGTAGCGGTGAGGTTACTCCATTCCTGAGAGGTGAATCTGGCGTCCAGCGCTCGTTGCAGAGGGGGCGTGCAGTATAGCCTGATGTGGTGGACGACCTCGTGCAGTGGTAGTCTGCACAATTCGATCCAACATTCCATCGACCTTCTCCAGGATCTGAATGCGGCGGGCTTCAGCTCGATTTCACACTTCTCCGGGGCTGCAGACGAAGGGACACGTGGTGCAGGGGTAGCGTGTGTCGTAATCTGGTCACGGAGGGAGTTGATCATTTGTTGCTGTGCCGCCATGGCCTGCCTGGCTTCTTGCAGGGCAGGAACGAGCCCACGGGGGACGACAGGGCGGGCGGCCCTTGGCAAGGTGGGACAAGAGATACACAGTGGTAGAGGCGTGTGGTTTATTAGGTCCTCAATTACATACTGACGCCAGTTGCCGTCTCCAACCGGCACGCTTACTTGGCGCCTGCTCGCCATTGGAAAACATATCTTAACAATAAACAATAGCAGGTACTCCATCAATGACCTAGTTATATAAAATTATTTCTTTCTTGCTGTCTTCTGTTTCATCCTGGGGTTAATGAGGGTTGTATGTTCGTACATGAACGATTATGCTCCCATAGTTGAGCTGGATGTTCTGGGCGACTTCAACATAAAATCAGGCGACTTATTTTTGCTATTAGTACTTCAAAATTTAATTGTACCACTTAAGCTGGAAAACGACCAGTAGGAGAAAAAAATTGTTCATAAATATTATAAGAAAAAATGTTTGGTAGCACCTTCTAAAAATGATAACTCTCAAGTCATTCCATAAAAAGTGTAATCTTTACACACACAGAGATTCAGAAGATGACATATTTTCTCGAATGATAATCTGATTTTGCACCATAAAAAAGCGTTCTGAAAAATCAACCGAATTAAAGTCACTTTTCTACGATAAAATTTGGCTTTGTTCACTTTCTTGTTATATGTAACCACGAAGTTAAGTGAGGTCAGAGATAACAAAATATACATGATGAATCAAAGCGCATTGCAGGAGAAAACTTGAAGACATTTCTAAAGAGGCTGCAAATATTGATCCTGAATTACAGAATTGTTTGAGAGAGAGAGAAAAGAAATTGCAAATGTACTCAAGAAATTTAGTGGTTAGCAGATAATCAAGAACATCCTGTGTATGATTTGACAGTAAAATTGAAGTCATTTCTAAAGAGGCTGCAACTATTGATCCTGAATATATATATATATATATATATAATATATCTATATATATATATATATATATATACTATATATGATTAATATATATAAATATAATTATATATAATATATATGTGTGTGTGTGTGTGTGTGTGTGTGTGTGTATTTCCCCCTCAGAAACCAGTAGAAAAATCTCATTTAAAAGCATATCATATAACACCTAAGGCATACGGCCACATTGCATTGGATGAAAAATTGGAAACACGGAAAAAAGGAAAAAATCTAAAGGAAACCTTGGGATAGATACATATAAGATGATGTATATATCTCCGATGACCTGACCAA
>NC_087210.1:52720518-52825518 GCF_015104395.2 Macrobrachium nipponense | reverse complement strand
CCACAATTGCAGGAATTGGATGCAAAGGGGCTTTAGGAATAGGTTTATCAGGTTTACCCATTACTTGACATGTTTCACAACTTCCTACAAATTTCTTCACTGAGGATTTCAATCCTGGCTACCAAAAATATTTTGCCAATCTACTATGTGTTTTACAAACTCCAAAATGACCAGAAAAGGAATCCTCATGAGCTAAACTAAGGACATCATTCTGATATTTTGAAGGTACCACAATCTGTTCTACCAGAGAGGTTTGGTTCAAGCCGTGATCCACAGGACGACTAACTATACAACAAACCTCTAATCACACAGAACCTTGTTTTTGTTAAATCATCCGTACCTCCTAATTCATAATTGAATTCAGCCTTCTGAGCTTCAATAAAGCTTACACGGTCACAATCAGGATTAAATATTTTATTTATAAAACTACTACTACCACTACCTACAGACCCAGGTCTCTCTACCTCTACCTCTAAACTACTTAAGTTTAAATTATCCTCCTTCTGTAGGGCGGCAGCAGCTTTTGCAGAAGCTCGAGTGGTAATTGCCACAGGACTTGCAGTTATGGACACTATTGGGAATATTTCATAACCTCGGGCATCCAACATATTTCCCAAAATGCCGTCAATACCAGGGATGGGGAGCTTTTCTGCCACTGCCAATTCTGTCACCTTGTGATACCCTGGGAAGAATGCCTCTACCTCCACCAAAGGCGTAGAAACCACTGTATCAGGGAACCCACCCAGGACCACATAATTTCCAGAATCCTCACCAACATCCTTCAAAACCTTTGACATCACCAATGATCGAGCAGACCCAGTGTCCCTTAAGAAGTTCACTCTGACAACTTTACTATCAACAACCAAACTGCCAGGCCAAATATATTTGTTATAAAGTCACAAAGGTGAGCTAGTAGGCGACCGATTTAATTCACCTCCACTACCACTAAACCTAAGCCTTCCTTCAGTTCCTGGGGAACACAACTTCAGTATTAGGGGTAGTAGGGGCATTGGCTATTAAAAGATATGGGGACGTTGTTACCTCCCCTTCCGTTCCGCTGGAGATACCTCCTCCGGACAGGAGAGAGCTTGAAAGTGCCCCTGCTCGTGGCACCAAAAACAAGTTCCCCTAGTGCTACCAACATTATTAGAACTTTGGTTACTCTGGGAAAACACCCGTGTGTTCCTTCCACTTGGGTTATTTCCATGGCTAGCTTCAACCTTTGTTTTAAAGAGGTTATTGGATCTCCAATTATTATTGTTTGGCCTGGTAGGCTGGGATTTAACAACTGATGGGCCAAAACTACTACTACCTACACGGTGTGTTAACACAATCTCATCAGCTATCTGAGCAGTTTTACTTAAGCTATATGCTTTTACCTCCTCTAGGTGAATTCCAAGTTCTTTACTACAAGTTTTCTTAAACTCCCTCAAGGAGAAGGAGACCACCTGGCGACTCTTTACCCAGTCGTCAAACTGCTCCTCCTTAAGACGGGCATACTCCACATAGGACATAGTATCGGGCTTCATAGAATTCCTGAATTTTAGGCAATAAGCCTCAGGGACCAAGTCATACGCCTTGAGAATCAACGTCTTAACTTTACCATAATCTCTGGCCACACTCTCTTCCAAAGCATTATATTGGCGAATGGCCTTACCTACTAACCTGCATTGAATTAATGCAGTCCACATCTCAGTGGGCCAAGACAACCTAGTGGCCACCCGCTCAAAAGCCTTAAAGAACTCTGACACATTATCTTCATCAAACACGGACACCAACTTTAATGCCGCACTCATATCAAACCTATCGGAAGAAGGACCGGTGGGAGTACTGTTAAAGTCAGGGTTAGCTCGTAACCTAGCCAAGTCCAAGTTAATTCTAGCCATTTCCAACTCATGGCGCCTCGCCCTCTCATTCTCTTCGAATTGTACCTTCAATAATTCTATTGTTTTACAAATTATGCTAAGGTCCTCATTTTTAGAATTCACCACAGACTGTACTGGCTCTGGCTCTACGTCTACAAAGGGGTTATTAGAAACTTTAGTTTTTACTGTTAAATTAGCTGGACCAGTATAAATAACACCAGTACGAGGGTGGTCCTCAAATAGAGATAGCCCAGGATTAACACTTACCTCATCAACAGAATTTTCATCATCAGAACTTCCACTAATCAAATCCCTAGCCAAATCCTCACCCTCTGCTATACCACGAGCCACCATCGCCTTGACAGACGACAACAACAGCCTTAGTATCCGTGGGTTTAAAAGAAATTTTTAACCAACGAGCACAACTCCTCAAATGCTCTTTACTTAATATGGCAAGATATTTTAAACAGTCAGCAGAACCCAAAAACTCGGCTGGGTCAAAAACAAAGTCTTCCATAATGAATTACCTACAAGGGGGGAAAGTAAGGCAAGCAACAAAACCAAATCAAATATTGTAACCTATCCCAGAGTTGCTCCACAAACCCAAACTCTGTGCACACCCGCGTACGATCCTGTCACGGTCGCCAAATTGTTACGACACCTTTGGCTGTAATACAGGTTCTTTATACTTTACTACACAGGGATTGTAGGCGGTAAGAAAGTACACAGGGTAAGAGGAATGTGGAAACAAACACCAGAATAAAATCAACAATATTTAATAATAAAGTACACTTAATACTAAATCAGCCTTGGGAGTCAACTTAATAAATATACAAAATACAAATAGTAAATAACTGGCTCACAAGCAAAGAAAGGACATATGCCAAAGGCTCAAATAATCATAACACGGGCCCAATAATAAAACCACTATCCTACAACTATAAGAAAGAAGGAAGAAAGTCCAGAGAAAATAAAGTAAGGAAAGCCTTAAACCTCCTACCTAACCATGGTGGTATTAAACTTAAAACTAATTCAAATAGCCATTCTGAGGGGCAATAAATACCAAATACCCCTAACTCAACACAATATATATATATATATATATATATATATATATATATATATATATATATATATATATATATATATATATATATATATATACACAAATATAAATTGTCCAGGTAGACAAAGGGGTCGAGTTCAATTCCGAGGGACAACACAGGATAAATACCTCATACCTGGCAATTGCCTCCCTACGAGCCTCCTCACGAGCCCTTAGCTCTCCTGGACAAGCAGTTGAAGACGGACAGGACAGTGGTTGGCGTAACGCCTCCTACGTCGCGGGACAGCGATGACCACGTCTTCCGCCAAATCCTCCGGCGGGAATCAGGAGTACAGGCGTCGCAAGTGACGATAACCTGCGATATCACAGCCGTGATCCAACTCCACAATGCACATACGCCGTAGATGGCTCAGCACATCTACGGAAAACCACATCCAAGGGAGGTCCGTCGGAGTATTCCTCCAAAAAAGCGTAAGATAAATCTCCAGAAGGCTGCCAACAAAAGAGCGTATGTCCAGAAGCTTATTCAGGCCCGAACTGTCTTAGGGGGCCCATTCACGCACCGGTACTACCTGCAGGTCTCCGGTTTGGGGCGGAGCTTCAGTGGCCGGACGACCGAAATTATACCCATACATTACGCAGGCGGCCTGAGTGAAATCAGGTTAGTCTACTCTCGGCCAGCAATTAGGAAGGTGTTATCAGAGAGGGAGCTGCAGATTCTAGCTCTTTGTATTGTAGCTTACGAGAAACGTAAGCAGCCGAGAAGGAGGAAAAGGGGTTGGATGAAGGAATGGCTAGCAAAAAGAGAAGTACTATCACACACAAACCTGTTGTAACATTTAATATGGGAGCCTCATGATTTCTTTAACTATCTACGAATGGATGACTCTACATTTCACAAGCTTCTATCTAGACCTTGTGGCACCACATATTCATAGGAAAGACACTTGCATGAGATCTGCTATATCACCAACGGATAGACTTGCTGCAACTCTCCGGTATTTAGCAACAGGAAGGTCTTACGAAGACCCGAAATTCAGCATAGCAGTATCACCACAAGCTTTGGGACGCATAATTCCAGAAACTTGCGAAGTTATATGGAAGGTATTAAGGAAAGAATATATGAAGGTAACTGTATGATGTTTATTGATTATATACATAAAGGTCACATATGAAGCTGAAAACAATCTTACAAAATACTGCGCATAATTATACACCCTATAATTATAGTATATTAATTTTTATCATTATTAGCTTTGTATCCTCACATACATTACGTTTTTAGGTTACCCAAAGCACCCCATGAGAAAATAGGATGTGCAGAAGCTTAGTATTATATGCTTCCTATTTTTATTCTTATTAAATGATGCCAACATTTGTATTTAACATTAATATAATGTTCAACCATAAGAATTGCAAAGTGCTCTTTGCTATGGCAAAGTAAGAAGTATTAAATGGAATGTTCTAATAGCTCAAGACAAAACAACAGCCCTATAATAGTAGCATGCATTGTAACTCTCTTGTTTGTTTTTATCAATGGACAATGAATCTCCAAACAATAAATGTTTGGTCGATTATTCTTGGACATTATATATATATAGCATTCATGAGTCCCTACTATCATACCTAAGATGTCCAAATTCTGCGTCATATAGAACATCATTTATTAATTTTTGAGCAAATTTTCGTAGTTCATCGTCAACTTTACGCAATTTACTTGCAATTAATTTATCAAACAAATCATATTCATCTTCTTCACGTGCTCCCAGTAATTTGTCCCTAATGATGCCCAGAACCTCATCAGCCTTGTTGCTCACTGACGGTCCCGGTTGGCGGCTCCGTTTTGCAGGTGGTAATGGAAGGGGTCTTGAAGCTCCAGGCTGGAATGTAGACTGGCAGTCCATCTCGATCACATCCTTAAATTGGGACAAAAATAACATGGATATTAGTGTTATTGAATACAGCAGTATTAATAAATATTATTATGCATTTATCTCCACAGTTCCCACATTCGAAGGAGGAATGGTGCCAGATTGGTCAAGACTTCGAAGAAATGTGGCAGTTCCCTAATTGCCTGGGCGCTGTAGACGGGAAACATGTAGCAATTGTTCCTCCCCCTAATTCAGGATCTTTCTTTTACAATTACAAAGAATTTTACAGCATGGTTCTCATGGCAGTCGTTAGCGCAAATTATGATTTTATATTGTGTGACTGGCACGAATGGGACAATTTCGGACGGTGGTGTAATTGAGAACACAAAGTTTGGGGAGAAGTTAGCCAACAACACACTGATTATACCAGATCCCGTAATAATTAGGTCCTCAAATCGGACCTTGCCTTTTGTATTCGTGGGTGATGACGCATTTGCAATGAGACCAAATTTTCTGAAGCCATTTAGTCACACAACAGGAAAGAAGGAGGAACAAGTATTCAATTATAGATTGTCTCGTACCCGCCGCGTTGTGGAGAGTACATTCGGAATATTAGCTTCTAAATTCCGCATATTCCATTCCCCCATAAATCCCGATGCAGAGAATGCAGTTTCTGTGGTCAAGGCTTGCTGTATGTTGCACAACTTTCTTCGGCGAGAGAGGGGTAACCGTAATAACAGGGCCTGCAACATCTTTTCTGATACCCAGCTAAAAGAAGAAATGGAAAAGGCATTCACCCCATTAGCTATAGAGCGTAGACACATGACCTATGAGGCAAAGGAAGTACGTAACTTGTATTTGGAGTACTTTAATCAGGAGGGTAGGGTTGATTGGTTGGATGATAAGATGTAATGATGAGTCATTGTGCAGGCTAAATATCCACATACGTGGTCAACTCTTATCACTTACTGTTTATTACTGCTTATGTCAATCTATATCCCAACAGTAGGAGATTTTTTGTACCATTGGGATGTGTGAGGGTTATGTAAGAAAATACATTTATATGTATTACAGGCAATTATGAAATAAAGGTGTGCATTTATTCAGTATAATGAATTATTATCTATATTCACTGAGTATTATTCCTTTCACTCTCAGGTGACACAATTCATTTTTCAGGTTATTATTAGACTATTTTATTCAGATTAGGAAGTGTATATGGATGACGAAGGGAAAATTGCGCAAGTCTTTACACTTTTAAGTTTTTTTATATTCTTCTAGAGCTCTATAGAATAGTTTGATGATTCCAAGAAAAGGCTGCAAAAATGCCTCACGAGCGTGAAACGTTTTAATATGATATTTAAAGGTGTTTACATACCTCTTCAATATTTGATGATGTTCTTGGTGTTTCTTGGTCACGAAGGAATAAAAGCTGGTCGTAGTACCACAGACTTGGACGATAGACCTCATCTGTAGCTGCCCCAGACTTCTTTGAATTTTCAACCTTTTTCATTTCTTTCCTGAAGGAACTGCGTATGTTGTTTATCTTCTTGGTTACAGTGTCACGGGTAACACTCCCATCCTCTCTCGAAGTTTCTTCACGAATGTCTCATACGCTTCATTTTTCATATTCGTGTTTGAATAGTCTTTACTCTTAGTTATATTGTAAATATATGGTTGTTCAAAGAAAAGAATGTGCCTGAACGTTTGATTATGAATAGAATAAAAGCTTCGATTATAAAAAACCAGAGAGATATCAAGGCCATTTTGAAAGAAAAATTGTTAAAATATTTGACAAAGATTTTTTGTAACATTAAATGCAATGTATTCTAGATGAAAATATATGTAGTTCTTGATTTATTGTAATGTTTTGTAAATAATCTATTGAATAAAAACTTAAAGAAAAATAAATATCCCATATACATGGATGTTGCTTGTATACATCAATGAATTCGTTCCAAAATCTTTTATCCACCCAGATGTCTGACATAGTGCTCGCCTACTAAATGGGTTCTTCTACTGCGACTTTTAACCATAGACTGAGGATAAGCCTGCAGGCCGCGTCGAAGACACCTCACATACATTAGGGCCTGCTCGAACAGGTCTCGAGCTGTCCGGTCGCCTGTGAGTTCGAACCTTAGGAATAAAATCCCGCCATACACGCAACGATACAGTTAAACCACGCCCACAACGTTCTCACCTGAAGGCTGCAACTGAGCGTGAATGGGGGCCCTTAGGCCGGCCTCCACTCACCGCACTACAGTTCCATTCCAACTCGAAAACAAAATAAAAACAATCGTTAACACGATAGTTAGGTAATTCACAAGAGGAGGAATCACTGAGCAAAACCACTGAACGTTACGTTAACGTAAAAAAAAAATACAGCTGCTGAACTGAATATAAGAAAGCCCTTAAAACTAAGGTACGAGGCTGATTTAAGAAAATAAACAAGCAATAAATTAAGCTAATTTGACACCATCATTGCTGAGTTTTGCTATTTAACCCATAGCTGGACCCTACCCCTACAGCTGAGTAGACTGAGAAAATTAAGATAAAGATACTTTCCCAAGGAATCAACGCCGAGGAGAGCGGTCACCCATCCAACGACTGACCAGCCCCAATGTTGCTTAACCAGTCCATTGACAACCTAACCCAATCTGCCACGGCACCACTATTATTATTATTATTATTATTATTATTATTATTATTATTATTATTATTATTATTATTATTATTATTATTATTATTATTATTATTATTTTACGTTCTTGCTTAAAAATAACTTGTCAAATTTTCATACAGCAAAATTTCTTAAAGATTATCACACAATACAGAGGAACCAATTACATTCTGGTATATTTATAAGCATTTTAGAGATTTGTGTGAATTTTATAGGAAACAGTCCAGAATCTGTGTGAGAAATGAGAGAATTTGCTTTTTGAAAAGTGGCAACACTGACGTCACCCACCGTCACCGAATGATGACTGATGAGTGATGCTACGTTATCAGCGGCTCGTCATCTGACAATATCACAGACTCGTTACTCGTCAGTCATACAGTTTCAACCGTGTCCCTCTTAATACGTTTTCCAGGCTGTTATTGCGAGTCTACACATCAATTGCGTATAAGCAGTAGAAGATATACACATTAAATGTTTACTAACAGCTTAATTAAAAACCCTTTAAAAAGTTTTTAATACAATGAAAAGAATAAAAACAGAGACAACAAATCTGAAAGGGCCAAGATCCAAAACAGAAAAAAAAGACACCTACCAGCAGTGGCAGCGAAAGGAGGGCCGAAAAAAAAAATATGGAGGAGAGTGTAAGCTAAGAATAATTAGGCAATAAATAGTTGGGTGGAAGATGATTGGTGGCTGAGAGTAGGTCTACAGTTAACTTAATCATGGCTGATTCAAGGGTAGTTAGTTTGTCTATGTCTATATGCCAGTCTGCAGGAATAACTCAATAAACAAACAAGTGCACTGTAGTTTCTTGTTGGAACGTGCATGCAGCGGTATTCAATAAAATTCTATAATGTTTATTGAGAGATCCTCGGTTGTCTTGGTAATTGTTCTGAACAACTGAACTTCCACAGCATAGAAACGAAACAGAAACACGTCACATATACTTAAGGCATTTCATTACAGTGCAACGTGAAACAAAAAGCACAAGCACTATTATCAGAACTTTCAACTTATTGTGCTTCTTTGGCATGTGCAATTCATGTTTGGACAGTAAATGTTGGTTTCCCTCAAATTTCAGATATGAAATAAATACGGAGGTGACAGATTGCCGACATGTGGGGAAAAGCAAGATAAATCCTGGTTAGGTGAGCGATCGGGGTGTGCCTTGGTGGGGTGGCAACACTGAATTTTGCATTATCGCAGACGCACTTTCGTGGTCACAGAGGACAAGCAAACATGGCCTTGACCAGGAACATTTTCGTCAGCCGCATTCGTACCCCTTTAACGTTGTAAGTTAAATATATTCGATTAAGTTTGAACCGGACCAACTCGAGTGCAACTGTAAATAGGTGGTTTGATGTGTCAGCCATTAAATCTTTCATGTCATGTTATATTATATTACTAGCTATTCTTTTTTTTCCGGTTGATCTTTCCTTGCGAACCCCGAGGGACTTGTGGAATTCTTGATTTTGAATTTGTGACTGATATTCTTATTCAAAAGAGAGTTTTTTTCACACTAGAATAAGTGGGAATTCGCGAACTTTAACGTAAGAGTACTATAAATCTAGCTTAATGATAGTACCTACTAGGCCTAGCGTAATGCCGGCAGTGGACTCATTTCTACCCTAACCAGAAACCGGTTTTGATGGCAATAAAGACTTGCCAACTGCCAGAATGCTTATTTGTATAATGTTTTGATGACAGGTAGTTTGTTTCACGCAGTTCTAACCATCATTCCCATACCTAGCCAATAGGGAAAACCACCGAACGGCGACATAGCGGCCACCTCTCCCGGTCTGCGGCCACCTTCTCGTAACAGTACTTAAACCAGTTCAATAACCTGGGATGAACATCAGTCTAGAGCTAGCGTCCCTCGAAGCAACACCTCGAGACCTCTACTTTCCCTTAAGTACCTATTTTTTCCTATGTCACATTAAGGCCACAATTTCCTGTTAGGGTAAAACATCAAAGCAGGCCACGCAGGCCAGCTACCATCAGTGCAAGCCACCCTCCGAAAAAGTACATTATAACGCGTCCTGACACCCGAGATGGGCATCAGTCGCGACTTGTTGTTGGTGAGAAACGGAGCTAAAGACCTCTACTCTCCTTTCGAAGTAAGTATTTTCCCCAAAGTTAGAAATTAAGGCCAAATTTTAAGATTTAAACAGATTTAAACAGAGGGTACTGAAAATGGCGCCCACGGCAGTGGAAATCTCACCAAAACGCTTTAGAAATTTTTACTTACAACTAAAAATGTTTCGAAGATTGACGCCATCTCGATGTTTACGGAGTAGCTTGTGTCAATAAACTAACCATTTCCTGTGATAAATCCGCACACCATTTGTACCCACAGACGCTGGAGCACTTTTATCACAACAATCGAAACACGATTTCTCATCAACAACAAGCCAGGCGTAAACAGCTGTGTTGGGGTAGAAGATGACGAGAAGCGTGCTCTTGGCTAATTTTTAATAAGTAGTAAAAACATCAACTATTTTACATATTTATGATGATTAATTTGAAAATATTCGTTATTGAAAAAGTAACTCGACTCTGACTCAAATTTAAGTAATTATTTTTCTGAATTAGAACGTTCTTTCAAGTTCTGTATTATGACGTCACGACATCTTGACTTTCGTACCTATTGTAAATAATTGCTATACTCAACTGTCATTGCAGAACAGTTTACCAGTTATTCATGCAGATTGTTATCAGCTATACATGTAATTGTTATAATCGTAATGCGCATATATATCTTTATTATTTACTTTTTGGATATATGAAGATGTTTTACTGCTGGATTATCGCCGTAGTGTGACGCAATCGTTTTCGGTCCATGGGCCTCTTGTCTGTTTTCGCACCATAAGAAATTATGGGGCCGAATTTGCAATGACCAGAAAGTCGTTAAAAGAGGAAAGTTAGCATTGAGGGGCATATGTTTTGACTGAGAAAAATACAAATTTATTCAATAGCTAGCTTGTTAAAAAATACTTGGTTATAAAAAACTTGAGTTGTACAACTAAGCAGCATGTCTACTATGGGTTTCAGAGACAGTGCAAGCAGGTTTTTGGGCAATACCTATTTCTGTAACGAACACTCTTAACAGAACGAGATTTTGCTATAGTGCATTACACCCAGTGCCGTAATTTATAAGGGTATCGTGAATCACTAATCGTAAAGAATAACGACACTTGTCCTTGTACCAAGAGACAAAAACTCCATTATGCTGAAATGGATACGAACACGCGTATAAAGCTCCACCTACCCTCTCCCCAACCCCCCCCCCCCCATCCCTTTTCTTTTCTTCTTTGTTCCTCCGCCTTCCTTTCTCTCTCTCTCTCCTCTCTCTCTCTGTTGCCATTCGGTATGTGTTGACCCTCCAAACTGGGTATAAGACTACACACAAAACGTTGAAATTGGTGAAATTAGGCTATGTATTGGAAGTATATATACATAAATATTAAAGCAATTTTATCATTATTGCATTACTATGACAACTAGAATTCATGGAAACAGTTTATAACCTGTTAAGCGTCACCCACGTAATAATACGTTTACCGCGATCTACTCGGTAGCGCCTTCAACGGGATATTACGTTCAAGACTTTAACTGTGCTTGTCAAGTCGTCAGCCCCGTAATAATACGTTTACTCGCATAGAAAGTGTAGGAACATCATTTGGTAACACTCTCAGCACATGGGAAACTTATTTCCAGCCTGGCAACTCTTTCCTGGTGGTCGCTTATGCTAGAAAACTGCCTGTCCCTGTTGGTTTTCTTTCAATACGCTTCGGGCGTTTATCGAGACAAATTGGATTTCGCGTCTTTCACAATGAATGTCCCAAAGAGGAGGCATATTTCTTTAGGTGAGATCAATCAAATACTAGATGAGGAGTGTGATATTGATAACCTATTTGATGATGAGAGCTCTAGTTCTGAATCCTCCAGTGATGATACAAACTTTTCTTCCAATTGCGGAGTGAAGATGACTTTTCTTTGCCGAGTGACTGGACTCCGAGATAAGAGAGAGAGAGAGAGAGAGAGGGCGAGCGAGATAGAGAGAGAGGAGAGAGAGAGAGAGAAGAAGGAGAGGAGAGAGAGAAAGGAGAGAGAGCGAGAGAGGCGAATTTCCAACAAGTTTAATTTAATTAAGTATGAATAACAAGCATAAAAATCAATATTAACTTTGAAAAACTATCATCAGTGCTATGATCCCTGATTACAAAAAAAGCGTGACGGTACGTTAGCAGCGAGCTCATCAGGGCGGACGCTTAACAGGATAATGGAACGGCGTATGTGTGAAGCCTCCACTAATGTGGCAACGATGATTTTGCCATTCTTAGCATGCAAACATTAAAGCATGCAAACATTAAAGGTTACATTTATTTCTGGCATACGATTATTTAAGAAATTCAAAATACTAATAAAGACTGAAATCAGTGAAAAGTGCTAGCAAAAACAAAAAAGCAAAAAAAAAAAAAAAAAAACGTAGTCGTTCCTCTATGCACTTTTCCGTATTCGTTCCTCTATGGTTTTCGGCAGCCAGATGTACGAAAACGTTAGAAACATTTGATTTTATCTACGTTAGAAATATCTGTAATTTTTCGGGGTAATTTGGTTGCAAAAAACGGATAATATACATGAATTAAATCAAAATTTTTAAATAACAATGTCAAATTTAAACTAAATAACGAGTAAGTAAACAGTTTAGGGTAATAAAACTTTGCAGTTTCGTCGTCTGTCGTCGTCTGTCGTCGTCCTGCTGTTTGTAATTGTGTTTATGGCGCGCGCGCTTAGAAACCAGGAACAGCAACGGGTTAAAGTGCAATGTGGAGTGAACTGAGACCAAAATGTGTATAATAACAATCAAATAAGCACTGTGGAGTTTCAGTTGTGATGGCAGTAAGGATAAAAACCGCCGATTACAAGGTAAGAATGAATTCAGTTCCAACCATTAACCCCGGGAATAACAAGTTTCATACTTTCACTAATATAGGCAACAAAATGTTGTTTTATTGTGCTGATTACAACTGCAATCTTGAGTAAGATCAATAAACGTTACATACATACGCTAACATTGTTCAAATGAGTGCTGGGAAGGCTGGGAAAGATGGTGTCCGTCACTGATGAGAACCGTCCATGAAAAAACGTAGCCGCCATATTGGATTTCAAAACTGCCTTGAAAACATATTTTACGAAGAGCTCACATGCTTATTTTAGTTCGTATGGGGCTTTCATATATCACAATATGTTGACGAAACTTCAGTCTTTTAAATGGTATGCTTAGAGTTGCAATTGTATTCATGTTTCACCAATTAAATATCGAGTGAATAAGACCCGTCTACCGTGATGAGGGTTGGCCTGTACTGATGTTTCCCCCTAAATAGAGGTTAATGAAAGTCTAGTCATGTGTAGTGCTAACTTACCTTGATGACACTTTTGAAATCTTGTTAATTCTTCAAAAGTAAGCTGCATCACCATTTTCAAAAAAAAAAGAAATTAATACCTAATCCTTCATTTTATGTTGAAGGGGAAACAACCGACTGGACTAGCTGATCCAGTTTTGGCCGCATGTGGATCCACCCACCGAAAAAGTACTTTAACACGTCCTGACACCAGAGATAGGCACCAGCCATGAGTCATCAGTGGTGAGAGCAACAGCTTGAGACCTCTTCAGTCCTTTTGAAGTAAGTATTTCAAAGTTAGAAATTAGGGTAAACAACCGACTGGACTGGTCAACTCACTGACTACCTCGTATTTGGCCACCCTCCGAAACAGTACTTTAACACGTCCTGACACCAGAGATGGGGATCAGTCATGAGGAGTTGGTGGTGGTAAGAGGAGCTCAAGACCTCTTCTCTCCTTTCGAAGTAAGTATTTTCTCCAAAGTTAGAAATTAAGGCCATATTTTAAGATTTAAACAGAGGGTAATGAAAAGTGTGGCCAACGCAGTGTTGTTTTCAAAATTTTTACTTACAATGAAAAAAGTTTAGAAGATTGACGCCATCTCGATGTTTGCGGAGTCGCTTGTCTCAACAAACTTCCCATTTCCTTTGCTAAATCCGCACACCACTTGTGTAGATGCTGGGGCACTTTCATCACAACAATCGTAAACCCGACCTCTAACCAGTACTTATCTAAGAGGACAACGGCATTCTTTGCGGCGTTTTGAGCTCTTCAATTGTTTATCAGTGTTGTCAATTGGTATGTGTTTACTCTCCAAACTGGGTATAAGACTTACACAAAACCAGGGAAATAAGTGAAATTAGTGTATCTATTTGTAGTGTATATACATATTACAGCAATTTTATCATTACTGCATTACTGTGACAACTAGAATTCATGGAAACAGTTTGTAAATCCATCGGCATATGTGTGAAGCTCCACTAGATTGGCAATGATGAGTCATTTTTTGTCGCATCATCTGCTTCTATGTACATCCGAAATATTTGTAATTTTTCAGGGTTAATTTGGTTGCAAAACAGGGATAATAGACATGAATTAAATAAACATTTTAAAGTAACAAAGTAAAGTTAAACTAAATAATGAGTAAAGTAAACAATTAAGGGAATAAAGCTTTGCACCTCATAAACAGTGTAGTTGTCTGCTGCTCGTAACTGTGTTTGTGGAGTGAGTGCTTAGGAACCAGGAACAGCAAGTATCAAGTGCAATTTGGAGTGAATTAAGACCAAAATGTGTATAATTACAATCAAATAAGCACTGAAGAGTTTCAGTTGTGATGGTAGTAAGGATAAAACCACCTATTACAAGGTAAAAATGAATTCAGTTCAAACCATGACACCGGGAATAAAAAGTTCAACTGGATATTGGTACGGCAGCCGTATCCCTGATTGCGATAGATATTGGTACGGCAGTGAATTGTGCATGCGCGAACCATTGTTTACCGCGGCTGCCTCGGCCATAATGGCATATCAGGGACAGCAAGAAAATGACGACCTAACAACGTGAACCGTGTAATAATACATCAGTTTTTGCTGAAAAGCAGATATTTTCAAGTTTCAACAAGCTGATAAAGGCAATAGACGTCTATGAAGAGTCAAACTTCCAGAAATTGTATATCTGTAGGTCACGAACGATGGAATCGGCCCTGAAAAGAACTCCGTAGAGGAGACTCAAAGAAGAATTGAAGCTTAGTGCGTCCAATATGGGAAACATACTGTTAATATAGACCTGATTTGAATGATTACTTACGATTGATTCGGCCGTTTACTACAGGATTGACTTGGTAGTTTTCCTTAGTACCATGAATACAGCAGAGCGCAATTTCTGTGTACTTCAAGTCTTCTTTGATTCTCATCTTCGGAGCTCTCTTCAGGGCCGATTCCATCATTCATGACCTACGTATACTATACAATTTCTGGAAGTTTGACTCTTCGTAGACGTCTATTGCTTTTTTCAGCTCGTTGAAACCTGAAAACATCTGTTTTTTGGCGAAAACTGATGTATTATAACACGGTTCAGAGGAGATTCAAAGAAAATATGAAGTTCACAGATAGATTAGTTTAGTTTTATTTTTCATTATATAGTCAACATCTAAGTATGTTTAAATATTATTGTGATTTTTTATATTTTCATTTACTGTTAAAATGTTTTGGTGCTTTGATGATGACAGTATGGTACTTCACTTTGACATTTTGAATTGAACATGTTCGGCGAAACAATTCAGTTCGGCTACTATTACTACTATTGCTGAAACTCTAGTGCCGTACCTATAGCTCTTAGCAACAGTGTACGGGAACTGCTGCATGATTAGCAAACTGCTGTACCTACAGCAAGTCAATAGCGCACTACAGTGGCACTGACAGAATCTGACGTAGCCTTACCACACTATGGGACTCCTGGTTATTTGCACGGCAGGAAGTCTGAAATTGACACATGCACAATTCACTGCCATGCCAATATCTATCGCAATCAGGGATACGGCTGCCGTACCAATATCCTGTGCCTAAAAAGTTTCATACTTTCACTAATATAGGCAACAAAATGTCGTTTTATTGTGCTAATTACAACTGCAATCTTGAGTAATATAAATAAATGTTACATATAAACGCTAGCTGTTCAAATGAGTTGTGGGAAGGCTGGGAAAGATGGTGGATTGCCTGTGGTTAGAAGGGCCAGTCACGCAATTGCCACCATATTGGATTTCAAAACTGCCTTGAAATCCTTTTTGTTCCAACACGTAATACAAACCTTCGGTCCTTTAACATTAGGAATGTACTTAAGTCGTAGCTGGAATTACGGCCGTTGAATCTTGATCAAGGTGGTTAGGCTAGCCTGCCCGGATGTAAACACTCCACTTTGCTTTCGGCCGTCTTCCGATTAAGACGTGTGTTTGTGAGCTCCGGCTCACTGGTCGTTGATCTTTTTTCCCGGTGGGATCCTTTTGGTTTATTTTTTGTTTTAAATAATTATGCATATACGGTGTTTGATATTAATACTAAACAAAGGTTTGTCCTTGTTTTTCAATTAATATACAAACCCAATCTTTGTGATAGCCTTTATAACCGCCCCTCTACTTGTGTTAAGAGTCGGCGGCAAAGGTATACCAACATATTATTTACATTCTTTGCCCTTTAACACTGGCTCAGGCCTGCATGAGGACGAGATATGTATTTAACATGAGGATGAGGCAAATATTTAATGTAAGTGATATTGTTCCTGTAACGGGACAAGTATTCATCCAGAAATTACGCTTATGCTTGGGAATTACCGAGGGAACTTCAAAGGTTTGTCCATGTTTTGTTGTTATGGTAATTTCTCTTTTCCTTCTTCCTTTCACTTACTATCGGAAGAAGGTAGAAGGATGGGCGTGCGGTGTTAATGTTGGATCTCCTCTCACTTCTGAGGGCGGTGCCCTTGGATGTGTGAGGAGTATCCTCATTACTTTCATTTTTTTTCCCCCTTATTTTACAGACTAGTGGTGATTGTGTTTTCAGCAGTATTGGTTGGATGCTCTTCGTATTGGTTATCCTAACCTTGGAATTGTACCTATGACTCGAAGCATATTGCGTACCAATCCTCGAGTGCGTGTACTGATCCCCTGCTGATGATCATATTCATTACGACTACTACCCGGGAGTTATGTCACTGGAGGAAGCTGTCGTGCTGCCCTGTGATGTTTTTCTGCTCCTGATGGTAGAAGTCTGGCAGAATTCGGAGGAACCGAAGAGGAAGAGATTTCGTCTAGTGTCGTCATCCTCCTCTTCGAGATCATCATATTTTCATGCCTCCTCTCCTTCAACTTTTAGGCTTTGCCGTAAAGAGAAGGTGGTCTTCCCCCTAAAAAAATTCTTGTCACGGGACTTCTAAGGGTCTGTCTTGCTCTGGTGAGACAGGTGGGTCTTCCGCTGGTCCTCCCGTTTCTCCTGGAATGGGGCCCGTCTCTTCTTCCTCAGGGAGGAAGCAGACAGGGACCATGGAGGTACCGGCCACCACTGGTATCTCCTCGCCTGGTTGGGAACTGTCTCGGCCACCGAGTGTACAGTCACCTACGGGTGACCGTGCAGCCAGGGTCCAGACTGCTGAGTACGCTCACCGTGTCAGGACCCAGGCACGAAGCGGAAGATGGTAGGAGTCGCTCGGGTGACTTTCGCCAGACCGGTGATCGCTCTTGCAGCGATCGTCCGGTACCCAGGGTTGACGTGACGTTCCCGCGGGTCCATGCACGCAGACACAGGTAGAGGCGGGCCATCCAGCCCTCTTTTAATTAATTTCTTTCTTTCAAAGAGATTCCTCCCTGGCACAACCTCCTGTGCCAGCCACACATAGAACGGTACCACCGATCGGTTCGGTCCCTGTCTTCATGGCTGGCTGTTATCCACCATCACTTGCGAGCAGGAGGCTTTTCTCGTTGAGCAGTAACAAAGATGGCTGGGTACCTCAGGCAGTCCTCTGCAGTT
The DNA here is from genome assembly GCF_015104395.2 of Macrobrachium nipponense. Lineage (NCBI taxonomy): Eukaryota > Metazoa > Arthropoda > Malacostraca > Decapoda > Palaemonidae > Macrobrachium > Macrobrachium nipponense. The sequence continues at coordinate 52,808,116 of NC_087210.1, read as the reverse complement.
GTGTACCAAGGGAAGTGATCCGTCTTTTGTGGATGGGGTCTCTCTCCTCTCAGAGCCACTCTTCAGCAGGTAGCGGATTTCCTCGTCTTCCTTCACCGAGAGAAGCTCCTCTCCGTCTCCACAGTTAAAGGCAACAGAGCCGCCCTGGCCCTAGTCCTTAAACTGCGGGGAGTGGATATCTCCTCTTCCTTCGAGATCTCCCTCCTAATGAAGAGCTTCAAGAGGTCTTGCCCACCCAGGGAACTCTGCCCCCCAGGGTGGGATGTGACTCTCGTCCTTAGGAGTTTGACTCGAAGACCCTTCGAGCCACTCTGAGAGTCATCAGACAGGGATCTGACCCTCAAGACCCTCTTCTTGCTGGCCCTGGCATCGGTGAAGAGAGTAGGGGAACTTCATGGTCTTTCCTTCGATGTTGAGCATGCGAGGGGATGGGGATCTGTGATGCTCGATTTCGTCCCAGACTTCATAGAGAAAACTCAGAATCCTTCGGTTCCTGACGACCGGTTCGAGTCATTCACGATCCCCTCCCTGAAGGACTTCACCGACGATGATGCGGATGAAATGCTGCTTTGTCCTGTGAGGGCGCTACGGCGCTATCTGAAGAGAACTCGACACCTCAGGCCTGATTGTCGATGCCTCTTCATTAGCACCGGGGTTACCAAGAAGGTGGTGTCCAAGAACACACTTTCTTTCTGGCTTCGTGAGGTGATCAGGAGGGCGTACGCTGCGGATGGGATTGACGACACCCGTACCCTTCGTCCAAGAGCACACGAAGTCAGAGGTATTGGTCCAACCCTTGCGTTCTGGTGCTGAAGGTAAGGGTTTGGGCCAACCAGACCACCTTCACATCTTTTTATCTTTGCGATATTGCCCACAGGTCCTTGGATACCTTCTCTTTGGGACCCGTAGTGGCTGCTCAACAAGTTGTGTAGTTTACCCAGCTCCCGAGCGGACAGAACAGCATCGCATCCTTGTGTGACTGCATGAATGGACGAGTGAAAGACAGTGTGACTGGCTTCTCTTCCTCCTCTTTTCTCCCCGCTACCTGTGGGCAGAGGGCTGCGGTCGTCACTACGCTGGACAGGAGGCAGATGCAGGTAAGCTATGCGACTGAGCTCCATCCTATCCCTTTTAGTACGGATAGGAGCGGTTATCCACCACTTCCCTAACAATGGGGGGAGTGGATACCAACTAGAGACAAACCCATGACCTTATTTGGCTCTTGAAGTAGGAACTAGTTCTTGCTTGCTATTCATAAGAGGTATGCTTGCCTCTCTCTTATGAATTTGGTCCAGAGGTCTGACCACTGATCTTACAATGCACGCCCCAATCAGCTGCTCAGAGGCTAGGATCCCTCCCTCTGCTCTTACAAACCGATGATTTGTATTACGTATCAGAACAAATCACAATTTGTTGAAAATTGTAAGTTTCCTAACTATACAAACCTTAGGTCCTTTACACATAGTCCCACTTCATGCCACCCCCCACTCTGTTTCCTGGGCGTTCACCTCCCAGTTGGCCAGGACACTCAACTACCGGACAAGCAGCCGTTTCCAGTTGCCGCTAAGTTACATTCCTATTGTTAAAGGACCTCAGGTTTGATAGTTAGGAAAAATAAAATTTTTGACAAATTGTGATGTTGCACAGTCAGAATGAACCCATATGTTATTTTTAAACATAAAATGTTCAGATGCTCATGGTTTCTATATTTGATATGCATTCTAAATTTATTGAGTAATGATTGTAATGATTTTAGTAACGTAGTAAACATACCTAAGCAATGTTTCTGTAAATACTTTTGTTACAGGTGTGTGCGCAGTATGGGAAAAGGTGAACCAGGCTCTGGATCAGGAGAAGGTGGTGGTGCTGGGGGGGCTATTCGGGATGCTGGGGGCGCTTTTGGTAAAAGAGAAGCTGCCCAAGAAGAACAATATTTTCGTAAGCTGGTTAGTAGTGAAAAAGTTTCTTTTATAGAATTTTCACAGCTTTTTAGAAGAGTGCATTACTGTACTCATTATTTTTTTAGCTATGCAAGTAGATGAATGGAAATATTGAATTGTTCCGACACGGCATACAAACCTTCGGTCCTCTTTTACAATAGGAAGGTACTAGCGGCAGCTGGATAGGTCGTAAGCTTTCGAACAAGGGGTTCGGTAGTTAACTGCTTGTCCGACAGGCGCGCACGCGCTGCGACTGGGAGGTAAACAATCACTTTTGCTTTCGGCCTCACAGCGAGTGGACGTTTGTGTTCGACGCTCTCTGCCCGCTTCTCGTCGTTTGCTTTCCTGAGTATATGGTTGTGTTTGTGTATGAAAGAATCATTGTAAGTACAATCATTTCTCTCTTTCTAATTAATTGTGATCTATTGGTCAATGATGGAATCTCCTCGCCTCGCTACCCCACGGAGACTATGCCGGGTACCGAGGGCGTAAATGCGGAAAGTTCCGCTCATTCCCGGAGATTGACCCTCATATTTTGTGCGCTCCCCCCCCCCCCCCTCCCCCCCCCCCCCGGTGTCGGGGGCGCGAGCTTAATGCACCCGAGCCGAGCCATGTGAAGTTTGTAATAATTGGTCGGAGGCGCAGTGGACTTTGTATGAGGGCAGGAAGAAGCGAAGGCCTGCAAAGGAGTCGTCGAAAGCTCTCCCGCGACTCCTTTGGTTACGGACACTTCGTCTTCTTTCCTGCCAACCCGCTCAGCTTCCACGTTTGGCGCCTTCCCCTTCGGGGGGGGTTTCTAGGTCCTTCTCCTCACCTGACTTGTCGAGTGTGGAGGAGGGCGCTAGATACCCTGACGTCGAGTTGTACTCTGGGTCCTCTATCCGTTCGTCTTCGCGCGAGCGTAGAGGATCCTCCTAATCACCCGACTTTTGCTTCCTCAGGTGCGGTTGCCGCGAAGGACGACCCTCGGCCGACAGGTGTGGGCATCGTTGGGGCTGCAGGGCGTGCCGAGTGTCCAGGGGCTGCTCTACCATCTCGCTGGATCCGTGGCGGTCACCCATGCGACGGATTACGACCACCACCACGACCCTTACAACACCTGGCTACGCTTCACCTCCTCACCTGGTGTACACCCCGCACGCGGTCTCTGTAACACCTACTATATCGGTGCAGGGGCCAGTCGCCGTACCTCGGGGGAGTGTGATGCCGCCACCATGGGTTTGCCGTGCTGCCGCGACCGGACTTCGTGTGCCCGAAGAGCTCGCCCCTGGACCTCCCACCAGTACCAAGGATGGCTGTGCCGCTGGTCCGTCCATCTGGACCGCCTGCACAGCCTGCCGTACCTGCCGTACCTGCCCAGCCGCCGTTCACGGGACGTGACGTGACGACCACTGCTGCCGTTCCTGTACCTGCTCCTGCCGTCTCTACTGCCGTTCCTGTGATGCCTGCACCTGCTGACGTTGTTCCTGTTCCTGGCGCCGCTGCTCCCGATGCTGATCTGTTTGGACAGGTGCGTCCGGGCCCTGTTGCTTCGGCAACAGCAGCCCCGGCTCCGCTCTGGATGACAGATCTGACGTCGGTCCTGAGGAGGTTGACGAAGAAGAAGAAGAGGAGGAAGGAAGGTGTCGTCGTCGTCTTCATCGTCTTCTTCGTCGTCGTCGTCGTCTGCCGCCTCTTCCCCTTCTTCTTCTAAGGCTCCCCCGCCGAAGAAGAAGAAGGTCGCCTCCCCCCCCCTAAGAAGTCTCCTTCGGGAACTTCTAAGGGCCCGTCTCGCTCTGGTGAGACGGGGGGTTCTTCCGCTGGTCACCCTGCTTCTTCGGGGGCAGGACCCGTCTCTTCTTCCGCAAGGAAGAAGACTACGGGGACCCAGAGGAGGTGCCGGCTAACACCGGCACTTCCTCACCTGCTGTTAGTTGGTTCGGCACGGCAGCAGGGTCCGTCTCGGCCTCTCGTTCGTCGAGAGGTAACGAGTGTACGGTCGCCTAACAGCGGCCGTGCAGCCAAGAACCAGACCTCTGAGTCCGCTCAGCGTCAGGTTCACGGCACGGAGCGGAAGACTGGTGACAGCCGCTCACGCGACTCTCACCAGACCAGCTCTCGCTCTCGCGGCGAGCAGCTGGCTACCCGGGCGGACGTGACGGTCCATGACCGGCCACGGGCTGAGGCTGGGAAGAGGTCCCCCCGTTCGCCGGCACCAGCCACGGCTGGTACCAGTGAACTGACGCACCCGTGAGGATACGCACCGGTCTCACCGTGACAGTGGAGCTCGCCGGTCGCCTGACCGTCACTCTCACAGAGAGCGATCGGGTACGGCGACCAGCACCAGCTCCTCTGACACACGAGACCGGGGACCGCTGTTCTCGGTCCAGCCGTTCTCCACAGCGAGACGGCTCGACTAGGTCTGCAGCTCGATCGCCACCGCGGGTTGGCGATCGCTGCAGTCTTCCAAGCCCCACTGGTTCTGCCAGCGAGCGAGGAGGGAGCGTCAGGTCTGCCTCTCCCATAACCTTCAACCTCCTCGGGTTACACCGGGAGGGGCGAGGTATTGAGGAGTGATCGTGAGGGTGCGCCCCTCAGGATCCCACCACGTCGTCGTACGTACCAGGCACGGTTCTCGAACCAGCCAGGTCATACGCACAAGTGGTTGGAGGAGACCGAGAGGGGTCTGTCGCTGTTCCTCCCCTTGAGGGAGGAGGGTCTCGGGAGATGCTCCTGTTTGAGGGACTGGATGGTCCGACTCCGCAGGACGCAGTCACTCCTGAGATCCAGAGGAACTTTGCCGAGGTTATTGCGCTGATTCGTCAGCACAACGACCCTCGCGGAAGGATCGCCGCTCCCACCTTCCGAGCCCACGTCCCGGCTCGAGTCGTTCTGGGGCCCGAAGAGGGAACCCGACCGACGGTGGGTTTGCCGCGTTCTGAGCTTGCGGACTCAGTGCTGGACCAGGTTGAATCGCTTGTCTCCGGACAAGACGGTTCGCTCAAGTCTGGCAGGTCGAGCAAGCTGCTTCCACCTCCTCTGCTGCGACAGCGGCGTTTTTACGTGCCATCTGAAGACCCGATGCCGCCCAAACAGGTGAACCCGGAGTTAGCCAGGCTGACTCCGGGTGTGTCTCTGCAGCAGCTCCTGTCCGAGAACCTATGGTTCTCGCAGCAAGAGGCACTCGGCCTGGAATCTACCGCCATGGCAGCTTTCCAGGCCGTCTCCTGGCTAGATCTGTGGTCCCTCACAGTATCTAAGGTCGCAGCCAACTCCGGGGGAATTTCTCCCGAAGATGACTCGGCCTTTAGGAGACTTTGCAAGTCTGGAGGAAGAGCCATCTCCTTCCTTGCCCACCAGACGGTGAACCCTGTGGGCCAACCTGGTTCTCGACGAAGGGACGCTTGTCCTTACTCGGGTTTCCAGGGCGGCGCCGGGCGTGAAGCGGCGTTGGGACTTCGCAACGGACCTTTACGGAGTTCCACGTCTCTCTTCCCAGGAGAGATGGTGGACGCTGCGGTGGACAGACGGCGCACTGACGACAGTGACCGTCTGGTTCACCAGGCAGTCCGAAGGCTTCTGGGCAGCCTCGGACTGCGGCCAAGTCTAAGAGCTCGGCTAGCGCTTCCTCTGTGGCTAAGACGGTAGCTGCGTCGAAGCCCCGAAAGACTGTCTTCTTCGACTTCTACCAAGGGGAGCCGTAACCAGCCCTCCTCCTCCCGTGAGGGGCTCTGGGAAGAAGTCGAAGAAAGGGGAGAAACGCTAGGGACGGCGTTCCCCCTCACCTGCTGCCGGAAGTGGGGGGGGTGCCTGGCCAGCCATTGGGCAACTTGGCAGCGCTACGGCGCCGAGACCTGGATTGTATAGATGTCCTTCGGGAGGGATATCTATTACCCTTCGAATCTCGGCCACTCCTCACCTCCAACCCGGTCCAACAGCAGTCGTACCTTCCAGGTCATCGAAGGACGTAGCATTGTGACACGAGATCAAGACCATGCTGAGCAAGAGAGCTGTAGAAATCGTCACGGATCAGTCACCGGGCTTTTACAGTCGACTCTTCCTGGTGGAAAAGTCTACGGGAGGCTGGCGCCCGGTGATAGATCTCTCTCCCCTGAACCGGTTTGTTCGCCAGACCCGGTTCACGATGGAGACGCCACGCTCAGTGCTCGACTCCATCAGGGAGAACGATTTCATGCTTTCAGTGGACTTGAAGGATGCGTATTTCCAAATACCCATTCAGCAGTCCTCCAGAAAGTACCTCCGCTTCATCTCGACGGGACGGTGTACCAGTTCAGGGCACTTTGCTTCGGTCTCTCAACCGCCCCACAGGTGTTCACGCGAGTGTTCACTCTGGTGTCTGCTTGGGCCCATTCGCACGGGATACGTCTGATGAGGTATCTCGACGATTGGTTAGTCCTGGCGAGCTCCCGACTCGCAGTTGCTACAGGACAGGGATCGACTGCTCGAGTTCTGTCGCGATCTGGGGATCGTTGTGAACTTCGAAAAGTCCGATCTCGAGCCCAAGCAGAGGATGAAGTACCTGGGTATGCTGATCGACACGGTAGCAGGGCGAGTCTTCCCCGCAGACTCGCGGATCAGCAGATTCAGGGAGGCAGCCAACCAGTTCCTGTCTCGGCAGGAAAACAGGTTTTAGCCCTAGCGATGGCAAGTCGTGTCGGACACCTGTCGTCACTCGAGAAGTTAGTCCCTCACGGGCGTCTTCACCTGCGGTCTCTTCAGTGGAGACTAAAGGAGAGTTGGTCACAGGCGACGGATCCCCCAAGCTTTCCAGTGTCTCTGACACCGGAGGTGAGGCAGGACCTAGCCTGGTGGCTGGACGACAGGAACCTCTTAAGAGGAGTGCCTCTGCGCACTCCCCCCCCGGACATGCAGCTGTTCTCAGACGCATCGACCGAGGGATGGGGGCGCACGGGGATGGGGCGCACACCTGGAGGAGTTGCTGACTTCAGGAGTGTGGGACGAGAACGACAAGCACCTTCACATCAATGTACTGGAACTCAAGGCAGCGTTCCTCGCTCTCCAAGAGTTCCAGGACCGCTTGATGGGACACTCAGTGGTGTTGATGTGCGACAACACCACGGTGGTGGCCTACGTCAAACAAACAGGGGGGGGGCCTAATGTCTCTCCCGTTGTTTACCAGTTGACTCGGCAGGTGCACGAGTGGGCCGAGGACACACTCAATAGAGCTGTCGGCACGCTACATTCCAGGGAAGAGGAATGTAGTAGCAGACACGCTCAGCCGTCGGGATCAGGTGATAGGGACCGAATGGTCTCTACACCAGGACGTGGCGGAAAGGCTCTTCGACCTGTGGGGGCGACCAGTCGTGGATCTGTTCGCCAGCCGGCACAACAGGAAGCTCCAGGTGTTCTTCTCGGCCGTGCCGGACCCATGGGCAGCTGCAGAGGACGCTCTTCAAACACCCGTGGGACAACCTCTTCGTCTATACCTTTCCCCCGTTCAGCCTGATTCGCAAGGTGATCAGTCGAGCACTGGTCACCCCGAATCTCAGGATGATCCTGGTGGCTCCCAAATGGCCACAGGCCATTTGGTATCCGGACCTGCTGGCTCTTCTCGCAGGAGAACCGAGAGAGATTCCCCCTTGGCACAACCTTCTCGCCCAGCCACACGTCGAGCGGTACCAACCGAGCAGTCCAGTCCCTACGTCTCACGGCTGGCTGTTATCCACCATCTCTTGCGAACGAGAGGCTTTTCTCGTAGCGCAGCAACAGAGATGGCTGGAAACGTCCGTCAGTCCTCTGCAGCTGTGTACCAGGGGAAGTGGGCCGTCTTACTGTGGTTGGTGTCGTAGACGGGGTCTATCTCCTCTCAGAGCCACTCTTCAGCAGGTAGCGGATTTCCTCGTTTTTCTTCGCCGAGAGAAGCTCCTCTCAGTCCCCACATCAAAGGATACAGAGCCGCCTTGGCGCTCGTCCTGAAACTGAGGGGATTGGACATCTCGAACTCGTTCGAGATCTCCTTGCTCATGAGGAGCTTCGAAAGGTCTTGCCCACCCAGGGAACTCAGGCCCCCTGCGTGGGATGTGTGACTCTCGTCCTTAGGAGTTTGACTCGAAGACCCTTCGAGCCACTCCGAGAGTCGTCAGACAGGGATCTGACCCTCAAGACCCTCTTCTTGCTGGCCCTGGCATCGGCGAAGAGAGTAGGGAACTTCATGGTCTTTCCTATGATGTACGACATTCCAGGGGATGGGGATCTGTGACGCTCGATTTCGTCCCGAACTTCGTTGCGAAGGACTCAGAAAACCGTCGATCCCTGACGACAGGTTCGAGTCATTCACGAGTTCCCTCCCTAATGGACTTCACCGATAATGATGCGGATGAAATGCTGCTTTGTCCTGTGAGGGCGCTACGGCGCTATCTGAAGAAAACTCGACACCTCAGGCCCTGAGTGTCGACGCCTCTTCGTTAGCACCGGGGTAACCAAGAAAGAAGTATCCAAGAAACACACTTTCATTCTGGCTGCGTGAGGTAATCAGGAGGGCGTATGAGGCTGATGGTAGTGACGACATCCGTACGTCCCGTCCGAGAGCTCACGAAGTCAGAAGTATTGGCCCCTCGTTTGTTGGGCGTTTCGTAAGAACTTCTCCGTGGCGCAGGTCCATGAAGGTAGGGGTCTGGTCTAACCAGACTACCTTTACGTCCTTCTACCTTCGGGATATTGCCCACAGGTCCTTGGATACCTTTTCCTTGGGACCCGTGGTGGCTGCTCAACAAGTTGTGTAGCAAACCCAGACCCTCGCAGGGCTGGACTGAAACAGCATCGAGTCCTGGTGTGACTGTGTGGATGGATGTGTGAATGAGTGAGTGACTGGCTCCCTCTTCCCGTCTTTTTCCTCCTCCTCTACCTGTGGGCAGAGGGCCACGGTCGTCACTACGCTGGATGAGGACGAGATGCAGGTGAGCTATATGACAGAGCCCCATCCTATCCCTTTCACTAGGGATAGGAGCAGAATATCCACCACTTCCTCCTACAAGGGGGGGGAAGTGGATGCCTACAAGAGTCAAACCCATGACTTTATATTTGCTCCTGTACAGGAACAAGTTCTTACATTGCTGGTACGAAGAGATACGCTTGCCTCTCTCTTAGTACTCGGTCCAGAGGTCTGACCATTGATCCTGCGGTGCACACCCCGATCAATCGGACAGAGGCTTGGATCCCTCTCTCGCTCTTACGACCAGGGAGGCTTCCAAGGTTGGGCGAACACCAGTCTGTTCACAAAAGACTCAGATTCCACCCACCAAGAAGTGAGTCTTCCTATTGTAAAAGGACCGAAGGTTTGTATGCCGTGTCGGAACAAATGACAATTTGTCCAAAATTGCATTTTTCCTAACTATACAAACCTGAGGTCCTTTTACACATAGCCCCACCTCATGCCACCCCTCACTCTGCAGTTTTGGCGTTGGGCCAAAAGCAAAAGTGATTGTTTACCTCCCAGTCGCGCGCGCGCCTGTCGGACAAGCAGTTAACTACCGAACCCTTGTTCGAAAGCTTACGACCTATCCAGCTGCCGCTAGTACCTTCCCTATTTGTAAAAGGGACCCTCAGGTTTTTGTCGTATAGTTTAGGAAAAATGCAATTTTGGACAAATTGTCATGTTAAGGTCTTTGGACATTGTTCCAGAGGTCAGGTGCAACACCTACTTAAATATAGTACCGTATACTCGAGTAACGTGTGATCTCGCATATCATGCGACCCCAAACTTTTCACCAATGAACAGTGGTTTTGTCATGTATTATGCGAGTTCCTTTTCCGAGGTCAGTTCATAAGGTTGGTGGTTTAGCGTGCTAATGGCCGAGTCGTTCAGATGTGTGGTACTGCTAGTGAAGTTACGGTAATTTTCTTACTAATCTCGAGAATTGAATAGAAGATCTCAAGATTAAAAAAGAATCCCAAGATAATAAAATAATTGTAAAAATAACACGCCTTGGAGTCCTAAATCAGTCTCTCTCTCTCTCTCTCTCTCTCTCTCAGAAATAAATACTGTAATTTGAGTCTTTCACCAACGGGTATCAGTAAATGTGTAGACATTGTGTGCGTGTTTAAAAAAAATGTGCAGTACGTACACACACATTCCGATGTTTCGGTTTTTGGAATTTTTCAATTTCGGAAATGTGAGGTCAGATGCATAATCAAACAAACATCACTACTGCAGCAAAAACATTTTTTTCCTTTATGTTTTTCATTATTGTTATTTATTAATTACAGTTTATTTAAATAAATGTTAATTTAATACTGTTACATGAATGTGAGATAATTAAGATCACCTATAATAAAATAGTGGGACAATGAATATCATATGTTCACTAATAGCTGTTATTTTCAAAACAAACATTCCGTAAAACGCAAAAAATATATGTACATAACAATCAAAATCTAATAATGTTTTGCAGTTCAACTTGTGAATTTCAACAATAAGTATGACTATATAATATATTTCACCATATCGATCTTGCAGTTGAAGTCGTAAAATTTTGAGGATGGTCCGGGAAAAGGATTTGTACTTTGTGATTACGTATCGCTACAACACCATGTGGTATTTTCATACCACTATATTGATGACGCATCGCTACGACACACTGGTATTTTTCATACCACTATACATTAAAGTTAAAATGATCATGTTATATTATTGTTTTCACGAAGAAATAATTATATAAAGAAAATTATCGAGTAATTTTTGCCGTCAGCAGTCAGAAAATCACAAACATGGTAACGTTCAAACCTAGTGTCATCCACGGCATATGTCTATAAATAGAACAGAAGCAGAGGGCAGTCATTGGATAACAGATCTCCATGGCTACCAACCAGCCAATCAGGTGTTAGTTATACTACACTGTGAATTTCTTAGAATGAACGTTTACACGTAACACACGGGAAGCTAACGATGATGTGTGTGCTTTGCATACAGTACGTAGTTTTTGTTTTTATTAGTGTATTTTACTGATTACATGAAGAATACTCTCTCTCTCTCTCTCTCTCTCTCTCTCTCTCTCTCTTCTCTCTTCTCTCTCTCTCTCTCTCTCTCGTCTTCTCTCTCTCTCTCTCTCTCTCTCAGGAAAGATACCGTCAATTCAATTTATCAGTATCTTTTCTTGATAGACAAGAGTAAATATTTAGGACTCCAAAGCTTGGCATATGCCAGTTATTTTATTATCTTGGGATTTTTGGTTAATCTTGGGATTTTCCATGGTCAACTCTTGGGACTAGTAAGAAAAATGCGATTATTTGAGTAGCAGCAGCTGCAGCGCACACCCAAATGAATCGGGTAAGCCTAGCACGCCAAACAATAGTATTTACAAAATGAGCGGAGCTCTCTGACTGCGCTGTTTTGGTCCACCCACGTGTTTGATCGCATATCTGCCAAATTTATAACAACAACAGAGATAAAACCATTTCTCCCATTACAGATATCAAATATTATCTTTTTTATGTTGCGCAGAATTCTGAATAAATTACGTAGGTTCACGATTGATAAAGTTTTTTTATGCTATAACAAGAAACGAAGTCAGATTTTCTATCAGCAGGGCATCTCATTTTGGTGCCGTTGCGAATATTTCAACCAGTTCCACGTACGTTTAAATCCATACTGACTGTACAGTCTGGAGGCAGTTCTCCCTTCTACACATATCTTGATTTCTTAATATCGTAGGTATAGAATAAATTGGTGAGCAAGGAAATATGAAATAAAGCATAACAGTAAGTTTGACGAGTGAGAAAATAATCGTATACAGACAGTCTCTCCTCTCTCTCTCTCTCTCTCTCTCCTCCTTCCTTCCTCTCTCTCTCTCTATCTCTCTCTCTCTCTCTCTCTCTCTCTCTCTGAGAAAATAATAGATAGGAAACAATGACTGAATATTGCTTGAATGCGATATGGCAAAGTTTTGGCCTGACTGAAGTGTGGAGTGACTTTGAAACCGACTTACAAGTTATTCCTCACAGCCATGGATAGACATCAACTTCACAGCCGAGAAAGGGTAATCGTATACAAAATAAATAGGTATGGAAAATGCGAAATGAGGGCCTATGTTGTCCCATAAAAAAAGCTCTCGCTTGGACAGCTGTAAGATTTGAGAGAGAGAGAGAGAGAGAGAGAGAGAGAGAGAGAGAGAGAGAGAGAGAGAGAGAGAGAGAGAGAGACACAGGGGCAGTTGTTGTTTTTGTAAAATTAGCATAAGGGCAGATCTTTAAAAGCCATGCCAGGGAGCTCGCTACGGTGACAAGACTATACCTTCCATATGAATTGACGATGTCCTATACGAAGATGCAGATGAAGATGAAATGATCAAAGATCTGGAAGATGACGAATATGACGACTGCCTTGATGGCAAAGAATTAAGAGCAGTATTTGATGATACGGACACGGAGAGCGACTTTGGAGGAATTTAGTTTATTAATTTTATGCATTTTTTTTTTTACTTTAATAAATTTTCACTTACCTGCGTATCCTAAAATGAAAATAATAGTTCAAGTAACAAATGTTTCTTTTACTGAGTAAAACAAAAAGTAAAAAATCCTTCGGTGTTGTGCCTTAATCAACTGATTTGGAAATTATAGATGGTTAGTCTAGAACAGTTAAACATGTTGTATAAACCAAAATAATGCAAATGGGGCACGATTGCTCTTTTGTATTTTAAGATACAATAGTAATATGAGAATGCATACAATAGTAATGGATATAGTGAAGTACAAGTAAAGCATAACTTTTTAAAAGATCTACTGTTTTCCTCCGGTAGTAACTATCGCGATCAGCCGATTTGGGAAAGCATAGACGGTACGCTAATTTTATACCACGTGTATGATGCGACCCCTTGAAAATTAGCTTCAAAATTAGGTTTCAAAAGTTGCATAATATGCGAGTATATACGGTATGTATGTATGGAGTTGGGAATGTAACAACCTTTTACCAAAGCTAGTCTGCTGTAAAATGAATTTAACAGAATGGTTTTGCAGTTTTGTTTTATCATTCTCTCTGGTTCAGAAGTATAGGACTTTACAGAAACCTTTCGTATCTTGAAAACTTTTCGTATGTAGAGCCGTTAAATTTTTCGTGTTAGCTTTTGTATCTCGAGTTTTTCGTAATTTGAGCCTTTCGTATCTCGAGGTACCACTGTATATATATATAGATAGATAGAAAACATCATACAATATATGTTTTAACTGAAGTAACTTTCAGAGAGAGACAGAGTGTGAGAGAGAGAGAGAGAGAGATGAGTGGATCAATGCATAAATGAATCTGTCAATTGGCATGTAACAACCAGTCAACTGACACCTAACAACCGAGTGGATCATTAGATATCCACAACAATGTAAATTATTTGATAGATAAGTATAAAAAAAATCATACAAAATATGTTTAAACTGAAGCAACTTTCAGAGAGAAGGAGTGGGGTGGAGGTGGAGGGCGAGAGTAGGTGGAGCTTTTTCACTGTTGTCTTCATACCTATTTCTGGCTAATCGAGTTTTTGCCTCTTGGCACAGAGACAAGTGTCTTTATTCTTTACAATTAGTGATTCATGACACTTATAAATTATGGCACTGGTTGTAATACACTATAGCAAAATCTCTTACTGATACGAGTGCTTATTAGTAGGTTTGTATAGTTAGGAAAAAACAATTTACTTTTAAAAAATGTGATCTGATACGAGTGCTTATTAGTAGGTTTGTATAGTTAGGAAAAATACAATTTACTTTTAAAAAATGTGATCTGATACGAGTGCTTATTAGTAGGTTTGTCTAGTTAGGAAAAATACAATTTACTTTTAAAAAATGTGATATTTCATGATTATGGCTATTAGTTTCTTTGTCATTTACTTTTAATGTAGAGGGTAGTATGATGAAAAAAAAAAAAAAGAAATTTGGTGATCATGGGGCATTTGAATGGTGCCGTCAAACTTGAAGCACAACGCCATCTATTGAGGAAAGTGAACACGAAACTATTCGCTAATGGGATATATAAGCATTTTCTAGCATTGATAAAGATTTATGCACTTCTTATCTCTAGTATCATCTGATCACATGGGAGACATATAGAATAGGTATGTAAATAACAGTTGTATTAAAAATTATCAAACTGTATTATATGTAAGTCTTTCAAGCACACTAAGGGTAAGGTATTCGTGCATGCCAAATGTCTCATTGACCTGGTAGATACTTCTCAAGTGGAAAATTTTTAAGTTGTTATAAAAAACATATTTGAGTTCACAAATTTTCTTTTCATTACTAAGAATTATTCTCACAAAAACAAAAACGACATGGCATCATTTTTGCTGTCTTGAAGTTGTGAAAAAACATGGCACCAATTGTTCGACCGAGTAACAAACTAATGGTGGCTGAATCAAGCCAAACCAGGGGAGTTCCCAGACCATAGAATGCAAACTTTAAGAGGTTCAACTGTATACCTTTTCTTTGTAGAGTATATTAAAGCCTTATTTATCGTTTTAGCCATAGATTTCAAGGTTTTCAAAACCTATGCTATGCTAGATTTATTGGCACTTAATAGCCTTTCTCTAGGCCACCATTGGCAATGTTTTTATTTTCATGTTATGGTTTCTTAGTAGTAGTTAATTCATTTATTTTAAAGTTCTTCATAAACATTTTACAAATATATGGGTCCACATGGTACATTCCTAGGCTAAGATTTAGGTTTTTTTTATTAGTGATTTGTATGATTGCTGATTCCAGCAAATTTCTTGAAACATAATTATAATGAATAGTTTTATGAAAATATTCCAGGAAATTATTATATTGACTGAAAAATAAATATTAGTAACAATTACGAACTTAAACAAATAGTGCTGGAGACATGATTTAAATGCAGGAGAATAAAGTGCCAATGCAGAATATTGGAGGTATTTCCAAAATGCGGGAGGGTTGGTAGGTTTGTTTCTATGAAAGGCATCATCCTCCACCAAACCTCTTCCTTCCATATCTTCCTTCACTTTATCTCACCATCTAATTCTGGCTCCCTCTTAATGATCTTCCTCTTAACGGGTTCCTCCCGAGCCCTCTTCACTGCTTCTTTAACACATACCCATACCATCTCAATCATACCTCTCATTACATATGTAATCTTTATTAAGCCTGCCTGCCTTATTTTTCATTTTCCAGTCTCTCAAGCAGCTTTATTCCCATAATCCACCTCAGCACTCTCATCTCTCTCCTCTCAAGCTTTACTTCCTCTTTTCTTCCTAGAGCCCATGTTTCTGATACATGCATTAACACTGGTCTTACCACTGTCCTGTAGATATGACAAATTTTTAATCAGTTTGTATTTTTCATAGCTAACAAACCTCAGGTCTTAACAGGAAGATAACTTTCTAAGCACCAGCTGGTAACTGGTTAAAACAATCAAACATTGTAAAGCAAGAAATCTGTGAAATCTGGCAACTCCTGCACCATACCCAGGAGTTATAACAAAAGAGAGGGGTGGCTAGAGGTGGGTGGTAAAACGTTAAGACCTACGGTTTGTTAGCTATGAAAAATACAAGTTAGTTAAAAATTTGTTGCTTGTTGATATGCAGAACAAACCTTCGGTCTCAACAATATATTTGGAGTGAGGTACAAGTATCCTAAACCAGCTGGGAGTTAACCCACCTGACCACCCTTTCTATAAGAACGAGTTCTAAAGGAGGTGGTTCGATGCTCTTAAGGAGATAGATAAGCTAATATCTAACAACTCAACTGTCTAGGTTGAAATACAGTAATATATGAGCAGATTCATTGCATCCAGGAAACCAAAGAAAATTCTGACTGCTCATATAACAAACCATATTGTATCAGACCAGTCCAGCATATGATATGTGTGTTCCTCAACCTGCCCGTAGGAAGAAAAAAGGGAAAGAAAGAGACCAGCCAACTCACTCATTCTCTTTTCTACACAATCATCGTAGGTAAGATAACAACTGCCCTGTGAAGGGCACTGGGTGAATTTCACAACTTGTTGGGCAGCCACCACAGGACCCAAGGAAAACATGTCCAAAGTCCTGTGGGCAATGTCACTTAGGTAAAATAAGTGAGCGTGACTTAGGTAAAATAAGTGAGCGTGAATTGATGCAACTAGGAACCAGCGATCAAAATTCTATGAACAGCAAAGTTTTTCTTAAATGCCAGAGAGGAACTTACACCTCTGACGTCACATGCTCTAGCCTGCACAGACTCAGTAACAGAACCATCAAGAGATCGCCTCACGTATCCAGAATGAAACTGTGTTCTTGGAAACTTCTTTTCTGGACCAACCAGTGCTAGCAAAAAGTTTAAGACACCTAGGTCTTAGATGGCAAGTCCTTTTAAGAGCATCATAGAGTTCTGACAGGACAGCAAGAGCTCTTGTGGGTTGTCGTCTACAAAGTCATTCAATGATGGGATGGGGAAAAAGGGGGGGGGGGGGGAGGCAAATCTGTTGTCATGTATCGAGGTATTCTGTGTCTTGGCCACGAATTCTGAGACAAACTCGGTCACAGACCCCCAACCCCCTGGTATGTTTCACATCATAACTCAGGCCATGAAGCTTCCCAACTCTTCGAAGAAGCCAAAGCCAACAGGAAAACTGTCTTTAGCATCAGATCTCTGATGATCGACGTAAGGGCTTGAATGGGGCTCGAGTTCCTTTGGAGAACAGGTCTGTTTGAAACCCCTGAACATCAAGGAGATCTCCCTGGATGAAGAGATGTCCGTGCCTGTGAGACGTAAAACCAAACCTAACGCTGCTCTGTCGCACCTGATAGCAGAAATAGAAAGGCCTTTCTCATCCCTGAGGAAGATGCTATATGCTGAACAGAAGTTATGAGTGGAGAGAAACCCTGTGAATGACACCGATCACAGTAGACTGCCCATTTCCCCTGGTAAACTGCTGAAGAGGACTTCCTTAGGTAACTGGACATGTCCCGCTGCCCCCTAGAAAAACCTCTTGCTCGGAGGAGATATTTGATATTCTCCATCGTGAAGAGACAGGGATTCTACTGACTGGTGAAGCCGCCATTGGGAAATCTCTTGGAACCTCTGACAGAAGAGATAGAAGGTCTGGGAACCACTCTACTTGAGGCCACAGAGGAGCTACCAAAGTCATCCAGAGATTTCAAGAACTTATTACCCTGTTCAGAAGAGGCCTACTCCTCAAGGTTGTCCCAAGGGTGTTGGAAGGCATCCTCTGCCAGAGCAAGAGGATCGGGGACCACTGAACAGTAAACTTCCAGCTTCCTGTTGAAGCAAGTTGAGAAGAGGTCTAGTATAGGCCTCCCCCAAACCTGAAAAAGTCTGTCTGCCACAACCTGATGCAGAGACCACTCTGTGGCCGGGATTTGGTTCCGATGACTGAGCATGTCGGCGACCACATTCCTGGCGGAGAGCTCCACCGAGTTGTTGATCGCCCACTAGTGTAACTCGACTGTCAATGAATGGAGGTGATGAGACACCAGACCCCCTGCTTGTTCACATAGGCGACCACTGTGGTGTTGTTGGACATCAGAACCACCGAATAACCCTCTACCTTCTCCCGTAACACTCTCAGACCCAGAAAAGCTGCTTTGAACTCCAAAACATTGATGTAACAAAATCCCCAGAAGGACCTGCCACTGGTGAGCTGGCTATTCTGGTTGTGATAGGAACTTGTGTGCCACTAACCGCAACTTCGCTAACCTCTGGTCCAACGGAAAAACTCGACGTTGCTGTATCTATAACTATACCTAGATAAAGAGCTTTTTGGCCAGGAACCAGGTTTTACTTTTTTAGGTTTACCATTATGCCTAGCTCCCGACAAAACTGAAGATGATGATCTTTGTCTTGAAGCACTTTCTCCTTGGATCTTGCTAAGACCAGTCAGTTGTCGAGGTACCTCAACAGGCGAATCCCTTGAGCATGAGCCCATGTCAAGACAAGGGCAAGGACCATTGTGAACACCTGAGGGGATGTGGTCAACCTGAAGCATAGAACCTTGAACTGGTAGATCTACTCTTCCAGAGTGAAGCAAAGAAACTTTCTGGACGAAGGGTGAATAGGGATTGGAAGTAAGCATCCTATAAGTCTATTGACAGCGAGAAGTTGTCATCCCTTATCGCTGCCAACACTGTCTGAGGCGTCTCCATCTTGAACCTTGTCTTCCTGACTAATTGATTCAAGGTGGAAAGGTCGATTACTGGGTTTCAGTCGCCTGTCGCTTTCAGTACTAGGAAAATCCGACTGTAAAACCCCGTAGAGGGACTGTTTACTTCTTCTATCGCACCCTTGTTCAGCCTTTTCAGCATTTCCTCCTGAAGAGCTAAGAACTTCGGGGAGTCGTAAGCATATGTCTGACTGAGAAGGGGTCTGTTTGGGAAAGGGGGTGGGGGGAGACGTTGAATGGTAGATATCCCACCCTCAGAATGTCTACTACCCATTTCTCTGCTCCTCATTCCTGAGAGTCAACAAAGCCTCACAGTCCACTGAACTTGCCACCTTGGACAGTGCTGCGTTTCTGCTGGCCAGAAGGTGGTTGGCCCACAAGTTTGCACTAGGTGGGCCAGGTATGAAATAGCTTTAGCACTGGACTGTAACAGTCTAGTGAGTGAGAAAAAGCTCACTATACCTCCTTCAGCCCTATCCAAAGCAATCCTGGCTATCACAGTGGACCACAAGTCCAGTCAGGAGACCATCTGGAAGATAGAAGCCGCTGAAGTCTCCAAAGCTAAGGCCTCTTGTGAAGAAAAGAAAGGACCTTCCGACCTAACCTGCTCCAGAGTTAGACCAGGCTTAAGTTATGACAGATCACGTCTGGGTTAAGGCATCAAATAAACTACATTAGTGGAGTAGTACTTCCTATGCCACACGAGAGGAGGAGGAGGAGGAAGAAACTTGGATGATCTATTGAAATGCAGAGAGCCATCTCAGTCCGAAACCAAAGCGTTCACACGTTGCAAGATGAACTGAGCCTGACCCAACAGGGGAAGTTCAAAAGTCCTAGAATCCTGTCGGCACCCAGCAAGACCTCTATACCTGTTGGGGTGATAGAAGACTGAGCCTGCGTCCTACACTCAAGATTGTTGAACTCACGAATGAGATCAACAACCTCCGCGAAGGAAGACACAAGCTTTTGAGTGTCTCCCTCCTCCTGCTCACAACACTGGTGAAGCCTCCTAGGAAGCCTAGCATTCTGGTCATTATTGGTTGGAGTGTAGTCCCTAAAACTTGTAGATCCTGCGACTGAAGGTTCCCGAACTTCATCACGCAACGGCACTTGTACATGGTCCCGGCTCAAACTGTCAGGCAAAACACGTACCCGTTAACGGAAGGAATCATGTACATGGATGTGTGACAAGTCGAGTACATGTCTGTGAGATGCCAACCAAGCATGGTCCTGAGATGAGGAACGTCGCTGAAGAGAGCTACCTGATGAGATTGACACCTAAGGTGAAGGTCTCTTCCAGGAGAACGAGAAACACATCCATGGGCCTGGGAAACCTCACAATCCCAACTGTCAACCGGTCTTCAAGCGAAGAATCCATAGACGCAGCTTAAACCACCTCCTTATCGGCAACCTTCAACCTTTTAATTGGCACCTTATTGCGATGAACTGGTACAGGAATGTACGGAAGATGGAGAAACACTCATACTGTCACGAACACATACATGATATGGAGAGACATGGGCATGAAGGGAAGTCGATGCAATTTTTCCGCATACAGGAGATACATGGCCATGTATCAAAGGCGAGAATGCTTTCCTTCCATGAGCTCCACTGCCAACCTCACAAACACATGTGTGAGGGAGAAACACAACCTTGTTGAGCAGATGGCGAAGCTCTCACCTAACTTGCATGAACACGGACGTGCATGGGAGTGACACAGTTGTATGAGGCAGGAGGCAATGCACTCCTTTTGTCACAGAAGGACTTTGGTCCTTGATCCTCCAGCGTCTGACATATGGCGAGGCGGTGATGGAGAAGAAGCAAGAGAAGGAGTGAAACTCCCCAGGAGGTGGAGAAGAGACCTTACATTTAAAACTCTTCTTCTTTGTAGAGAAGGCAGAAAACCTTTCATCCAAAACAGAGTCCAGCCTCTTGAAGACTGCTTGAAATAATGCCTCGGATGGCTCAGCGAGAGAGGACGATATCGTATCAGGAAGAGATGATGTCCTAGCGACAGGAGGATGAGCGGCCACCGCTTCCGATGTCTTAGGCTGAGAGGACACTGGAAGTGATGTCATGACATCTCTAAGACCAGTGCTAGTCAATGGCCTTACTGGCGGAACGATAAGGCGCAACCCAGTGAGGGTTGGGAAAGACAAGGAAGCTTCGCAAGGTGGCAACATGCAAGAGCCAATGTAGAGGAGTCCTGGGGAGGCGGGGTTGCCATAGGGGCCGGTTGGGGGTTACATGCCTCCAAGAAATGCAGGAGCAGCCCATCCAAGGAAGGTGAACCCTGTAGCCCAAGCGACACCCAAACAGCAGCCATATTGAATGACTCCAAACCTGAAGCTAAGAAATTAGATGGTGTAGCCTCCTCCCTCTCAGGAAGAGAATTAGAACCTGTGGGAGAGGGGGCTACATTGAACATAACATCATCTGTGGCACTCCCGATACTTCATTCCTCGAATCAGTGGAAGAAAAGTAAGGCGACACAGGTACACTTGAACTAGCCAGAGAGAGAACGATTGCGGGAGAGGGAGAAGTCGAATCACCCAGTCGAGGAGAAGAAAACCCCTCCCAAGAAGGAAGAATCAAAACTGCGATATTACCTCTCATAAAACACACTCAACTGTGACTTAGGCCAGGAACAACATTCCAGGCATGGATTGGTTATAGTACAATAATTTGCTCAGCACTTACTGCATGTAAGAGGATCTGTGATCGTAGACGCCTAAAAACCTCGAGCATGGAAATCTCTTGAATGCCTGGGCACGTGTTGACGAGTCCATGAAGACTCAGAGGAATCCATAATAAACAGAAACAATAACACACATACACACACTGAAAAGGAAAGCAACACAGGCACAAATCAACCGGCTTGGAAGGAGAGCAAAAGCTATAGCGTCTACTATCCAAGATGGTTAAGGAAAAGACTGAATCGTCACGAGGTATGGTGAGCAGTCTCTGACCAACTATCACCTCGTACGTACAGGAGTTGCCAGATCTCACAGATTCCTTGCTTTACAAGCTTTGATTGTTTTAACCAGTTACCAGCTGGCGCTTGTAAAGTTATCCTATTGTTAAGACCAAAGGTTTGTTCCTCATATGAACAACTAGACAGCTTTTATCCTATTGTCAATTTCAATCTCACATCCTCCCTCTTGGCTTAAGGTAAATCCTTACTATTTAAACTTTTCCACCTGTTTTATAACCAAGCCTCCTCTTTCTTGTATTATTGTGCCCCTATCTTCCCTACTGCTCACCAAAACCTGTTTTTATTCACATTCACATGTAAGCCACCCATCTCTAAAGACTCCTGTCACTCTCCAACCCTTCTCTGTAGGACTCCCTCATTTATGGCAGTAATCACCAGATCTTCAGCATACAACTCCTACAGCTCTTCATTCCAGATCTCTTCTCATAACATATCCATGACTAGCACAAACAAAAATTGGCTTAATACTGACCCCTGATGTAATCCAACACTAACTTCAAAGTTTTCTGTTTTTCCAAGGGCTTTTATTAATTTTGTGCTCATTCTTTGATATATCATGTCGACCAACTTTCCTCTTCCTCAAACACCAAAACATCACTTCTCTCGGGATTCTATCGTATGCTTTCTTTACATCTATAAGTACACAGTAGAGCTCCTGGTTTCCCTCTACCCTCTTTTCCTGTAGCTGTCTTACTATGAAGATTGCATCCACCGTCCCTCTTCCTCTCATGAATCTATACTGATCATTACAATCTCTCTTAATCTCTCATCCAGTATCCTCTCTAAAACTTTCAATCCATGCTCTGTTAGTTTAATTTGCATGTAATTACTACTATCCATGACATCTCCCTTCTGCTTGTATATACAGTGGACCCCCCGTATTCGCGTTCTCCGGATTCGCGGACTCACACATTCGCGGATTTCTCTCGGGAACGTTTCCCTGCTTTATTCGCGGAAAATTCGCGCATTCGCCGTATTTTTCTATGAGAAATATCCACAAATTCCTGGTTTTTGTTATCAATTTCATCATAAAATGCACTTTTGTGATAAAACTATTAAAAAAACCAAGTGTGAAAATTTTTAGTGGTTTTTCTTAAGTTTTAACTAACAAAATAGGCTGTTTTTAGCATTTTTATAGGGGTTCCAAACATTCGCGGATTCTAACTATTCACGGGGGGGTCTGGTACGCATCCCCCGCGAATACGGGGGGAACACTGTATGTACATACCATTAACCCTTAAACGCCGAGCCGGTAGTAGTATTTCCGAAAGTATCTCCCATATGCCGGCGGCGTTTGCGAGTGAGCGCCGAAGCTGAAAAAAAGTTTTTTTTTTTTAAATCACAGCACGCTTAATTTTCAAGATTAAGAGTTCATTTTTGGCTCCTTTTTTTTGCCATTGCCTGAAGTTTAGTATGCAACCATCAGAAATTTAAAAAAATATTATCATATATATATTGGAATATATGGCAGCGCAAAAAAAATATTTCACATATAATTGTATACAAATTGCGCTGTGAGCAAAACGGTTAAAGTTAATGAGTTAAATATATTTTTGTTCATGAAACTTACCTGTCAGATATATATATATAGCTGTATTTTCCGAAGTCCGACAGAATTTTAAAAACTTACGACACACGCAGTGGGAGTCAGGTGGTTAGTACCCATTCCTGCCGCTGGGAGGCGGGTATCAGGAACCATTCCCATTTTCTATTCATAATTTTTCTGTCGCCGGTGTTATAACATCTGTTTGCAGCACCTCCGTCTAGATTTTGGAAACTTATTGGCTACTTGAGTATCCCTTTTGGTTTTTTTTGGTTATCTGACTTGGATCGGTGGCTAGGCACAAGTTTATAGTGGATTGAATTGATTTTGGTATAGATTTTTCTTTGGATAAGATGTCAGGGTCTAGTTCAGCTAGCGCTAGAATTTGCTCTAAGTCTGACTGTAGAGGTAGGCTACTGAAAGCTTCAGTAGACCCACATACTGTATGTAAAGGTTGCAGGGAGCATGAATGTGCGTTTGAAAGCCTCTGTAAGGAGTGTGAAAGTTTTAACAGATTCTGAGTGGAAGGCGTATGAAACCTATCTTAAGAAACTTGAACGGGATAGGTTAAGGAGGTCTTCCTCTAGGAATGTTTCAGGTTGGCAAGAAATTAATGATTCTCCTGTTAACCCACCTTCTGTAGTTAATGCTCCTAACCCTGTAGTGTTGCCTTCGGGCCCTGAAGCAGTGTCTGTAGAAGGTAACACTTTATCTTTTATTCTAGAGTCAATTTGTAACTTGGAATCAATAGTGATGGCTCTTGAGAGCAAAAGTGAAGTGCAGAAGTGCAGTGATAGTGCCCCTTGTGTAGTGGAGGGTGTGTCAGATCGGCCTTATTTCGCCTCTAGGCCGGGACCTCTGCTTGACTCCCAGGTTACGGGGAGAGAGCATGTCAAAAGCCGAAGGAGGGTTACGAGGAACCCTCACCGATCTGGCGTGCCTTCGGCAGCTTCTGATGAAACTACCCAGGCTGCCAAGGAGCGTGTGCGTGCACGTCTCCTCAAGGAGTGCTTTTCGTCTTCGGAGGCTTCCTCCCCGCGTAAGGGGTGGAGCTCTCATGCTGCATCACATCCGCTGAAAAGGACTGTTTGTGTTCGGGACGCTTCACGTCCAAGTTGTTCTCCGGAACTTTGCTCTTCACCTGATAGTGCGTTCGCTGCTTTTCCGCCGCAGAAGAAGTGTAAGGATTCTTCGGACGTGGATTCGCTAGAAGGTGACTCGTTTGAGCGCCACAGTCGCTCTAGAGTGCGTGAAGTGGCGGTTCCTGGGAGTAGGAAGGAGGCGTCCCCTCGCCACTCTCCTGCTCACAGGATCAGCCCCTCCCCAGAAAAGGAGGCTTCACCTACCAAGAAGATTCTTCAGTCGCTGCAGCAGCAACTTCAGGATGCTATTGCTTCTAGAGAGAGACTTCCGCGTCGTCGTAGGAAGGATGACAGACTTCCTGTGAAGAAGTCGAGACGTTCTCCCTCTCCTTCTCCTCGCTCATCTCTCTCTCCGTTTGAGTCTCCCTCTAGAGTTCGTTCTGCTCCCCAGCGGCTCTCTAGAGGAGGTGAGAAATTCGTTTCTCACTCTCGGGAAGCGGTATTACCCGCTCTTACGAAACCTGATGTTCGGAAGCGCGTTACAGTGGACGCCGAGCGCGCTTCAGTGCAAGTCAAGCGCGCTTCATTGGACGCCGAGCGCTCTTCAGTGCAAGTCAAGCGCGCGCCAGTGGATGCCAAGCGCGTGCCAGTGGACACCAGGCGTGCACTAGTGGCTGTCGAGCGCGCGCCAGACGTGTGGTATCGGATGCCAGTTCCACACCACCGCAAGCTCAGGTGGAAGCGGGAACTCTACCTGTTCGCCACGCTTTCTTTATTGAGAATTCTTCAGCACAAGAGGTTTTTTCTTCTACTGCACACCGTTCTGCTCGAGTTTCTTCTGTACTTCCTCCGACTTCTCCAGTATCTAAAGAGGAAGTTAGTGACGCTTTCGTCGAAGCGGACGAGGAGCAGCAGTTGGCTCCCATCTCGACTGACTACAAGGTTTTGACTCGTCTTCTCCAATTGGAGTTTGGAGACACCTTTCAGCCTGAAGCTCCTCGCACTCCTCCCTCTCAATTTTCTTCATCCAAAGCGTCTAAGGTCTCGGGCTTTGTGAAGATGAAGAAGTCGCTTTCCATGAAGCAAGCTTTTCGCAAAGTCCACGATTGGATGGAGAGGAGGAAAGCTTCAGGTAAGACTTCTTTCGCTCTGCCGCCTTCAAGACTGCGGGAAAGCGGGTATGTGGTACGAGACCGGAGAAAACGTCTGAGTTAAACTTACAGCCTCTGCTCAGGGTGATTTTGGGAGCATTGTGGATGCCTCCAGAAGGGCCCTTCTGTCATCGTCGAAAGTCTCTTGGACTCATAGCGAGTTAGATTTTCATCTTAAAGGCCTCTTCAGGACTCTAGAGGTCTTTAACTTTCTCGACTGGTGTCTAGGAGTTTTGGATGCCAGGTCCAGGAGTTCTGATTCCATTAGTTTGGGGGAGCTGTCCAGTGTATTGTCTTGCATGGACAAGGCCGTCAGGGATGGTTCTGAGGAGTTGACTGCTCATTTCAGCACGGGACTTCTTAAGAAAAGAGCACTCTTCTGTAACTTTACAGCTAAATCTGTCTCTCCAGCGCAAAAGGCAGATTTGCTCTTCGCTCCGTTTTCAGACCATCTCTTCCCCCAGTCTATGGTAAAGGACATAGCCGCGAGTCTGCAAGAGAAAGCAACCCAAGACCTTCTGGCTCAGTCATCGAGGAGACCAGCAGGTACTTCGTCTTCTGGGGTCTCTTCTGCCAAGAAATCGAAGCCCTTTCGAGTTGGATCTTCCTCGAAACCAGCCCCTCGAGGAAGAGGCACTTCCAGAGGCAAAACCCCCGCTCCTTCAAAGAGTAGGAAGTGATTTGGAGGTCCTTCAGCCACCGGTAGGAGCCAGACGTCTACTTTTCGCGAGAGCCTGGGAAGAGAGTGGTGCCGACTCTTGGTCGCTGGACATCGTGAGGAAGGGGTACAGAATTCCGTTCCTGAAGTCGCCCCCGCTGTCTTCGACACCAAAGGATTTGTCTCCTTCGTATCGAAGAGAAAAGCAGAAAGTGCTTCACGATTTACTAGATCAAATGATTGAGAAGCAAGCTGTGGAACAGGTCTTCGTCCTGGAATCTCCAGGTTTTTACAACTGTCTGTTCCTAGTGCCGAAGCAGTCAGGGGGGTGGCGACCCGTCCTGGATGTCAGCAGCCTAAACCTCTTCGTTACCAAGCAGAGGTTCAAGATGGAGACACCTCAATCTGTGCTAGCAGCTTTAAGACAAGGGGATTGGATGGTCTCACTAGACCTCCAGGATGCGTATTTTCACGTCCCTATCCATCCCCAATCAAGGAAATACCTGCGGTTTGTCCTGAAGGGGAAGGTATTCCAGTTCAGGGCACTCTGCTTCGGTCTAAGCACAGCGCCGATGGTTTTCGCCATCCTTATGAAGAACGTTGCGAGGTGGCTCCATCTTGCGAAGATAAGGATCTCTCTCTACCTGGACGACTGGCTTATTCGAGCCTCATCGCAAGACCGGTGTCTGGAGGACCTTCACATGACCTTGTCGTTAGCGAAGTCCCTGGGACTTCTGGTAAACCTCGAAAAGTCGCATCTGACTCCTTCTCAATCCTTAGTCTATCTGGGGATTCAGATGGACTCGGTGGCTTTTCGGGCTTTTCCGTCCCAGGGGCGACAGCTTCAATGCCTAGACAAAGTGTCAGCCTTTCTGGAGAGGGAAACATGCTCGGTGAGGGAATGGATGAGTCTGCTGGGGACCATTTCCTCACTGGAGAAGTTTGTTTCTCTGGGAAGGTTGCACCTCAGACCACTTCAATTCTTCCTGTCCAACAATTGGAAGCGCGAACAAGATCTGGAAGCGATCTTGTTGTTGAGAGAAGAGGTGAAAGAACACCTAAGATGGTGGTCAGATCCGCGGAAGCTTGCAGAAAAGCTTTCGTTCAAGCTTCGGAACCCCGACCTAGTGTTGTTTGCCGACGCGACTTCCACGGGTTGGGGAGCAACACTAGGAGGGAGAGAAGTGTCAGGCACCTGGAGAGGGGAACAGGTGTCCTGGCACATAAATCTCAAAGAACTGTCAGCGATTCACCTTGCGCTAAGGTTCTTTCAAGAAGTAGTCTCTAACAAAGTGGTTCAGATCAACTCGGACAACACCACAGCCCTGGCATACCTCAGGAAACAGGGGGGAACCCACTCTCCTTCTCTGTTCGCCATCGCGAAGGAAGTCCTGTTATGGGCGAAGTCGCAAGACGTCACGATCCTGACAAGATTCATGTCAGGAGTAGAGAACGTTCGAGCGGACCTTCTCAGTCGGCAAGGACAGCTTCTGCCGACGGAATGGACCCTTCATCAGGAGGTATGCCAGTCGTTTGGAAGCTGTGGGGACGTCCTCATGTGGACGTTTTCGCAACTTCCCGGACAAGGAGACTTCCGCTGTATTGCTCACCAGTTCTGGACCCGGGAGCAGTGGCAGTAGACGCCCTACTTTGGAATTGGTCGGGCCTGGACCTTTACGCCTTTCACCCATTCAAGATCCTCGGGGAGGTAATGAGGAAATTCGCGGCATCAGAGGGAGCAAGGATGACCCTCATCGCCCCCTTCTGGCCAGCGGCCGACTGGTTCACAGAGGTAATGTCCTTCCTTGTAGACTTTCCGAGGACTCTGCCCCTAAGGAAAGATCTACTCAGACAGCCCCACTTCAAGAGGTACCACAAAAACCGCCCCGCTCTGAGTCTGACTGCGTTCAGACTATCAAGAAGTTGGCCAGAGCGAGGGGTTTTTCAAGACCTGTGGCTAAGGCGATTGCCACCGCAAGGAGGCCCTCCTCAATCGCAGTGTACCAATCGAAGTGGGCTGTCTTCAGAGGTTGGTGCAGGAAGAAGGGCATTTCCTCCACCACAACCTCTGTGAGCCAGATAGCAGATTTCCTTCTTTACCTGAGAAAAGAAGTGAAATTAGCTGTTCCCACGATAAAAGGCTACAGGAGCGTGCTTTCTGTAGTCTTCAGACGCAGAGGACTCGACTTGGCAAATGACAGAGACCTTCATGATCTCATTAGATCCTTCGAGACTACGAAGGTTCTCCAACCTAAAGTACCATCGTGGAATTTGGACTTGGTACTTAAGTTCCTGATGTCAAGTCAGTTCGAACCGCTCCATTCAGCTTCGCTTAGGAATCTGACGAAGAAGACCATTTTCCTAACTGCTCTGGCGACGGCGAAGAGGGTTAGTGAAATCCAGGTTATAAGCAAGCAGATTGGGTTCACGGATCATAGTGCGGTTTGTTCCTTAAGTCCTATGTTCTTAGCAAAGAACGAGAACCCTTCCAACCCTTGGCCGAGGACGTTTGAGATCAAGGGGTTGTCGGAAATAGTGGAACATGAACCTGAGAGAGTCCTGTGTCCTGTCAGGGCTCTCAAATTCTATTTGCAGAGAACTAAAGCCTGCAGAGGCTCTTCTGAGAACTTGTGGTGCTCGGTGAAAAAACCGGATCTTCCTATGTTGAAGAACGCACTGGCATTCTTCCTAAGAAGTACGGTACGATTAAAGAAGCTCATGAAAAGTGCAGTGATAGTGATATGAAGCTTCTAAAAGTGAAAGCCCACGAGGTGAGGGCTATCGCTACCTCGGTAGCCTTTCACAAAAATATGGCACTCAAAGACATTTTGAGTGCCACATATTGGCGAAGCAATTCGGTGTTCGCTTCACACTACCTGCGGGAGGTGAAAGCAACATACGAAAATTGCTACTCGCTCGGACCATACGTTGCTGCAGACACTGTTTTGGGGGCAAGAGGTAGCACTCATCCTATCCTTTAATGGTTAGGTGAGTTTTTAACTTGTGTTTTATGGTTGTGGGGTTGATCGCCTGGGGCGGATCTCCCTTCCATTAGTTTAGTCTAAGTGGGATACTTTTGGTAGGCTATGCCAGGTGGTTGTTGTGTTTTACTTTGTTGCCCTCATTGTATGGTCAATGGTCTAGTCACGTCGTGGTCTCGCCCCTGTAGACAGATCATCTGGAGTACACCAGCTATATAGTTCTCTACCTTGCTGGCAACTCTAGTAGCACAAGCAGACTTATATGGCAGTAACCACGAAGCCAGCTATGCTAACAGGTAAGGAACCAAGATATCAATTATCTGCATATATATGTTTCCTAAAATCTTCTATTATGTCTACTCCCACTACCAAAGGTGGGATTCAGCATATGTATTGACAGGTAAGTTTCATGAACAAAACGATATTGTAATGATACAATTAAGTTTGTTCATACTTACCTGGCAGATATATATAATCAAGTACCCACCCACCTCCCCTCAGGAGACAGTGGAAATAAAAATTATGAATAGAAAATGGGAATGGTTCCTGATACCCGCCTCCCAGCGGCGGGAATGGGTACTAACGACCTGACTCCCACTGCGTGTGTCGTAAGTTTTTAAAATTCTGTTGGACTTCGGAAAATACAGCTATATATATATCTGCCAGGTAAGTATGAACAAACTTAATTTTATCATTACAATATAATTTTTGTATTGTACACTAAATTGCGATGATTTTGGTATATAACAAATTGTAAAACGATCAAGGCAACAATGAGAAAATATTATCACAATATGATGCATGAATTCGTAACACATGGACGTAAAAAAAAAGTAGTTTTAAAAAATTTGCCATAAATCGAAATATTGTGCTAGAGACTTCCCATTTGTTGCAAAATGAAGGTAACTGATTGAATATTACTAGACTGTAAGTGTTGTAGCTTACAATTGCAGTTTTCGACCATTTTGGTAGAGTTAAAATTGACCAAAGGTCAAATTTTTTCTATTTAACGTTATTTATATGAAAATATTTCAAAATTGATAAAAGCTACAACCATGGGTTGTTATTAGTTGTATTCTACATGAAATTGTGCACATTTTCATATATAAAACTTTATGTAACAGCCAATTTAAAATGGTGCAAACATTACGACAATCGGACGAAAAAATTTATGATTTTTCAGAAGAGATACCGCGCAGACATAAGGAAAAAGTTTTTTCATAAATTCACCATAAATTGAAATATTATGCTAGAGACTTCCAATTTGTTGCAAAATAAAGGTAAATGATTGAATATTACTAGAATGTAAAAGTTTTAGCTTACGATTGCATTTTTTTACCATCTTGGTCGAGTCAAAGTTGACCGAAGGTTGAAATTTTGGCACTTATTGTTATTTATATAAAAATATTTCAAAATTGATAAAAGCTACAACCATGGGTTGTTTATTGTTGTATTCTACATGAAATTGCACACATTTTCATATATAAAACTCTATGTAACAGCTAATTTAAAATGGTACAAACATTACTACAATCGGACAAAAAAATTTATGATTTTTTCCGGAAGAGTACCGCACGGACGTAAGGAAAATGTTTTTTTTTTTTTTTCATAAATTCACCATAAATCAAAATATTGTGCTAGAGACTTCTAATTTGTTGCAAAATAAAGGTAAATGATTGAATATTACTAGAATGTAAGAGTTTTAGCTTACAATTGCATTTTTTGACCATTTCGGTTGAGTCAAATTTGACCGAAGGTTGATATTTTGGCACTTATTGTTATTTATATGAAAATATTTCAAAAGTGATAAAAGCTACACCATGAGTAGTTTTTTGTAATATTCTACATGAAATTGCGCACATTTTTATATATAAAACTTTATTTAACGGCTAATATAAAACTGTGCAACATTACAACTTTCGTACAAAAGAATTTATGATTTTTTCGGAAGTTACCGCGCGGACGTAGGAAAATTTTTTTTTTCTAAAATTCACCATAAATCAAAATATTGTGCTAGAGACTTCCAATTTGTCGCAAAATGAAGGTAAATGGTTGAGTATTACTAGAATGCAAGAGGTTTAGCTCATAATTGCGGTTTTCGACCATTTCGGTCGAGTCAGAGTTGACCGAAGATTTAACATTTGGCCCTTATCGTTATTTATATGAAAATATTTCAAAACTGATAAAAGCTACAACCATGGGTTGTTTTTTGTTGTACTCTACATAAAATTGCACACATTTCCATATATAAAACTATGTAACGGCTAATATAAAACTGTGCAAACATCACGACAATCGGGCAAAAAAATTTATGATTTTTTCGGAAGAGTTACCGCGCAGACGTAAGGAAAACAGTTTTTTTCATAAATTCACCATAAATCGAAATATTGTGTTAGAGACTCCCAATTTGTTGTAAAATGAAGGTAAATAAATGATTGAATATTACTAGAATGTAAGAGTTTTAGCTTACAATTGTGTTTTTTTACCATTTCGGTAGAGTCAAAGTTGACCGAAGGTTGAAATTTGGCACTTATCGTTATTTATATGAAAATATTTCAAAACTGATAAAAGCTACAACCATGAGTTGTTTTTTGTTGTATTCTACATGAAATTGTGCACATTTCCATATATAAAACTCTATGTAACGGCTAATATAAAATGGTGCAAAAATTATGTCAAAGTGACAAAATAATTTCTGATATGTGTCGCTGATGCTTTTTAGTGTGAGAAGAAAGAAATTCGCGCTTGCGCAACGATTGTAAACAAAACAACAGCTTGATCCGTGAACTCCCAGCATCCCCCAAGTCGCGTGATTCAAAAGTTTTTGCCTAGTAGGCCTATAACTATTTTTCCGCGAATTAAAAAGAAAAAAAAATTTCGTCGATGTTTCGCACATCGGTTCGGCACCCACCAGACAATTTTCGTCAACGTTTAATATGTCCAATCGGCGTTAAAGGGTTAAACTCTCCTCCCAGTCCCTTGCCATTACTTCCTCCTCCCATATAGCTTTTAATTAATCCAGCATACATTTTTCCCCCTCTGTACCTAGTAATTTGATCATTTCAATTTGGAAAGATGATGGACCTGGTGGTTTACCCTATGCTTTTCCCAATTTAAAACTTTGAAAATGAAAACCTGATCTCAGTATCTGAATGTCAATGAATCAAATGTATTTAGTGTAAAAATAAGTTATTTATTTTTCTTTTGCACATGCTCATTTGTCAAGAATCTGGGTATAAGAAATGATTAAGATTAAATGTACTTGAAAGTGGGAGAACGCTTTTGTGTTTTGAAGGAATACAGAATTGACAGTACTTATCGTCCAAGGAGAAAAATCTTCATCATTATGTTCTGCACTACTTAAAAGTAGTGCATGTAGAAACAAGGAGAATGATTAGTCATTTTTACTAAGGTGCTTCAGGAACTGTCCTTATAAAGTACTTTGTAAGTTATCAGAATAGTTTAGTTGTTCTTTATAGAATCGTATTATACGTTATAATGGTTTAACTCTACATTGTACCTTTTTATTGACATGCATGTACTCTATAAAACCAGCAAGAGGAACAATTGAAGAAACTGAAGGAGAAGATGAAAGGAGGGCAAGAGACAACCCAGCCAAAGTTAAGATGACAAGTCTGTGTGCCAGCTCTTGCTAATCTAAACATTTTATAGGTAAAAGTAATTAAAGTAGGGATTAATGTTAATAATAACTTCATAATTTAAGGATTTTCAAGTACATTATATTTTTACTAAAATAAGTGGAGGGAGGTTAAAAGGTAGGTGACAAAGGCAAAGAGGAATTGGGAAGATCGGAATTTGTGTGTCAAGCTAGTGAAGTGAAGGAGAAATGGAAAAAATAAATGGAAGGAATATATCACATATAATGAAAGATGAAAATGGATAGATTAAAGCAAAAAGAATAGTACGGGAATGTTTGATACCGTTTAAAGAATTTAATGAAAAACGAAGTTAGAGCATGACACCCCATGCACTTTATTTAATTTTATAGTGCATTTTTTTCATGGAAGGTCAAATGATTAGTATGATACCTTAATCATGGATGGTGAAATAGTTTAAGCAAGTGAAATATTTCTGTAATTCAAATGCATGCCATGCCCTGTTTGTCACAATTTTGCCAAAAAACAGGGTCAGAGTTCATTATTTTTCTCTTTACCATGTCTATTTTTTTCTTTTTTGGTTACATAAAGCCCTTGGTGTTTTTTACATGAAAGTATTTGCATTTAGAATGCTGCTGTTATAGTAGTTTGCCTTATTATTATTTGATTTATTTGTATTTATATTTCAATCTGTAGGCTTAATAGAAATTTTACAGAACTGAAAGTTTTTTTTAGGAGTAATTCATTTCTGACACATGTAACTATATCATCAATGATTATAACCATAAGTACACTATCATACACTGTCCCCCCTCCCCTCATACAATAAGGTGATAGCCCTGTGGACACTGCAGTCTCACCAATTTCCCACTCACACCTCCATACACTTCCTGTATGCCGGGGGGGTTGGTCTCGGAGTGAGCACCAAAGCGGATTTTTTTTTTTTTCCCCCCCCAAAAAAAAAAAAAAAATTACAGCGCGCATAGTTTTCAAAATTAAGAGTTCATTTTTGGCTCCTTTTTTTGACATTACCTGAAGTTTAGTATGCAACCATCAGAAATGAAAAAATATCATTATCAATATAAATCGTGCGATATATGATGGCGCAAAAACAAAATTTCAATATAAATCGTGCGATATATGATGGCGCAAAAACAAAATTTCATATATAATTGTATTCAAATCGCGCTGTGAGGAAAACTGTTAAAGCTAACTTGTTAATATTTTTTGTATTGTACACTAAATTGTAATCATTTTGGTATATAACACATTGTAAAACAATCAAAGCAACACAGAGAAAATATTATCACAAAATTATGCATGAATTCGTAATGCGCGGACATAAATGTTTTTTTCAAAAATTCACCATAAATTGAAATATTGTTCTAGAGACTTCCAATTTGTTTCAAAATGAAGATAAATGATTGAATATTACTATACTGGAAGAGTTTTAGCTTACAATTGCAGTTTTCGACTATTTTGGACGAGTTAAAGTTGACCGAATGTCTAATTTTTTTATATGCAAATATTTCAAAAATGTGAAAAGCTACAACCTTCAATTATTTTTTGTTGTATTCTACATGAAATTGTGCACATTTTCATATATAAAACTCTATGAAATGCCTAATATGAAACAAAGCAAATATTACGAGAATGTGACGTATGCATTTCGGAGATTTGCGGCGGAGAATCCGCTCGCCGAGGGAAGGGAAATTTTTTTAAGAATTCACCATAAATCTAAATATTGTGCTAGAGACTTCAAATTTGTTTCAAAATGAAGATAAATGACTGATTATTACTAGACTGTAAGAGTTTTGGCTTACAATTGCGTTTTTCAACCAGTTTGGTAGGGTCAAAGTTGATCGAACGTGGTTTTTTTTCTATTTATCGTGATTTATATGCAAATATTTCAAAAATGACAAAAGCTACAACCTTCAATTATTAATTGTTGTATTCAACATGAAATTGCGCACATTTTCTTATATAAATCTTTATGTAATGGCTAATTTAAAATGGTGCAAACATTACGACAATCGGACAAAAAAATTTCTAATTTTTTTTCGGAAGAGTTACCGCGCGGGTGTAAGGAAATTTTTTTTCTCTCTCTCTCTCATAGATTCACCATAAATCGAAATATTGTGCTAGAGACTTCCAATTGGTTGTAAAATAAAGGTAAATGATTGAATATTACCAGAATGTAAGAGTTTTAGCTTAAAATTCTCTTTTTCAACCATTTCAGTCGAATCAAAGTTGACCAAAGGTTGAAATTTTGGCACTTATCGTTATTTATATGAAAATATTTCAAAACTGATAAAAGCTACAACCTTGGATTGTTTTATTGTTGTATTCTACATGAAATTGCGCGCATTTTCATATATAAAACTTTATGTAACAGCTAATTTAAAATGGTGCAAACATTACGACAATTGGACAAAAAAAATTATGATTTTTTCGGAAGAGTTACCGCACCGACGTAAGGAAAAAGTTTTTTTTTTTAAATTCACCATAAATCGAAATATTGTGCTAGAGACTTCCAATTTGTTGCAAAATAAAGATAAATGATTGAAAATTACTAGAATATAAGAATTTTAGCTTAAAATCATGTTTTTCGACCATTTTTTGTAGTCTAAGTTGACCGAAGGTTGAAATTTGGCACTTATCGTTATTTATATAAAAATATTTCAAAACTGATGAAAGCTACAACCATGGGTTGTTTTTAGTTGTATTTTTCATGAAATTGCGCACATTTTCATATATAATACTCTTGTAACGGCTAATATAAAATGGTGCAAAAATTATGTCAAAGTGACAAAATAATTTCTGAGATGTGTCGCTGATGTTTTTTAGTGCGAGAAGAAAGAAATTCGCGCTTGCGCGCCTGCGTAACAATTATAAACAAAACAACGCCTTGATCCATGAGCTCCCAGCATCCCCCAAGTTGCGTGATTCAAAAGTTTTTGCCTGGTAGGCCTAAAAGTATTTTTTCCGCAAATTTTTTAAAAAAATTTTATATCGACGTACCATACGTCCAATTGGCACCCAACAGACAATTTATGTCGACGTATAATACGTCCAATCGGCGTTTAAGGGTTAATTGGAGTTTGTTTCATTCAGGGTATGTTTGTTTTGTAATAGCTGTGTAGGGAGGTAAGAGCATGTTTTAATGATTGAAGAGTAGGCCAAATGGTGATGATAGAGGATAATCAACGCAGTTATCATCTAATTGAAACTGCTCAATATTTTAGTAATTCAGCATCCTTCATCAATTGGTCATTGACAAAGTAGTCAGAAGCGGTGGGCCGTGACACTGGTGAAGTTTGGATCTTGTGAAAAATGCAGGTGGTACGTAATTCTGACACCTGTTGTGTGGTCATCTTCAGCACCAGAATAATCTGCTTCAGATGCCCCTCTTAATTGCCTTAGCTCTGCCATTCAATTTTGAAATTAATCTTACTTCTCTGCTATGATAGCTGTATTTCCCATGTCAGGTCCCCCCCCCCTCATTATAGGACCATCTTGACGTGGTGAGGGGGCTCTCGAACCTCAGGATTTTCTTCCCAGGTTTGAATCCAAGAGTCCCATATGACATATATTTTTGGAATAAAATCTGTGTATCTTTCCACTTTTGTCAAAATTTTCACTACCTAATAAGTAAGAAAACATATCATAACTTGGAATGGAGTTAAATCCAAAGCTAAATACTAGTGGGAAATGTGGTAGATCCATCATCTACCCGACAATGTTTGAACCTGGTTTTCCAGGCGGAACTATTCTCTGGAGCTGGACCACGGATTCCAGGGAGGCCTGGTTCCAGGGATGGTACTCACGGCATTCTCTCCAGTTTGCCCATGATGTGGTTAGGATGGGGATAATTGTATTTCATGATACTCTTAGTCCTACCAAGTGGGTATTGCTTACACTTGGGCCATACTAATCATGTTATGCCACCCCCTTTTTTGGGGTAGGGTAGGGATGCGGACATTTGGGAGTCATTCACTTGTGCCATTGGCAGAAGATTTAACTTCACGAAAAGCCAATATGTAATGTCTTTTCAAAATGTATTATTATTATTATTATATATATGTATATGTATATAATTTTTTTCTCAACTAATTTTTTATGATGAATACGCATAAAGTTATTAGTACCCCTGGGTCCCTTGATGAACAAAACTCAGCACAGTTGATGACCACTGGAAATTTATTCCTGAATCTCCCTCAGTCAGTTCAAAATAATAATGTAGCAAAGGAACATCCAGTTCCAAATAAATTATATGATCCTAAACTCCCAGCAGGGCCCATAGAAATTT
Organism: Macrobrachium nipponense; assembly: GCF_015104395.2. Lineage (NCBI taxonomy): Eukaryota > Metazoa > Arthropoda > Malacostraca > Decapoda > Palaemonidae > Macrobrachium > Macrobrachium nipponense. Next base: position 52,771,723 of record NC_087210.1, on the reverse strand, counting down.
TACAAAATAGTAAAAATCAATCAGAGGATACAAACATAAAAAGAATGGAGCCATACATACTAGAGAAAGGAAACAAATCTGATACACAGATAACCCACATAAGGCAAGGTCCAAAGAGAAATAGAAATTATCGTCTTAATCCAACACTGGTGCATTTTGATCATCTTTTTGGACCAGATAACTGGTCAAGATTTCTAGTGCTTAAAGCTGAAAATAAAATATCAACAGCAATACTAGAAGAAAAATTATTGAATATATGTCCAACACAAGAAATGGAATGCCAATATATTAAAGAAAGGAAATGGTTACTTTGGTAACTACGAAAAAATAGTCCACCACCTTTTTAAATATAAAAGAAATAAGTGGCACAAAAATAAGAATAATAAGTCATGAAACATTAAATTATATACAGGGCACAGTTATTTTACCCAACACTGAAGGAGGAGTACCCTCAAAACAATTGATTCTTGACTCCCTTAAGTTAAGATACAATAATATACATGATTTAGAAATCTATTCAATTCCAAGTGGGAAAGATAAAAATAAACAGTATTGCAAAAATAAAATTTGCAGGCGAAGATCTCGCACTCAAAATCAAAATTCTTGGATAAAATAGAGAAGTGCGTCCATTTATACCAAAACCACTTAGTGCACTCATGTTCAAAGTATGGGCACACATACAAAAAAGGCCATAATAGGCAGTATGCGCAGTGTGTGCATCAGACACCCATACTACAAATGTAAATCTCCAAAATGTATTAACTGTGGACAATCCCATCATGCAAAATCTAAGGAATGCTCCTTTTATCAATACAACACAGAGTTCCAGTTGTTGATGAATAAAACAGGAATGTCAGTCAAAGAAGCTAGACTTGAGCTAAAAGTAAGAGGAGTCAGTAATCCATCTAAAAGCCACTCTTTCACAAATTTAATTATAAATCTAAATATCGATCACATTACTAACAAACAACAAGAAAAAATTAAAGGTACAAACTAATTCTCATATCAATAATGCTGAACCACAAAAAAAGCATGTTGATTAATACATCCACCAGTACCACTAATAACAAAGAAGATTCAGATATCCATGGAAAAGAACTTCCAATGGAAGAGGAGTCAAATAATAATAATAATCGAACTGACAAAAAGAAAAGAATACTAGAACGAACTCCATGTAAGGGAAAAAAGTGAATATTGAAAATTACAATCAATCCAAAGATACTCCAACTACGCCAGGAGAACATTTAAAAAAAGATATTGTACTAACCTCATCACAAGTGGAAATACATGATTACCCTCAATCCCAATCAAACAGCCAACATCTGGACAGTAAAGAATCAAATAATCACTCTTCACAGTTCCCATCAAATAATGCTAATGGAAATCATACCATTAAACCAAACCAAAATGTAGCTATCGCTCCCCAACCATCCACAAGACCCAAATATTCCATTAACAACAACAACAAAAATAACCCCTCAAACCAACAGTCCTTATCACTACAGAAAAGGACCAATAGAATTACAAAACCAGAAATTTCTAAAGCTAGATCAAATACGTCTGAACCAATAATTAACATTACCAAACATGCCTCATCTTGTGGTTGTAGCGAGTGCTTTGTAAGTACGTACATAGTATATAACCAACTAACTGCCAAGACAGACGACACAGTATGAAATTGTATAGACAATTTTACTAAATTGAGGAGGTGCCCTTTAACACACCAGGATGAGAACAAATTATGTTCTGAATCCTTAAAATACAAAAAGGGAATCATAAAATCCAAAGTAGACTTATCAATATTCAATTATGAAAAACAAATACTAACTGCAGAATCTAATAACCAACATGTGAATACAACGACTAAAAAACCACAAATAAATTCAAATGCATATAAACTATGAGGCAAAGTGAAATCAGCAATTAATTTACAGAATTTAACACCAATTCCTCCCAATAATGGAATATAAAATTATTCAATGGAATATAAATGGCCTCTTAACCCGACTACATCTGGGTGAATTACAAAGAATCATATGAGACCACAACCCAATGTGCATATGTCTACAACATATAGGAAGTAACCCTACAAATATCCAACACTTTAAAATTGCCTGTTATTCACCAACTGACGACGGAAAATTAGTCACAGCTATATACGTTCCTAATAGCATAACATATGAACCTTTCAACATAGAATCTATGCCATATCAAATAACATCTATTAAACTGTATATGCCTGACAAAAGTAAAATCACTATTTGTAATTTATATAACCAACCAAATTTTAGTGTAAATTTTAGTGATTTTTCTGAACTTATTAGCAAAAGTATGCAGGAACCCCTACATATAGTAGGAGTTTTTAATGTACGTAATCCATTATGGGATACTAATAACCCCACTGACATATCCAGAATCAACATAGAAAAAATATAATGAAGCACAACCTGTGTTGCCTCAATGAAAGTGAAATTCCAACATATTTTTCAAATACACACCTAACCTTTTCCTCAATTGACATTTCATTATGTTCAAATGATGTAGCCGAGAAATTTGAATGGAATGTCGTAGACGATTCATACTCAAGTGACCATTTCCCAATCATTCTGAACTACCTAAATAATATAAAAATATTGCCACCTACAAGATATAATGTCCAAAAAGCTAATTGGGATAAATATTTCCTATACACTCGAAACATACCACCATTCCCACATAATGAAGATCACAACACTACATGTGAATCCTTCTCAAACTTCATAATAAATGCTGCAAATCAAAGTATTCCAAAAACCAAATCACATTCCACAAAATCCCTTGTCCCATGGTGGAATCCAACCTTAAGTAAAATAAAACATATATTGGGTCGCAATCTTAACAGAAGGAAAAAAAAGTAGGAAGGAATTTCTGTCTAAGTAAAACCAGCTTGGGAATGAGAAGAGCAAAAACTAACATCCACACTCCAAGGCATTTGAAGAAAGACCAAATGCGTCATGTGTTTCATGCATGGTCGGTGACCACACTCCACCTTGTGTGCATCCAAGTTGCTAGATGCCATAGACTCCTTGCATTGCAATCTTTGATCCCCATAGGTGGTAGGGCCGTAAGTCTTAAGGTTCCATGCAGCATGTCTTTGCCCTTAGCTGCAACCCCTTTCGTTCCTTTTACTGTACCTCCTTTCATTTTCTTTCTTCCATTTTACTTTCCACCCTCTCCTAACAAAGTATTCATAGTGCATTTGCAAGGTTTTCCTCCTGTTACACATTTCAAACTTTTTACTGTCAATTTTCGTTTCAGCACTGAATGACCTTGTAAGTCCTAGTGCTTAGTCTTTGGCATAAATTCTATATTCACTTCAATCTATTGATTGCTTTTAACTGGTTTCCAGCTGGTGCCAGATTTATCCTATTGTTAAAACTGAAGCTTTGTTCTGCATATGAACAAGTAAACTATTAATCTACTACGTATTTAGAAAATTTACGAAAAATGTTTTTGCTTGTTTCTTTGTACGGTGTTTTTACATTGCATGGAACCAGTGGTTATTCAGCATTGGAATCAACGGCTTTACGTGACTTCCGAACCACGTCGAGAGTTAACTTCTATCACCAGAAATACACATCTCTCACACCTCAGTGGAATGCCCAAGAATCGAACTTATGACTACCAGGGTGGCATGCCAACACCATACCGACCATGCCACTGAGGTGCTGGGGAAAAACAAAAAGTTTGTTGCCCTTGTCTTGAAGAACAAACCTAAGCAATCAAGTGGCACCTTAATGAGTCAGTTTCTCACCTAAGCAGAAGAATTTTTTTTTTTTTATTTAATCTTTTATCAATATGTGCCAAGAAGAATGAATATAAGAGTCAATTTGAGAATTTTTGGCATGTTGTTGTTCAAGAACCTGTTGAGTTGGGTGAATAGAGAGAGTTATAGTCATACATAATTATGCTCCTTGAGTAAGCAAGGGCATAGTGATTTTGAAGAGCAATCTTGTCTGCCTGTAGCTGCTTTGTGGATACAGATAGGTTCAAGGAGTGACCCAAATCTAAGTTTCAGATTGTTGGAACAATAAGCCTCGGAGGGTAATGGACAATGAACAGAAACTGAAAAGGCCAGTTTGGCAAAATTGACAAAAAAGTGAAGTAGGGGAAAAATATGGAAAATTAGGATGTCTGAAGCCAGATAATTTATCCTCTGAACAATTTTTACTTAATCTCAAAATTATAGGATATAATCTAGGATTAAGTAGTTTTCTTTGAAATCATAAGATTAAGGATTAAATAACAAAATTAACAATGTTGAAAACCTAAATTTTTGTTTAGGAAGTATTTTAATTATAGGCTACAATAGCTAGAAAGATTTTTTTTTTTTAGGAATGTTGTTACTTCCTCTTTTCTTTGAGAACTGGATTGATTGTTATTGATTAGTAGATTAACTAGATCAATTAACCCTTTTATAGACTTACCATAGTTTGCATGATATTGTAAACAGCGTGTATTAAAGTATGTGCAATTATAATAAGTGTAATCATTACTGTATTATTTCAGAATGAAGAACAAATAAAGAAGATGAGAGAAGGATTTAAAGATGAAATTGATTTCCATGAGAAGCAGATAAAAGCTCATCAGGAAGCAATTAAAAGGCACAAGAAACGAATTGGTGAACTGGACTAAAATTACATAAGTGGAGAAGCTCAAGTTTTGTTTACCAAAATTAAATTAATCGACCCCTTAAAAGTAGTCTAGTATATTTTATTTAGATTGAAAGGAAAAGAATAAGGAGTGCCTTGTAATTTTAATTGAGGTACTTTTGAACCCTAAAATTAATCAGAAAAATTATTTGTTAATAGAGGATATGTAATATTGTTTTAAATAAATATGGGATTATGTATAGCTGAATTTTCCAAGTATTTTCTAATGAAAATGCAATATGATGTACAGTAGCTATATAAATTATACAACTTGAGAAATAGTTTTACATACACACTTTACTCTAAGAAGATTGATTAAAATTAATGCAGCAGTTTCTTTACTCGGACCTAAATCCACTTAAAAAAGGGCTGATTACAAAGAAAAACTGACTGATTACAAAGATTTTAAAAATATCAACCATAGTCAATCATGCTTGCTTTAGTGTATTTTGGTGAAAATATGGCATAAAGTGCAATTGTATTTTTCATTTTCAGTAATCTTTTGCAAAAATAGCATTCTTTCATTGGTTAGAATAACTTTTCTGTTACTATGTCACCGATATTGTTTGAAGGTAATGATTTTTTGGCCACTCGCCTAGCTCAAATACTCCTGTACTATATCTCGTGAATTTTAAATCTATGACCACTGGCCATGAATACCTATTGTCATTCCATATGAATGGACCAGCTGATACAAAGACATACATTATAGTATTCCTGAATTAAGCTGCTGGAATTTTAAGTATTAAAAAAAAAAATGATCCAGTACACCATATATGTTCAGAAATTTCACTATTAAAAATTAAATATTCAGTTCACAACATATTAGTTATTATTGTTATTGTGGGGTATTTTTACGTTGCATGGAACCAGTGGTTATTCAGCAACGGGACCAACGGCTTTATGTGACTTCCGAACCACATCGAGTGAAATTGTAACACCAGAAATACACATCTCTGACCTCTCAGTGGAATGCTTGAGAATCGAACTCACGGCCACCGAGGTGACAGGCCAACACCATACTGATCGATGCGCTATAAATACTCTTTATTGGTCATGTTTATCATGTCAATTTTAGTTATTCCAATTCCTTAAGTGCAACCTCGAGAGAATTGACAAGATGAATCCAATTTTTTTTCTGAAGATATATTCGGATGTCCTTTAATTTTTTTCTGGTCTTGAGAATATATTGGGAAAGAGGAAATGCACTTGCATCGCTTTGCCCTATATTCTCCAAGACCCTTTTATAACCACCTGAACTCCTAAGAATTAAATTAAAGCATTGCGATATGGTTTTGGAGGAGGTACTGCTGTAGCAAAATGCTCCCAAGAAGGCTGCCAAGGTGAAGTAAGTACATCAGTAACTAAAGTCTGGTGGACCATTAGGGCACTATGGGCATCACTTCAGGCTCTCTGCAGTGTCCCTTCAGCGGCCTGTACCTTTGTATAAACAAAGGTACAGGCCGCTTTCCACCCACTTGAACAGTTGTTTCGTAGTGAAAATGCAAGGTTTCCCCTCTGTACACATTTAAAACCTTGAAAAGGGAGAGTTAAAATTCCTCCTCTGTCATAAACTTTTCCCCATTAAACAGGAAAGTGGAATGTGGCACATGCCAGATCTGCAGACCATACTTTATATACTGTTGCAATAATTATCAGTATTCACAATTTTGAAGCTGCCGCGCTCACACCCAAGAGCTTTTCAATTTTGTGGATCCAGCTGCATCCACACAATTGAACTTTTGTTGACACATCAAAAAAAAAAAAGTGTGGATGCAGCCTAACTGAAATTTGGAGTAATTTTGGCAAGTTGTGATGGAAAATAATTTTTTTTTTATTTTTTTACCAAAACATGACATTGACTACAATATTGGGAAGTAAGTTTAAGGCATTCATTCATGGCATTTTATTATCTTTTATTCAAGTTCTCTTGCTTGAGAATACAAAAGTAGATAATGCCTAATATCAATGACAAAGTTAAGCACTTCAACCATTTACCATATATAAGAAAGTAAAAAAGGTATTAGGATTGGTATGAAATTAAACTCTTTTTAATGTGAAGAACCAAACAAAATTCTGCAATCGGCCTTAAAGAAAGAAGGCTGCGCGAATAATATACTTTCTCATGAACCACCACATTTGAACTATGAATTTTACTAGTTATCATTCACTTCTTATAAGTTATATATTTCTTCATTATGGTGATAAATAATCCCAATGGGTTCCAGCACTTGGTCTTCGAGACCTAAATTTCATTATAAAAAAAGCAATGAGCCACCAAGCCAGAGTTTGTCATTCCAGACTTGGGGAAAATATTACATGTAGAATGCCGATCGATATAAGTAACCCGGTTTGAATGCAATTCAGACATTTTAGAATTTTTTCATCTTGTCACGCGACAACAAGTCTGTTGGCAATTTACAATCGCAACGTTCTAATTCTTTTTCTTATCACCAATTTATAATTCAACCATTTCAATGTTCATAGGGAGCAGCTAATGTAAAATTCTATCAACTGATGCCATACGGCTTGAGTTTTTGACTTGGCATCTGAATCTGGTTATGAACAAATATGTCATAGGATTTGGCTTTCCCTGCCATTAGGGCAACAGTGGCATCATGTAATGTAGACACCAAAAGGTATTTTATACACTAGCTACAACCCCTTTTCAATGTACCTTCATTTCCATAATCTTTCAGACGTAACTTTCCAACCTCGTAACCAATTGTTTTGTATTGCAACAGATTGCCCTCCTTTTACCACACAATTTCTTTCAACACTGAATTACCTCAAAAGTCGCAGCACTTGGTATAAACTTTATATTCCAATACATGTCCTTGAAATTGGGCAGTAGTGGGTCCCCTAGGCCTTGTTTACGAATAAGTTTCTTTGCCAACAAAAGGTGAGCAAGACCATGCCGTTTTCCTTTTTCGTACATATACATATTAATCCTATAACTAACTAGAACAATTTCATGAGATTTCTGAATTGGACATACCCATTTTAAAGGTAGTGAGCCTTTCTTTACTTTAACAATGTCAACCAAATACATGAATTCTCACTTGTTGCATTATCATACCAAAAATAATGCCCGATTCAACGAATGTGGAAAAGATTACTTGGAGTAGTAATGAAAAACTCACAATCTTGGGAAAAGTCAAGTTAAGTTTTGAAACTATGAAAGAATCCCACGACTTTGCAAAGTGGCAAATTAGGGAGGAGATAATGGCATTGAAGTACAAAGCTTTGCCAACTACACAAACCTTAGTCATAAGCCGTAGAACAAAAGTTCTACTATATTTTTTATTACCGACCATGATTGAACCCTCAATGTGCACGCTGTATGAAGATCTTTGTCCTTTGCATTCAATTATCTCTATAAAATCCACATACTGGATAGGAAGTATACCAAGTCTTGTCTTTCAATAGGGTTCAGTACAAAACTGATATCTATTGGTTTTAATTTGCTGAAACATAACTGGCTATGATTCTCCCTAAACTTTTAGATAATTGGCAGTTTATATCAAATTGTGTAAATGCTAACAAATCTCACTTCATATTTTACTTGCAGCACGCTTTTCCAACTGCAGTTTTAGATTGGCTCTCAATGAAGACATGAACAACTCCAAAATACAGGATGAATGGAAAAACATCAACCATGCAGGAAATTTATTTCTCCTTGGCAATATGGCCCTTCTGAGCTTTCAGAACCTTTACTACAATCTTCTGCTCCTCAATCAAGAAGGCACGGATGATTCTGAAAAAGTATTATTATATAGTTTAGACAATTAATTCATCAGCCATTATATACAAAGCCAATTCTCAATTGTGTAAATAACAACAAAACAACCTTAAAAATACAGGCAAGCTTACCTTTCCCGCACACACTTGTGACACAAGTTGCCACCATATGACCTGGATACTCTCTTTCTGCGATATGAGAGGCTATGTAACTTATGAGGTCGAACTGCAGCAATACCCTTCAATCTCACCTTGCAGTTACCACACTTTGGGGCCTTACCAGGCTTTTTCACATAATGGTAAACTAATCGACCACCAGGTGTCCTCACACTGTAAAGTAAAATAAATATTAAAACCCTCATATATCATTAAGAAACAGTAATAACCATTAGTGCCAATACGTATAGTGATAAAATTTCCTGGAATGGACATCCATCCTAGATTTGGTTTATCACATTTACTTTTGCAGACGTTAAATCTCACAGTTCATGTAATCTGTGGCAGTTATGGGTCTGCGAATATAAATCTCTAATCTTATTCATATTTTCCAATTGCCAAACAAAATTAAAAAAAAAAATAAATAAATAAAAATAAAAATTTAAAAAACCACACACACGAGAGATGTACTGGATGTCTGAAAATGGGATGCCAATAAAATTTATTTTTAAATTAACGGCTACGGATATTTGATGACCATACCCCCTTGAATGCGGATACTTTGTAAAACTACATAATTTAGATAGATTAAATTGTTACAGAATTTTCAGCCAATTACTTCAAATTATGTTACCACATAATATTTGATGTACTAATTTAAAGTAGACACAAGTGATACTCATGTATGTGTATACTTTCATATGAATGTACAGACAGGAACAGAAATACCTACACAAATGTTTTAGTTACCTTAGCACAAGGTTATTTCATGCTCAAAATATATTGAAAAAACATATATAACAGAGAATAAACAGATTTACATACAGAAAACAATAGATATAAATGACTAATGAAATGAATAAATGAACATTTAGCATCACTCTTATTTTTATGGAAAAGACTTGTTAGTGTATAGAAGACGGAGAGGAGGGGAAAGGTAGGAAGAGAGGTTACTGCTTGGAAAGGGAATTTCCCTCCAGAAGGGCTTCAGGTATCAAGGAAATATCTGGGGTTACTTCTCTTGTTTTTTACTGGTACGATCTGAGGTTACTTCCCCAATTCGTTTTTTACTTTCTCTGGACCCATGATGGTTTATATAGCAGTTGCACTAAATAATAATAATAATAATAATAATAATAAACAAATAATAATAATAATAATAAAAAACAACAAACACAAAAGCAGCATGGTTCCCAATAAATGGGATGCTTTGTTTGGATGCTCGACACGGTGCCCTGGATGGAGCGTTTGTGTGTATGAATGGAATGGAATTTGTGATTTTGGCATAAAGTCCAAGTGTATGAAAGCCTCATATACCACATTAAGAAACAATAATAACTATTAGTGCCAATATAGTGATAAAATTTCCTAGAATGGACATCCATCCTAGATTTGGTTTATCACATTTACTTTTGCAGACGTTAAATCTCACAGTTCATGTAATCTGTGGCAGTTATGGGTCTGCGAATATAAAATCTAATCTTATTCATATTTTCCAATTGCCACCATCACTGGGCCAACTTCAAGGTGAAAAAAATAATTATAAAAATAAAAATTTAAAAAACCACACACACACCCCTAAGAGATGTACTGGATGCCTGAATATGGGATACTAATATAATTTATTTTTAAATTTGCAGCTGCGGATATTTGATGACCATACCCTCGCGAATGTGGATACTTTATAAATCCTAATAATTTAGATATATTTAATTGTTAGACATTTTCCACAAATTACTTCAAAAATAATGTTTCCACATAATATTTGATGTACTAATTTAAAGTAGACACACAAGTGATACTCATGAATGTGTATACTTTCATATGAATATACAGACAGGAACAGAAATACCTACACAAATGTTTTAGTTGCCTAAGCACAAGGTTAGTTCATGCTCACTGCACAGTAAGGATAACAACACTCAAAAGCCATTCTTCACAGTAAAGTGAGTGTTTCCTTAAAATTGCAATACACTACATTTGATTACAACTGCTGTAAATGACAAGAAATTACTTAAATATTCTATAACATAGCCACTTATAAAGCATGGTATACAGTATGAAATGTGTAATTGTCAAAACCATAATTTCCAATATGTAAATATAATTAGAGCATTCTAGACCCCCCAAATATATATATTAAAAATATATATATTTTACAGGGAATAAACAGATTTACATACAGAAAACAATAAATAGATATAAATGACTAATGAAGTGAATAAATGAACATTTAGCATCACTCTTACCTTTATGGAAAAGACCTGTTAGTGTATGGAAGACTGAGAAGAGGGGAGAGGTAGGAAGAGAGGTTATTGTTTGGAAAGGTGATAATAAAGAACGGAGCTCCTACAGATTAGTTGGCCAAGGGGAATGTCAGCTAGGTAATCGGCAGAAGGGCTTCAGGTATCAAGGATATACCTGGGGTTACTTCCCTTGTTTTTTTACTGGCACAATCTGAGGTTACTAACACAAAAATAATAATAACGGGGCCCAGTCACACGCTGGTTCCTGGATGGTGTTTCCAAGTGTGTAAACGGAGACAAAATTTTGTAGAAAAGTCTACGAAAACCGAAACGTACAAAAAGAGAAGCTTACGAAAACTGACTGTATACATTAAGCTACAATGTAGGAGTATGAACGACTGATCACTGAGCAGGTGGTGATATCACAATCAGCTTGTGCATTCTCAAACTGCGTATGTGTAGAGAGAGAGAGAGAGAGAGAATGTAGATAATCTGCGGATGTGGATATGGATACATCTCTCTCATGATCATGCCGGTTCATAAAGGTTAAGTGAAGTTCAAGGAGAATGAGAATGACTGTAAGAAGAAAAATCAGTTTGTTAATGCCTTATGTCCATCAGTGGGGAGGAAGGCGGGTTCTGATTCTGTAACTACTTAGTAAGTACTATATATAAAAACTCATCTTAAGATTGCATATTAATTTTTATATGCAGAGATACAGTAGTTATTGGAATACCAGTCATCCTTTTCCGGTTAATCTAACTAGTAAGACACTAGGAAAATCATGAAATGGCTAGGTATTGGCACGATGAAATGGCTAGGTAATGGCACGCGCCCTAAGTAAGGTTAGGGTGGTTTGTGTGGTTAGGTGTGTGGTTAGGTGGCAATCACTTTTTCCATACCATACTGGGGTTCGCCCACGGCCAGGTTACGGCACGCGACGTAAGTGTGGTTAGGTTGGTTCCTTTGGTTAGGTCGCAATCACTGTTACCATATCATACTGGAAGGTCCAGGGCCCCCTCCCAGGTAAGGGCACGCACCCAAAGTCTGGTTAGGGTGGTTCGTTTGGTTAGAATCAGTTTAGTTGGCCAGGTAGCGCATCTCATGCCTGAATGTTCTCTTAGGCTAACTGTGCATATGTTCGGTCTATGAATGTTGAGTAAGGGACAGTTTAGTTACCTAGAATGCGCTTCTCGTGAACAGAACGGTGGCATGCCGTGATCGTCGGTGAGTTGATCCATGCCATGCGGTTGTTTGTTTGTATGGTGCTTTTACGTTGCATGGAACCAGTGGTTATTCAGCAACGAGACCAACGGCTTTACGTGACTTCCGAACCACGTCGAGAGTGAACTCCTATCACCTGAAATACACATCTCTCACTCCTCAACAGAATGGCCGAGAATCGAACCGTCGACCACCGAGGTGGAACGCTAATACCATACCAACTCCGCCGCCAAGGCGCCGAGTCATGCGGCTCTCTCTCTTTCTCTCATTGGTATGTGTTCACCCTCCAAATTGGGTATAAGAATTACACAAAACGTGGAAATAGTGCATTCTTAGCATGTAAACATTAAAGGTTACATTTATTTCTGGCATAGTTATTTTCAAAAAATCAAAGTACTCAATAGACTTAAATCAATGAAAAGCACTAAAAAACAATCCACTTATCCGTAGTCTGCTCCACTATGGTTTTTGGCAGCCAGATGTACGACAAGGTTAGAAACATTGGATTGTATCTACTTTAGAAATATGTAATTTTTCGGGGGGTAATTTGGTTGCAAAAAAGGGGTAATACACATGAATTAAATAAACATTTGGAAATAACAAAGTAAAGTTGAACTAAATAATGTGTGAAGTAAACAATTAAGGGAATAAAACTTTGCAGTGTCGTCGTCATCTACTGATCATAACTGTGTTTGTGGAGTGCGCGCTTAGGAACCAGAACAGCATCGTGATTCAAGTGCAATGTGGAGTACAATCACATAAGCACTGTGGAGTTTCAGTTGTGATGGTAGGGAGGATAAAACCACTGATTACAAGGTAAAAATGAATTCAGTTCAAACCATGCCCCGGGAATAACAAGTTTCATACTTTCAGTAATATCTGCAACAAAATGTTTTTATTGTGCTGATTACAACAGCAATCTTGAGTAAGATCAATAAACGTTACATATCTATGCTAACACTGTTCAAATGAGTGCTGGGAAAGATGGTGTCCATCCGTGACCAAACCCATCCAGTCACACGATAGCCGCCATATTGGATTTCAAAACTGCCTTGAAAACATATTTTACGAAGAGCGTCACATGCTTATTTTAGTTCGTATGGGGCTTTCACATGTCACATTATGTTGACAAAACTTCAATCTTCTGAATGGTAAGCTTAGAGTTGTAGTTGTATTCTTGTTTCACCAATTAAATAGAGTGAATAAGACCCGTCCAGTGTGACGCTTCTCGTCATCTTCTTCTACCCCAAAGACAATACACGAAAGATGGGAAACTGACTATTAATACCATTAAAAAAAACATCATCCAACCCGTCAGAATGCGCGCCATCTATTGATCATGCCCTCAACTAAAACTCGGCTGTGGCGTAGCGCGGCTTTTTTAAATGTTAAAATTTATTCTTATGCTGCAATAAACTTCTCTTTATAAATTATTGAATACTAAATCGATTAATATTGCTTGTTAACATGATTATAGAGCTCTATCATAGCTTATGACTTATATATTAGGCATTTCTGAATCATTAAATAAAATCCTTTAGTTAATGTAACATTAATTGCTAAGTATCTTTATCAAAAATTGAGAGGGCAGTTAACGTTAATTGCTAAGTATCTTGATCTAAAATTGAGAGGGCAGTTAGAATGAAACAAACTTATTCTCAAATTATCTTATTAGTTCACCAATATAGTATACAGTAATTATTTTCCTTTTTTGCGGCTTGTGCTTATGATTGTATACTGTACATAAAACAATACATATGTGTCAGACAAATCTAAGAAGCTAGAGGAATGAATACAGTTTATTATATTTTATGATTATTTATTAAGCTCTTGATCAAGTCAGAACCTATTTATAACTATTTATTAAAATCTCATAGCCCAATTGTGGGAGTTCTCAAAAATGCATATTCAATTGGCACCCTTTTATGAAGGTAATGTAACCAACACTTCTGCCTGGTATTTTCTAGTAAAATGCCATTTCTGCAAGAAGCATGCACATTCCTAAAAAAATTAGAAAAAATTATTCTAATTGACTTGAACCATGTTTCTTTTTGCAACATGTACAGTACAAGCAAATATCATAGGTTTTCACAACTTGTTTTGCCAATTTATTACTACTGTATTACTGCGTACATTTGCTGCCAAATGGTAAATTTACTTTGGAATACTATGTGGGGTGTTGGTACAATTGCAAGATTTCATTTTAAAAATTGAACAATTACGAGCATATAATGCAGAAACATAGATGAAACGGTAAGAATGGATTTTGTGGGAGCAGATATGCTGGTTTGCATGTAATTTTTTTTTTATTTTGAATGCTTTTATCCATACATATAGGAAAATTCAATCATAGATTAAAAGGTTAGTGAACTTGAAATTAAAGTAAAACACTCTAACTTAACTAACCTACTTATGCTCTCCCATATGAATGTTCCCACAAGATCCATCCTTCCTGATGAAACAACTTTGGTTTGCTAAATAGTTGCTTATTACTGAAAAATTAAGGTAAACATTTATAACTACAACCCAAGGGTAAGCTGCTGAGAATATAACATAACTACAGTATATATACAGTATATCAAAGTTGCTGTGAGTAGCCTATCTGGAAAAGGCATGGAGACCCAACATTCACGAATTGTATGACAGTGATAGGAATTGGTATGGTTATTTCATATTTCTAGAGATTTTCAAGATATGCAAATATAACTTAAAGGTATTTATTTGAAATACAATTGACGCCAGTAAATAAGAAAATATAGTTTTTCAAGTTGATTTTGATATGTTTTGCAAAATAGCTTCATTTCCATTGCAAATTACTGTTGACATGGTAGGTAACTGTTGGCATGGTTATGGTACTGCTGATATGGTTAGGTTTACTGTTGACATGATTAGGCTACTGATGTACACCACCAGGAAGGTTAGGTTGGTTGTTGGGGTTTCAAATGGCAAATATTTTTTTCTAGTCGAAAATATATTTTCTTTCCGCTTAGAGGCATCCACCGTATTGTAAATATTTTCCAATATTTATTTCGGAATAACACTGCACCGACATTCAATTTTGCTTTGGTCTATTTTATTTCTTCATTTTCTCTAAAAGTCATCATGTACTTTGTAACAGATGTAATGATTTTATTACCTTTCTTTATTCTGAGGAAAAGCATGAAAAATCAGATGGGGAAAATCATTTTTCGTCCTATTGCAAACCACACACGGGTGATGATGGCTACGCCGACTCATGATTGAAATTGAATGCCCCGCTTAGTGAAAAAGTAAACAAACAGACTATGTAGGCAGGTGCAATGCCAACGCCATCTTCATTTCATGCCAGGTACTAAATTGTATGCGGCCGATGCGGCTGTAGCTTGAGCTTCCCATCTTTCGTGTATTGTCTTTGCTTCTACCCAAACAACTGTTTACGCCTGGCTTGTTGCTGGTGAGAAATCGTGTTTCGATTGTTGTGATAAAAGTGCTCCAGCGTCTGTGGGTACAAGTGGTGTGCGGATTTATCACAGGAAATGGAAAGTTTGTTGACACAAGCGACTCCGTAAACATCGAGATGGCGTCAATCTTCGAAACATTTTTAGTTGTAAGTAAAAATTTCTAAAGCGTTTTGGTGAGATTTCCACTGCCGTGGGCGCCATTTTCAGTACCCTCTGTTTAAATCTTAAAATTTGGCCTTAATTTCTAACTTTGGAGAAAATACTTACTTCGAAAGGAGAGTAGAGGTCTTTAGCTCCGTTTCTCACCAACAACAAGTCGCGACTGATGCCCATCTCGGGTGTCAGGACGCGTTATAATGTACTTTTTCGGAGGGTGGCTTGCGTTGATTGTAGGTGGCCTGCTTGGCCTGCTGTGATGTTCTACCCTAAGTGCTGGTAAGAGGTGGGTTTACGATTGTTGTGATGAAAGTGCCCCAGCGTCTATGGGTACAAGTGGTGTGCAGATTTAGCACATGAAATGGGAAGTTTGTTGACACAAGCGACTCCGTAAACATCAAGATAGCGTCAATCTTCGAAACATTTTTAGTTGTAAGTAAAAATTTCTAAAGCGTTTTGGTGAGATTTCCACTGCCGTAGCCACCCTTTTCAGTACCCTCTATTTAAATCTTAAAATTTGGCCTTAATTTCTAACTTTGGAGAAAATACTTACTTCGAAAGGAGAGTAGAGGTCTTTAGCTCCGTTTTTCACCAACAAGAAGTCCCGACTGATGCCCATCTCCGGTGTCAGGACGCATTATAATGTACTTTTTCGGAGGGTGGCTAGCGTTGATTGTAGGTGGCCTGCTGTGATATTTTACCCTAAATTTGAGTCAGAATCGGGTTACTTTTTCAATGACGAATATTTTCAAATTACTCATACTGATGTTTTACTATTTATTTAAATAATTATCTTAGTGCACCATCGTCGTCTTCTAACAAAACAGTAGTTTCCTTAAAGTTGTGGTTAGGGACCATGTTCCGATTGTTGTGATGAAAGTGCCTCCAGCGTCTGTGGGTACAAGTGTTGTGGGGATTTATCACAGGAAATGGCAAGTTTGTTGACACAAGCGACTCCGTAAACATCGAGATAGCGTCTTCTAAAATATTTAAGCGTAAGAAAAAATTTCGAAAGCGTTTTGGCGAGATTTGCACTGCAGGGACACCCTTTTCACTACCCTCTGTTTAATGCTTTAAATTTGGCCTTAATTTCTAACTTAGGAGAAAACTTACTTCGAAAGGAGAGTAGAGGTCTTTAGCTCCGTCTCTCACCAACAACAAGTCGCGACTGATGCCCATCTCCGGTATCAGGACGCGTTATAAGTACTTTTTCGGAGGGTGGCATGCCGTGACCGTCGGTGTGTTGGGCCAGTCCATGCGGTTGTTTACCCTAGATGAGGTTCACTAGGAAAGGTTTAAAAACGATATCGATACCTAGCGGTAGTTTGCTGTTCTGCAGTTTTGCCCCTGAATGTCCTCCAGTGAGGCTTCATTACAGGTATAAAAAAAGCTACCATCCTGTCATAACAATGGAGTACCTTGGTAGTTCAAAGCTATCAACTTAAAAAGCATGAGAAATATTTGGGAAATGAAAATTATACGTTTTTTCGTTGAATGATGCTGATTTAATTGGTTAACCATCAAAACAATGACTCGAGGCTCTCAGTATAACTGGGATTGGCCTGTCGTAGTGGACAGTCACTGCAGACTAGGCATACGCTACTGCGAGTGGCCTAGGTATAGTCACAAATACCAAACTTCTAGTGTGTAACCTTTCTATCGTATATGACAAAAATTACTTGTGAAGACACTACCAAACTTGTGGCAGACATTAGGTTTATAGCAAAACTAAGCCAAATGTTACTCACATCTTTCTTCGGTTGCTTGCGGTGTTGTAGGAGAGCCTCCTACGGAGAGTGAGGCGAACCATTTTTAACTGTAAACGTAAATAATAACGTTATCATAAATCTTCATATCTTACAAACACAATATTTACAACATCCACACCACTTATCAACTACTAAAACATTGCTAAACCAAATTATCGAATGGATGAATGCCGATGAAAACTATTTGTTGGAGATTGCTTACTTGGTTCGCTACGACGGTGTCTGAAGAAGGAAAGGCTGGTCGGTTGTACTTGTACTATTAAGCTAACACAACGAAAACGTTGCTTCGAAATTCTACGGGATAACTAAACAAGAAATGCATGTCCATCGGTATGCTACTACCCCTACATTTCATAAAGATCCTATTCAAGTGAGGTATATTGCCAGATCAGTCAATTATTGATAAAATAGCGAATTATTTTTAATACAATTGGTCTGGATAACCTTAAACAATAACAGTATCAGTATCTCGCCTACTTTCATGAAGAATGGTACGTATAATCAGGTATGGACCAGGGAATTTTCTAAACTATAATGCTGCAGAATTTTCGAAGCCATAGTGCTGTATGAAAATATCATCCGATGTATTGTTGCCTTGTAAAGTAATTTCAGTTTACATACAAGAAACGGGCTAGAGCCATGTAACACAATTGTAAATACAATCAACCTTAGGAATTATGTTAGGGTATTGTATTAGAAATAATCTTAATACATCCACCAATAATATATATAGCTAACATCATTATTTTTATTTCTTAATTATGATCCTCTAATTGTCAATGTATCAAGGCATATTTCCATTTTTATTATTGTAAATGATTAGTCAATAATCACATTAATGGTTGTTCTAGATAAAGTTACACATTTAGATTTATGATGATCTAATTTTCTTATGTCACTGAGTAATAAGGATTCATATTATACTAATAGTGAAAGAAATCACGAAATAGGCTCGTTTTGGATAATGATATACATCTCAATTACTCTTTTCACTAGAATTTACAATAAAAAGGAGATTTTAATTTTGAAATACAGGCGTTTTTGGCCTTTTATTCTAATATAATAGCCTACCAACTTAAGTAACTTTTGGATTAATCTGTCCACATTATTGTAGATTTTCTAAATACTTGTATGAAACACTGACTCTTTAAATTTGACTGTCAGTTTTTCCTTTAAATTTTATATATTAATAATAAATGGCTTTATAATTAACGGAACAAGAACAGTAGTAAAGACAAATTTTAGGAAGTCGGTTGCTTTTCAAGTTAGGGTTAGATGACATCAGGACCCAGATTTAAGTTTATGCCGCTTCCTAGATGTGCTAGGAAATATTCCATCTGCTGTTTGCAGATAACTGGTTTTGATAGCAGAAACAGAATAATTGCAAGAGATGTATATGGCTTGGTAGGAGAGCCTGGAAAGAGTAAGATTTAATAAGCCAATGCTGCAAAACCATAAGTAATACTAAGCAGCATAGAGGGAAGGGTGGAGCTGACAAGGAATTCAAGCAGACAAATAGTTTCAAATACTTTGGTTCTTTCACAAGTGAGGAGGGTGGATTTCAGCTGGAAGTGCAGCAGAAAATTAAAGCACCCTTATATTATACAAGTGAATATGTAAAAATAAATCAAATTAAATAAGCTATATACAAAAGCAAATACATATAGTACTTGTGTTCATACGAAAATATAAAAATTAAGAGGACAGGATGCTAAAAGAGATACGTTGAGGAGCCCTGGCAAGAAGCTGGGAAGATAAGGCATACCATGATAATGAAGGGAGAGTTTTAAAGACCACACGAGGTTGCAAGAGTTTGGAGCAAGACATTTGTAGTATAAAATGGTAAGCGTTTAAAATCTGATACAGCTTGTGTAATACTTGCTGAATAGTTATCACACGTTGTTCTCCTATATGCACCATGTCCCTTTAGTAAACTTAAGGTTCCAGAGGCAGCAAGGCACCCACTGTCTGGTCAAGGCACGGCGCCTTAGTTTCGGGGAAGGTTAAGTTAGGATGTTCTTTTAGTGAAATAGCACCAGCTGTAAAGAGTTTGATTGTGTTAACACGCCAGTTTTAGTTTACTGAAAGAGTAATGGATCCCTCTTGGGTTCCACGGACAAATTTCAATCTTTAAATATTTATCAACGAACGCTATTGTGACTTTAGTAAATGCAATACTTCGTAAAGTACCTTCCAATTTTATGAAAATGGTACGAAAATAGTAAGCGTGGCCTTGAGTAAGTAATGCTAAAAAACTGTAAACTATTGAAAGTAAACAAGTTCAACATCCATCTGTAAGGAGACCGTTTGCCCACAAACTTGTTTTCTGAAGTGAGCAACGAGGAACTCTTATAGATGATTTAGAAGATATTATAAACACTGATGGAATAAGAATACTAAACCCATAACTGATAAGTCGAAATGTTTATTCAGAGATCATATCGCGGCAACACGGACAACAAACATCGCCAAGTCAGTCACAGGTAAAAGTTTTAACACAGTGATAATCGGTAGGAAATCTGTACTTGAAAGGACTACCAATGCCAGTATTTTTTCGTATCCTATGTACGAAAAAAGATAAAGTTTATAGGGCAAGAGTGAAAGCACCAAGGTACACATTATGCAGTGCCCTGGGATCAGAAATAAGGGCTTCATCCAGTCCTGCAGAGCATACGAAAAAAAGTGACCTTGTTGCATACTTTTAACAGTAAGAGGAATGGTTTTCTGTGTAGGATGGGGATAACTTTGAACCGTTGCGATTACCAATAAACACACTTGATTGCGTGAAAAGAATATGAAGGAGTGTAACCTAGAATTGTGCAATTTAGAGCAGATTAAATGAAAACGAAAGGAATCTTTAAAAATATCCCAAGAAGCATTGTAAAGCGATATTAATGAAAAGTTAACAATGAATATCTATAAGAAATTTAAGCATAGCAGGAAAAAAACTTGGCCTGGTAACACTGAAAAGACAGCTGTGACTAGCAGAGCTAGTGTAAAGATGTTTACCCATTAATCACGATCATGTATCTAATCTAACAAAGCAGCAAGAATCACATGTATATATTTGTATGTAGAATTTCTTGGACTTTTCGCCGAATTATAATGTCCATTTTGTCTTTTGCTCTTGTCATTTTATTAACTGCTAAAAAACACAAATTCTCCTCTGTCTGTGTGTGGGTTGTGAGACTTGGGCACTCCATTTCCGCCCGCACACTGCTACCGTGTGCCTAGGTAATAAATCGTTCCTACGGGCTGTTCTATGAGCAAGAAACCGTGCTGGCATAAGGCCAGCTTAATCTCAAAACAACAGTAATAAATCAGTTAGTACTCAGTTCTGTCTCATTGTGACTTCACATCTGGTGACCCGAGGAGTGACGATTAACAGTGGTTTTGGCTTTGCCATTAATGGACTCACTACAGCCACGTGCTTACCTTCAGAAACCTTTAACTTTACCATATGGTGACAAACTTTAGGCTTCTCAAAGCTCCTTCCTCAGAAAATCACCCACGCCATTAACAGAATAATCACGGCGTACCTCCCCAAGTACGTTCTGGTGTGTTTGAGCGGTTTGGAACTGCCATTTATGATTCACATCAACAGTATTCAGAAAGTCATTGACAGAATCACACCGTGTATATTTTTTACTTCTGACATCCTTGAACACCATTAATGAAATAAATACAGCGCTTAATTGGCCTTTTGGTGTGAGAGTCAAAATGCCAGACATGGAACTTGTAAGTCAATCCGAGGACTCAAAGATCCTCTGCATCCCCCTGTGGCCTTCGAAAACCGCTATATCTCAGGTGATAAAGCTGCTGCCATTCTCACGGCTCAATGCTGCATTATGGTTCCTGCAGGCCAGTACATTTCCATGTAGCCAAAGTCATGGATGAAGAAACCAAAGCAGATATCACCATAACAACGCTGCCAGAGGAAATGTTTGATAAAATTACCCCTTGGCTAGACACGCAGGAAGCTCATCAAGATATACTCCATGCCCATCCCAGAGAGAACCCAACGCGCCCTGGACCTGATGAACCAGTCCCTGAGGGACACGTTACCCAAGGACGCCGGACGCTTGGGATGAACTACGAGGTCTCCTGATGCTGCCAGACTGTGACGAATTCGGAAAAAGAAGGGAGATCAGCCTATTGTGAGAAATATGCCTGCAGCACCTTCCTCGGAAGATGGGGGCATAAATTATGGAGGCAGACACACTTCCAATGGAGAAATTGGAAGTGTGTCGCACATAAACTCCACAAGGCCACCAAACATGTCACAGCACCCACAGCCTGCAGCCTGATAGAAGAGAAGGTTGAGGAGGGGGATACTCATGCAATCTACAGAAAAAAGGCACTGCCACAGCAGCAGAGGATGTGGACAAATCCAGCCTGGTGTTATATCCACCGACGATTCGGGAAGAACGCCAGAAACTACAGAGCTCCCTGTGCATTTCCAAAAAACACAGAGGGCAGCCACTCATAACAGCAATGGCTGCAAACAACAGGGAATCCCAACCAGTGGGATTCTTCATCCACGACGCGATCTCGG
This sequence comes from Macrobrachium nipponense, assembly GCF_015104395.2. NCBI lineage: Eukaryota > Metazoa > Arthropoda > Malacostraca > Decapoda > Palaemonidae > Macrobrachium > Macrobrachium nipponense. The sequence goes on along the minus strand of NC_087210.1, from coordinate 52,749,745 downwards.
GGCACTGAATGCCGGTAGACACGGGAGCCATGCAGTCGGTCTTTCCGCTGTCAAGGGAGGACCGCGTCCGCCCGCCCAACGCCACAACCTCACTAGTAGCCTCAAACAAAAGACCCATCTGCTGCTACAGAACCCAGACCCACAGAATATCCATTCCAGGTCATAAGTATGAGTGGCAGTTCGCCATCGCGGACATCAGGTTCCCCCTACCGATCACCGATTTCCTTGCACAACTTGGTCTGTTGGTGGACATTGGCCACAAACGCCTTCTAGACACCGGAACCTGCCACTCCCGCCCACTGTATGTGCTGCCGTGTCATCCAAATACAACGCCCTCCTTCACAAATTCCCAGACGTCTTCATGCCGAAACTACACCAGGTGCCAGGACACACAGGCCAAGCACAGCGTTTACCACCACATCACCACCATGGGCCCACTCACACATGCCAAATTTTGCTGCCTGCTGCCCAAGAAGCTACAGCATGCTAAATAAGCATTCGCAGAAATGGAGAGGATGGGTATTTGCAAAAAGCCATAAGTCCATGGGCGTCCCCCCTCCACATGGTGAAGAAGCCAGACAGTTCCTGGAGGCCTTGTGGGGACTATCATTGGTTGTACATGGTGACAATGCCTGAACCATTACTCGCTGCCAAACATGCAGGATTTGACTGGAGCCTTACACGGCGACAAAGTATTGACTAAAATGGATCACTTAAATCTTATTTCAGGTGCCAGTACATTCCAACGACATCCTGGAGATGGCTATCATCACGCCATTTGGAACATACACCTTCTCCTACTCCACCTTTGGCCTCAGGAACGCCGGGGCCACATTCAAAACGCCTGATGGACAGTATCCTGGGTGACCTACCTTTCTGCATCTGCTACTTGGATGATATCCTGATCTTCTCCAGTTCCCCGGAAGAACACCTGGGACATGCCTGGGCCGTGCACGAATGCCTTCAGGAGGACGGATTGATCGTCAGATTCGACAAGTTTTCCTTCGGTGTAGAGAATATGGACTTCCTGAGACATGAGGTCTCTCCAACGGGCATCCGCCCCATGGCCTCCAAAGTAGATGCAGTAAACAACTTCGCTACACCGAAGTCCATCAAGTCCTTGCAGGAGTTCCTTGGCATGGTCCACTACTACCGACGATTCGTGCCGGACATCCCCTGTATCATGTATCCCCTGACCAAGGTGCTGAAGGGGAAACCGAAAACACTGATATGGGAAACGCCACAGCAGAGGGTGCTCGAGCAGACAAAGGCAGCCCTCACCAGAGCCACCACCTTATCCTATCAGGACCCCACCGCACCCTGAGACTTATTGAAGCCACCAGAGACCCGCTACAGTGCATTCGACAGGGAACTGCTCTCAATCTATCTGGCCGTGCAACACTTCAAGTACCTCCTAGAAGGTAGCCCCTTCATCCTGACGGACCACAAGCCTTTGGTACATACTTTTATGAAGGCTGGAGACATGTGGTCAGCAAGATAGCAGCATTACTTGGCTGCTATATCTGAATTCGGGTGTACCATCAGCTACGTCCCCGGGAAGAAGAACCCAGTAGCCGACACCCTGTCAAGGATTGAAATAAATTCAGTCTACCTGGGCATCGACTACGAGGACCTGGCGAAGGAACAAGCTGCAGACCCTGAAACGCCAGCTTACCGCACAGCACTCACCGCATTGAAGTGGAAAGACGTGCCAGTAGGAGAGCAGGGATCAACACTTCTCTGCGACACCAGCACAGGCCACCATCAACCCCTGATGCCCGCAGCTGCCCTGCGTCCTGCTAGGACTTCGAACAGCACCAAAAGTGAATGGCAAAGAATCTCCTGCAGAAAAGGTCTTCGGGGAAGCACTGGTAGTATCGGGTGAATTCTTCCCTAAGGAACTAGACGACTGAGATATGCCCTTTAGAAGACTAAGGGAAATAGCGAAGGAGTTCGCACCCTGCCGGAAGTTTTTCACGGAAAGGACACATAACTACAGCCCAGAAGGCCTGGGAACCTGCACACACGTCTTCCTGAGGGATGATGCCCACCGCCCACCCCTGCCCAGACCATACAGAGGCCCAAACTGTGTCATCATAAGAAACTCCAAGCCCTACCTCGTCGGCATCCAAGGGCGGGAAAACTGGATATCCATCGACAGGTTAAAGCCAGCCTTCCTGATAGATAATGAAACGTGGGAGAAGACCAGCAGACGTCCGAGAATTCCTCCACAAAACAAGACCTCAAATGGAGAAATCGATATCCCGAGACGAGGTCGAGGTCGTCCCAGGTGCCGGACGAAGGATGACATCCTGGCATGCAGGCCTGACGACTCAACAGTCAAAACTGCCCCACAACCACAAATATGAAGAACTCAGGGACGGGTCCTGATATCAACAAGATATCGTGATCAACTGTACAAATCTTCCAATTATTCGTTACTAATTATGCATTATTAATTATTCATTATTATTTATTAATAATTGTCTTGGGGAGGAGTACTTGTAAAGACCTTCTTTACCCATTAATCACGATCATGCATCTCATCTAGCAAAGCAGCAAGATTTATAATTCATCAGTGCATTCCATTATGTCTTTTGCTATTGTCATTTTATTCACTGCTAAGGAACACATATTCTCCTCTGTTTGTGCGTGGGTCGCAAGGCTCGAGGGGTCGGGTACTCCATTTCCGTCCGCACACTGCTATACCGTGTGCTCAGGTAATAAATCTTTCCTACGGGTTGCTCTATAATCACTTACAAATCATACTATTTCACTTGCATATCCCGTAGAATCATAAATAAAGGCTCACCTCATATCCTTAAAATCACCTTTCCACATGCAAAATATTCAAATGACCTACGGGCTGCTCTTGAGCAAGAGCCCGTGCTGGCATAAAGCCAGCTTAATCTTAAACAACAACAACAGCTCTATGAGCAAGAGCCTATGCTGGCATAATGCCAGCTTAATCTCAAACAACGTAATAAATCATACTATGGGCTGCTCTATGAGCAAGACCCCGTGCTGGCATAAGGCCAACTTAATCTCAAACAACAACATAATAAATCAGTTAGTACTCATTGCAACCTCACACTAGATTAAACATAATACCTATAACTGAATAATAGAAATAGTGAAGGTGGATGACACTAGATGGTTGCATTCCGAAGAGGTAAAAGAAAGTTTTGAGACTTTTTCACTTTGTTTCATTCTCCGTATACAATCTTAGAAACAGATTTTGTTTCAAGGCTCAGCCACAACAATAACGTACACTACAAAAAAAAAAAAAAAATTAAATAAGCACGATCACAAGCAGGTGAGAGCGATCATGGGAGCCGTTTCTAAGAGAAATCTATCATCACCACTACCTGTAGTGAAATTTTCACAAATGAACTGATAATTAGAGAAGTGGTAAGGTTAGGTAGGTCGCGTCTACGACAAACAAAATCTGATATGATATGAAGATCAAAATCCTGACCGTAAATCATAAAATTCAAAACGAATGGGGAAAATGGAGCATAGTGGAGAGAAATGTACAAAAAAATATCAATAGTGCTTGACAGGACTGCCAAAAGAGGATGCAAAATATACCATATTAAGGTCAGAATTAAAGATAAAACGGAAAAATAAGGAAGAAGGATGGTATATTAGTTAGTAAAAATTTAAAAGAAGGAACATTTTCAGCCGTCTAGTAATGCTCTAAAAGGAAAAATGAAAAGAATTATTGATAGAATTAATAGAATCTCTAGTATTGTAAATAATTTAGAGTTAGGTAGTAGAAGCAGAGTAATTAGTTTAAGGTAGACAACTGAAGGAAGTAATTTTAGTAACATGCATAGGCTAGTAGGTTTAGGAGAATACAGTAGTTACCACCTAATAAGGTTACAAGGTAGAATCACTTTTAGTAATAAGGGAAATGGACAGACAGCTAGTGGACAGCTTAAAAGACGCATCAAGAAATCTTGATATAAAACCCACAAATACCCAAGCATTGAATAAAGCTGAACAAATTGAAATGATAAAATTGACACGAAAAATACAATTGTGAACGTTATTGAAACAGAACAAGTTGCTCATCCCAGCAGGCATAGGTCCAAGTTAAATAAATAAGAATAATACTAGTAGAGGGTAATTATAGAGCAATAAGATTCAACCTATTCCCAGTTTACATGTCAAGCGGAAAGAAATAAGAGAATAGAGTCGCCTTACATAAAGGATTTGAGATCACAGACCTGCCTCTGGTTGTACTTGGGGACTTTAACTGACATTTAGGTTTTATAGGGAAGTATATTAGGTTCCTGTATGAGATAACTGCATATAAAAGAGCATCTGTATAAGAGATAAATAACTGGGACAAAAAGGCATGGCTGAGAGAAATGAATAACAAGACATCCTTAAAAATCCATAGAAAATGTAAATAAAACATAAGAGAAGAAACCTGGTATAAAAAAAAAAAAATGCTAATCAGTACGGCTAAATTAGGCACACTAGAATTAAACGATGGAAATAGGTTTATAGGGGAAGATACTGTTATGAACATTACTCACAACTAGTTAAAAAGTATAAGTGGCAAGAACAGGCTCTTTTCTCTTAACGATCAGTGCCACAAAGGTTAGAATTTAAAGCCAAGGGGCAAGATCTCCAGACAGTGAAAAACACCAAATAACACTCAAAGAGGATTAACGAAAATATAAACCAAAACTTTAGTATTTATTACAAATAAATCTTAAATTAAACCCACATAAAAAAAAACTGATTAGGGTTTACAAAATATTTTACCTAAAAATATCCTCATTCACACGATAGAATAAGAGACAGTAATTAGGAGGAGGAAGGAAAACAGCCTATTTCTAGAAAGCCCTGAAAATATTCTTTTGGAGAAGATAATGAAAGAGGGAAAGAACCTTAATCCTAGATCATACAATTACTCAAAAAAAATATTTACATACATAATTACAAATAACTTAAGGATCACTCGACCTAACATCATAGGTGGTTACAAGCAGGCACTATACGGGCGATATCACCACTACTGAATACAGACACGGCTGTCTATCAACGCTCCGGAATCACGAAGGGGGTCTGCAGCTGAAGGATACACTGACCCGCGTCAGTAACGCCAATAAAGAAGATATTCAGTTTATATCCTTACCAGCTAGCTGAACAGATTCAGGCCTTTTCACGACTCCGGAGGTTTCAGGACGAAAGCAGGACAAAGGACAAGACAAGATGCATTCCCAAGGGCAGCAGGCAGGTCCAGAGATGCAGATACGTAGATATAGTATCGAAAGGGCGCCCGAACAGAGCACAGGAGACGTCTCTCAAACAAGGCTGCAGCTTCCACAGCGACTTTAGTAATTAGGAGGCGGAACACCGTCAACGCCCTCCGTAATACAGGTGAAAAGGGGGGGTCCTCAAACGTAGCAAGGCCAAGAGAATCTCCAAATTTTTAATAACGTCCTGCAGGGATCAGGTCAGGGAAACCTCCAAGATAAGGAGCCGAATGCATACTCCCTTTTCATCCTCAGCCAACGGTCCCCACCAAAAGTGAGGCAACGACCCGCAAATCACCAAACAAGCATCCGGCCGAATAAATACATGAAAAGAGAAAAAAAACAACTCTCATGGGCGAGGTACCACTTAAATAATAACAACCTTCGGAGGGAGCGAGAAAAACCTTAACCAGTCTTTTTTTTGTGGCAATAAACAAATTAAATTGAAAGTAACTGAATGAAATTTACTTTACAGGCCACGAATGAAAATTAAGCATATTATTACAGCTCCCCACCAAAAGGAAAAAAAATAATTTATTATTTTTTTTTTTAAATGAAAGAACTTAATTTTCAAAAACAAGCGTTAACAAAATCTATTTGAATTAAAATAAAAACTTTATATATAAAGTTCACTACTCTAACAACAGAGTAAAAGCAGTGTAAATATTGGACCTGAAAAATAAGAAAATTCGTTAATATTGAACCATTCTTGAAACGTTAACTACTTCTAAACAAATTAAACCTTCTCGAAGGCTCTCGATAAAGTATCGGGGACAACATTACTTTTGCCAGAGATGTGTTGGATATTAAGGTTATACTCCTGCAGAATAAGACTCCAACGTAAGATGCGCTGATTCTTGTTCTTGAATTTATTTATGAAAATAAGCGGATTATGATCCGTTAACACAATTACTTGAGCCGGAGAGGACAACAGGTATACTTCAAAGTGGAGGAGGGCTTTTACTAAACACAACGCTTCCTTCTCCACGGTCGAATACCTCCTCTCTGCTGGTAACAACTTCTTAGAGAAGTACGCCACAGGATGAGTCGTTCCATCGGGAAGTTTTTGAAGAAGAACAGCACCCAAACCCACATCACTGGCATCTGTCGCTAAACAAAAAGGGAGAGAAAAGTCCGGAGAACGTAATAATGGAAAAGTTATTAAAGCAGCTTTCAATTTTTCAAACGATTCCTGACACTGGTCATCCCAAATAAATTTTACATCTTTCTTTAAAAGATTAGTTAATGGATGAGCAATATCGGAAAAGTTTTTCACGAACTTGCGGTAGTAACCTACCATGCCCAGAAAACGTCTTACACCTCTCCTATTTTGAGGTGCAGGAAAGTTTGAAATAGCCTCCACGTTCGCTTTCTTAGGAGCGACTTTACCCAGGCCTATCTCGTGCCCAAGATAAACTACCTTGGCCTGAGCAAAATCACTCTTCCTTAAGTTAACTACCAAACCAGCCTTTCTTAGAACCTCAAATAGAGCTCTAATTCTCTTAAGATGTGTCTCCCAATCGTCGCTATAAATGATTAAGTCATCAATGTATACTACACATCCTTCTAAATCACAAGTGATGAAATTCATGAGTCTTTGAAAGGTGGCGGCTGCATTTTTCATACCGAATGGCATAACCTTGCATTCATACAGACCGTCACCTGTCACAAATGCAGAAATTTTCCTTGCCCTGGGTGAAAGACCGACCTGCCAGTAGCCTTTCAACAAATCAAATTTGCTAATATATTTAGCAGATCCCACACGGTCGATACAATCTTCCACCCGAGGCAAAGGGAAGGAGTCTGTCTTCGTAATAGAGTTAACCTTACGATAATCAAAGCAGAGTCTATGCTCGCCACCCTCCTTTTTAACCAAGACTACCGGAGAGCTCCAGGGGCTACAACTGGGCTCTACGAGATCGTGGTCCAGCATATACTTCACTTCGTCTTTAACAATGTCCCTTTTGATGGGGTTTAACCTATACGGACTTTGTTTAATAGGTCGTGCCTCCCCTACATCAACATCGTGTTCTAAAATATTAGTGCGTCCTGGTGAATCCTGAAATAAATCTTTATAATCATTAATTAACATTGTTAAAGACGTTACTTTGTCCTTATCCAGGTGCTGAAATTTAACATCAAGGTTATTGAGAATACTCGAATTATTAGACAGACCATCGGGTCCCACAGATAATTTAATGTCTACCATAGGATCTACTTCTACCTCTACCAGTGACACTGGTTCTACGTCTACCTCTACTTCTCTACTGACAAAAGGCTTTAACATATTTATGTGACAAATTTGGGTTTTCGACGTCTTTCAGGAGTCTCAATCAGGTAATTAACATTATTTAATTTCTTGAGTACCTTCCACGGACCTGAGAATTTTGCCTTGAGTGGATTTCCAGGCATGGGAAGCAATACCAAGACTTTGTCTCCTGGATCAAAATGTCTCATTTGGGTTCCAACATCATAATTTGTTTTCATAGTAGTTTGAGCCTTTGTTAAATTTTCCCGGGCAAAGGTCCAAGCTCTACGCAATTTCTCCTGTAAATTAGATACATAATCCAAAATATTCATTTCCGGGGTTTCTCCCTCCCAGTGCTCTCTCACAACATCCAATGGACCACGAACACAATGTCCAAATATAAGCTGAAAGGGAGAGAAACCCAAAGTCTCATTAGGCGTTGACCTGATTGCAAATAAAGCATAAGGGATCTCTTTATCCCATTCACAAACCTTTTTCCAAACAAAATTTTTTTAAGACAGATTTCAGGGTTTGGTGGAATCTCTCCACTTGGCCCTGACTTTCAGGGTGATAAGGGGAGGAAGTAACATGATCAATCCCTAACTCATTCATTTTTCGCTTAAAGTACCTACTTGTAAAGTTCGTACCACAGTCACTTTGAATAGTCCTTTGGTAATACCAAACCTCGTAAAGAAGCCAACCAGCGCCCTCGACAATTTTCTCCCCTCTAATACTCCGCAGCGGGACCGCTTCTTCAGGGAAACGTGACATCCTATCAACCATTGTCAAAATATATTCATGTCCCCCGCGCGTCCGCGGTAAAGGACCAACAACATCAATAATCACTTCCCTGAAAAGGTTACCCCCACTGATGGAATAGGAATTAAAGGAGCTTTTGGAATTTTCTGATTCGGCTTCCCCACGAGTTGACAAACCTTGCAAGATAATACATGTCGCTTTACATCACGACGCATTCCAGGCCAGAAAAAATGTTCAGCGAGTTTCTGAAAAGTTTTCCTGACCCCGAAATGCCCTGAAAGGTTATTCTCATGAGATAAAAATAATAACTTAGAACGGTATCGTTCTGGAATTACCAATTGCCTTAAAACCTCAACCTGGTCAGCAGGCGCATTAACTGACCTACTGACTCTATACACCAAACCTTCTTGTTTAAGAAAAACAGGTTTTGATAAATCATCAACATCAAAATCATCAAATTAGAAAACTCATTTGCTTGGGCTTCTTTTAAAGCCTCGACATCCCATTCAATATCATTAAACAAAATATCTTTACTACTACTACTACTACTACTCGTCACTGTGTCAGTCGCCTGTCCATTCATTTCATCAAAGTCTAAATTAACATTATCGAGATCAATCTCTCGAGCACGAGAACGAGTAATAACAGAGGTAGGTTCCCACAGAGAAACATCAAAACAACACGCATCATCCTCTATCTCCGTAACAGTCAAAATTGGGAAATAATTTGCCTCGTCATGTAACACCAAATCATTGGCAAATAGCATGTCAATACCGGGAACAGGTAAACTGTCGACCACTGCTAGTTTTACCGTACCCTCGTAATACTCAGTTTCTAGATACATGGTTTCGAGGGGATAAGAAGCAATTGTGTTAGGAAATCCACCCAGAATTACAAAATCATTATTTGAAAATTCAAAGCCATTAGGTACAGACGTTTTTAAAATTAAAGATTGACCTGCACCAGTGTCACGAAGAATCTTAACACTACGTCCTATTCGTTTGTCAACATCAGTGAAAATAGTCCCATTCGATATGTATTTAGCAAATTTTAGTCACTTGTTTTCATGTGATACCTCTTTCTTTGGAGATGTCTCCGCAGAAACAACATTAACTGGTTCCGTATTCCTTTTCTAGGTAATTTTTTCCTAGCAAAGCAATTCGCTTTTATATGACCCTTCCTATTACACCAATAACAACTTAACCCAGACTCGTGAGATTCTCTGCGTCCACTACCACCACCAGACATACTACTATTCACGTAACTACGTGATACTACACTACCGTTTTTACTACTATCTACATTACGGTTCACACTTGCATTTTTATCAAAATCAGTAGACCTTTTCTGATATGGTTTTCCCTGCCAACTACTTCCATTACGAGGAGAGAACTTTTTAGACATATCTTTCCTTACCGGGTCTTGTCTATGTGCAAGGGAATACTCATCAGAGGCAATTGCCACCTCCTGTAAAGAATCAATCTTTAACTCCTCCAAATGAATCTTTAGCTCCCTTGACACAGACCTCTTAAATTCTTCGGTCAAAATTAACTCCCTAAACTTTTCAAACGAGTCAACCTCCTTAGACTTTAACCAGTCGTCCATGAACTGTTCTTTCTTTCGGGCGAATTCCACGAAAGTCACATCCGGACTCTTTTTAAAGTTCCTAAACTTTTGTCTGTATGCCTCCGGAACGAGATCGTAAGCTTTCAGGATTATCGCTTTCACAGAGTCATAATCAGATGACAATCCCTCGTTAAGTGTATTGTACACACGCTGCGACTTACCTTTTAAGCGACACTGGATCAAAGTGGTCCACATGTCCCGAGGCCAATTCAACTTCTTAGCAATTCTTTCAAAAGAAATGAAGAATTCGGAAACGTCTTCCTCATTAAATTGGGGAACAAGTTTAAGGGCACTTAATAGGTTAAATCTATCATTATCACTACGATAATTACCATTATCGGCCGACATCTGCAATTTTAACAATTGGATTTCATGATCCCTTTCCTTCGCCCTTTCTTCAGCCTGTAGCTGAAGTGCTTTAAAATCCAACTCTTTAATCCTGGATTGCTCCTTCAAAATATCCAATTTCAGTTGGCTTACCTGACCATCATTTATATCATTATTTCTACTGCCTGTTTCCCCATTTTTATTACTAACATTGTCTTCTTCCTCAACATCTCTGGCACCTACCACCTTATTTTCACCATTTTTATTACTATTCCCTATTTCCTCATCACTGATGATACCTAAGGTTTCTTTAAACAACTTACCAGCTTTCATTACCTCAAATAAGAGCGGACCTTTCCTAACTTCTGAAGACACACTCAAACCTAGAAATTCACCCAATATCCATAACTGATCTCGTTTTAGATCAAAGAGATTCCTCTCCCAATCAGGGTCTGCCAAAAACTGGGCAGCAGCGTTCTCTTCCTCATCAAAATAATGCATAATTATATACTATGTGGGGTGGAACTGAAAATAATCTACCTAAGCCCATCCACTGACCTAAACACCTCTTTGAATGCACTTGCGAATTACACTGTCGGATGATCCTGGCAAGGTCGCCAAATATGTTATGAACATTACTCACAACTAGTTAAAAAGTATAAGTGGCAAGAACAGGCTCTTTTCTCTTAACGATCAGTGCCACAAAGGTTAGAATTTAAAGCCAAGGGGCAAGATCTCCAGACAGTGAAAAACACCAAATAACACTCAAAGAGGATTAACGAAAATATAAACCAAAACTTTAGTATTTATTACAAATAAATCTTAAATTAAACCCACATAAAAAAAAAAAAACTGATTAGGGTTTACAAAATATTTTACCTAAAAATATCCTCATTCACACGATAGAATAAGAGACAGTAATTAGGAGGAGGAAGGAAAACAGCCTATTTCTAGAAAGCCCTGAAAATATTCTTTTGGAGAAGATAATGAAAGAGGGAAAGAACCTTAATCCTAGATCATACAATTACTCAAAAAAAAATATTTACATACATAATTACAAATAACTTAAGGATCACTCGACCTAACATCATAGGTGGTTACAAGCAGGCACTATACGGGCGATATCACCACTACTGAATACAGACACGGCTGTCTATCAACGCTCCGGAATCACGAAGGGGGTCTGCAGCTGAAGGATACACTGACCCGCGTCAGTAACGCCAATAAAGAAGATATTCAGTTTATATCCTTACCAGCTAGCTGAACAGATTCAGGCCTTTTCACGACTCCGGAGGTTTCAGGACGAAAGCAGGACAAAGGACAAGACAAGATGCATTCCCAAGGGCAGCAGGCAGGTCCAGAGATGCAGATACGTAGATATAGTATCGAAAGGGCGCCCGAACAGAGCACAGGAGACGTCTCTCAAACAAGGCTGCAGCTTCCACAGCGACTTTAGTAATTAGGAGGCGGAACACCGTCAACGCCCTCCGTAATACAGGTGAAAAGGGGGGGTCCTCAAACGTAGCAAGGCCAAGAGAATCTCCAAATTTTTAATAACGTCCTGCAGGGATCAGGTCAGGGAAACCTCCAAGATAAGGAGCCGAATGCATACTCCCTTTTCATCCTCAGCCAACGGTCCCCACCAAAAGTGAGGCAACGACCCGCAAATCACCAAACAAGCATCCGGCCGAATAAATACATGAAAAGAGAAAAAAAACAACTCTCATGGGCGAGGTACCACTTAAATAATAACAACCTTCGGAGGGAGCGAGAAAAACCTTAACCAGTCTTTTTTTGTGGCAATGAACAAATTAAATTGAAAGTAACTGAATGAAATTTACTTTACAGGCCACGAATGAAAATTAAGCATATTATTACAATACGAAATGTTCGTCTTGTGAAGAAATAACTGAAAACTTATAACATCTCTTAAGCGGCCCATATACTAAACGATTGCATAAAGGATTGTCTGTATCGTTCGCAAAAACATTGTGTATGGGCTTGTCTGAATGCAAAAGTGGGCTGAGTTTCGTGGTCTGAACGATCTCAGCGGAAATCTGTCAAGACCAAGTTGCTGGCTTGCGACTTATGTCTGTCATACACAGGTCGTTCAATGTATGTGTTTGTCTGATGATAAAACGCAATCGCGCACGTTTCTTCTAGAGATGATGCCATGTCTTCCAGAAGTAAAATCTTTTTCAGACTGAAATCGGTGAGGAGATCGTTCATACTGTCTGAATAGTGTGTGTCTGTCGATAACGGAATCGTTCGTATAATTATTCAGTACATTAGAAAAAGATTTTTTCGTGCAGCGGCCATATCAAGAAAATAAATAGGAATTAATTGCTAAAATCCTTCTATTAACAGGTCTATCGAAAGAAGAAATTCAACAGTTAGGAATTTATAAAAAATTTGTGGTATTACAGAGACAATAATCTTAAACAAGCACAAATAAAGGAGGAAGGGACTGAGTAAGGGAGCCGTTACAAAGATAAATATCGCCTACTAATACTACTCCTACATCTAAAGAATCTGACTCGCTGCAAATAAAAAAATTATTAAAAACATGAATGATCAAGAATAATATTAGGAGATTTTAATGGCCGTGTAGGTTTTTTAGCCACCAGAATATAGAGAGAAACGGGGAAATAATACTAGAATAGATGAATGAACATAGGCTAATACTACTTAATGGAGATGACAGATGCACTGGAGAAGAGGTTGCAGATGAAAAGTGTAACAGATTTTGCTTTAGCCAACGAGAAGTTCTATGAAAATTTCGAGGAGATGATAACTGATGAAGACAAAAATGAATTTGATATCTCTAACCATAACCTAATTGCCATCAAATTGACATTCAAGGGACAGAACAGGAATCTCAGCAAGGGTAAATGGAAGGAAGTCAAATACTTTACAACGGATGAAGATAGCCTAAGTGACCTTATTCAGAAACTAGAAAAGATGGTAATAGATAAAGACATTGACAGAATCTCAGAAATGGACACATCAATAAAAGAAGTAGCAGTAGACAAGTTAGTGAGAACATATAGGAGAAAGACGCTAGTAGAGGAAAAAGTAGAAGAGCAACCCTGGTTCAATGAAGAAATAAGAAAAGGTATTAAGGAAAGGGAAGAGCTGAATAGGAAGAAAAGAAACTGGAGAGACAATGTTGTAAAGGAAAGACTAGAGAAGGAATATATTCAAAAGAAAAAAAAAGAGAAGTACAGCTATCAATAAAAGGAGACATAACTATTTATGAAAAGAAAACAACACAGGAAATAAGAAGAAACAAAAACAAAGAGTTCTGGGAAAATATTGGTAAGAGAAGACAGGCAAAACACAAGAAAAGAAGCTTTACATCTATATAATGAACAGGGAATCAAGGTAAATGACGCTGAAACAAAGGACGAATCAGTTAATTATTGGAGAACCATATACAGCAAACACGAAAATAAAATAAGAGAAATTTGGAATGAAGAGAAAAAGATGGAATATGAGAATGAGATTGCAGAAGTAGATGATTGCATAAGAATGGGAGATTATAGATTCCCAAAAGTGCTAAGAGAACACATGGACCTATTGATGGAATGCAAAAGGAAGATAATAGGTACCAATGAAGGAACCCCTGATAACTGAAGAGAAAGTTATAACTTGCTTAAGTAAGCTCAAAGCAAAATAAGCTGCAGGCCCAGTTGGAATTAAACTAGAACTGTACAAAGCATTAATGCAGAGCAAACCCTGTATAGAAGTATTAGTTAGATGCTACAATTAGCTAGGAATTAAAGAAAATCCTGAATCTTGGAAGAAATCGAGAACGAGAATGATAGAAAAGAAATGGAAACCAAGGACCAAGGATCTAAGGCCAGTAGCTTTATCAAATTTATCAAATACAAAATATTCATGATGTCGATAAAAGATGAAATAGAAGCACACCCCAGACTGAATGAAAAAAAAAAAAAAAAAAACACGAAGGACAAGCAGGGTTCACAGGAGGGAGTAGGATTGAAGATAATATCCTCACTCTACAATATTGTGTAGAAGAGAGCTATAGGAATATAAAACCTTTAATAGTAATAGCTATCGATTATAGCAAAGCCTTTTACTCGGTAAAAAGGGAAGTTATGATCGAAGTCATGAAACAGATCAAAATACATTAAAAAATCATAGAGGCAGTAGCAAATATATGTGAAGGGGATAGCACATTAATAGACAGGGGGGGGGGGGGGGGGGGGGAGTTATACAGGAAATGGAAATTGCCAGTGGAATTAGGCAAGGGTGCACAGGTTCTACATCACTTTTCAAATTGATGACATTCAATAATTATGAAAATGGAGGAGGAAGGGGCAGGAGGCAAAAATGAATTAATCAAGATAGGGACACTATTCTTCGCTGATGATGGGTTAGTATTAGCAGGAAACAGAAGATGCAAGGAAAAATATAAAAATTTCAATAGCAATAGGAAATAAATGTGGACTAGAAATAAATAAAGAGAAAGTCAGCATCATTATTTTCAATATGAAGGAAAAAACAGAAGAGATTAAGGATATAAAAATGCAGGAGAATATAACATATTTAGGAATAAAGATAAATGATATTAGAAATTTATTTAAGTAACAGAAAAAGGAAATGATGGACAAAGCACAGAAATTAGCCAGATAAAGAACAGCTGTAACAAAGTACTTACAGGTAAAACGTACTGGAAAAATATAGCTCTACCATCAGTCTTCTATGGAACCAATGTGGTTAATTTAAAAGATACAGAAATAGAAAAATTGCAAAGAATAGAGAATGGAGTTTATAGAAAAATATTAGGAGTTTGTAGACGTACAGTATATTAGCCACATTAAGGGGGGAGATAGGAGCATCTTCCATGAAAAGCAGAATTATAAGTAGAAAGCTAAGTTATGTAAATAATACTATAAATGGACGAAAAGAGTTATTGAAGAAAATAATAATAGATAAGCAAAAAAGAAAGAAAATGGTGGAAAACAGTGGAAAAGTATATGCATGAAATTAAAATCAATTTGAGACAACTGGAAAGAATTTATCCAAAACAGAAATTAAGGACAAAGCCAGAATCTGGGACACAGTGAAGTTGAAAGAGGCCATGAAAATTAAAGTAACCATTAATATAGATAAGAAGTGGAAACGTGAAATAAAAGAAGAAGAAACTTACGACAACACTGCTTCGATACTTCTTTTTAGAGCAAAAACCAACTCATTAAACCTAAATATAATAAAGAGACACCAGAATAGGAACACCTTTTGTCCTTTTTGTGCAAATATAGAAGAGGATATTTTTCATTTTCTATTATTGTTTTGCTTACAGGGAAGAACGAATTAAAATAATTGATCTTCAGCAACCATATGAAAAAAAATGAAAGTGGTATTATTGGAAAATTTCTGTTTAAAGAAGAACATAATGAAATAGAAAAGAGACCTTAAATCAGATGTGGAAAAAAGAGAAAAGATAATTAAAGAGCTTAGCAAATGAAAATACCTCATACGACTAAGAGGCGCCGTTGTAAAGCCATTGCCTCGGCCTATAACCATAACCATAACATGAAGGAAATACCCTTGGGAAAGAGCTGGTAAAATGTCAGCTAAATGTTGGGTCCATGACTGGGAGAGGTAGAGAATTGGCTGACTTGATGAGAGAAAAGAAAGTAGATGTTGTGTGTGTGCAAGAAACGCGGTGGAAAGGAAATAAAGCTAAAGAGTTGGGAGATGGATATAAGCTATATTATAGTGGAGCAAATAAACAAGGTAGAAATGGAGTTGGCATAGTACTGTCTAGTGAACTAAAGAACTCGGTAATAGAAGTGCATAGAAAGAATGACCGTATCATCAGATTGAAGATATGTTATGGAGGAGAGATTCTGAATATTATAAGCGCATATGCACCACAAGTTGGTTGCACAGAAGAAGAGAAGGGAAATTTCTGGAGAGACATGGATGGAATAATGCAAGAACTGGAAGAGCATGAGAGGGTGATAGTTGGGGCAGATTTGAATGGCCATGTCGGAAGTGAAAATGAGGCGATTGGGCGGGTGTGCATGGGGGCCATGGAATTGGGGAGAGAAACCCAGAAGGAGAGAGTGTAGTGGACTTTGCTGTGTCATTCAGACATGGCAATAGTAAACACATTTTTTGAGAAGAAAAGGGAACACCTAATAACATATAGGAGTGGGGGAAGATGATTCTCCCAGATAGACTATTTCTTGTATAAAAGGATAAATCTGGTGGAGGTCAAGAACTGCAAAGTTATTCCAGGCGACCATGTAGCCCCCCAACACAGGCTGCTATGTATGGACTTGAAGTTGAAAAGGGAAAGAAAAACCAAAGCTAAAGGGATAAGGAAAATTAAATGGTACGAATTACAGAAGGAAGGGGATAAGAAGAGAGAGTTTAAGAGGAGGGTTTTGGAGGATATTGATATAGGGATTGAAAGATGTTCAAGAATGGTGGTGGGCAGCGAAATGCAAGCAGTAATAAGAAGGCATGGAAAGGAGCTGCTAGGAGAGACATCTGGTATCATATGGGAAGAAAAGGATAGTTGGTGGTGGGATGAAGACATTGAAAAAAGTAGTAAAAGATAAGAAGGAGGCAAAGAAAGATGGAAGAGTCACAGTCAGTGGAAGACAGAAATAGGTACAGAGAGAAAAACAAGGTGGTGAAAAAGGTGGTAGCCCAAGCTAAAGCAAAGTCGTATGATGATGTGTATAATGAGCTGGGGACAAAGGAAGGATTAAAGAAGATGATGAAGCTATCAAAGGCTAGAAATAAGAGCACCAAAGATAAACACACATCAAAACAAACAAATAAAGAATCAAGAGGGTGTAGTGCTTAGAAAGGAGGAAGACATTGTGAAGAGATGGAAAGAATATTTCGAACAGTTGTTAAATGAAGAAAATAATAGACTAATAAGAGAGGATGGGCAAGTGAACATTGGCATGGTAATGAGGTTTTCTAGGCAAGAGGTACTAAATGCACTGAAGAAGATGAAGAATGGGAAGGCAACCGGACCAGACATGATCCCGGTGGAGGCATGGAAAGCATTAGGAGATGAAGGAGTGGATATACTGTACGATCTTATGATAAAGATCCTTGAACAGGAAAAGATACCAAATGAGTGGCGTGGGAGTATATTGATCCCAATTTTTAAAGGGAAAGGCGATGTCCAAGAGTGTGGTAATTATAGGGCATTAAATTGATGTCCCACACTTTGAAGATACTGGAAAGGATGATAGATGCTAGACTGAGAGAAGAAGTACAAATAGGTAAAGAGCAGATGGGATTTATGAAGGGAAGGGGAACAACAGATGGTATATTTTGTCTGAGGCAAAATGAATTGGAGAAATTCGGGGAAAGACCAAAGGGAACCTACATTATGGAGTATTGCATTGACCTTGAAAAGGCTTATGACAGAGTCCCGAGACAAGAGGTATGGAGGAGCCTGAGGGAGAAGATGGTGCCAGAGAAGTATGTGCGATTGATACAAGAGATGTACCGGAATGTATTTACCAGAGTGAGGAGCAGTGTTGGGGAGACAGAAGGTTTTGAGGTGAGAGTAGGATTACACCAGGGCCGGGGTCGGCTCTGAGCCCATTTATCTTTACATAGTGATGGATGTTATAATAGAGGAAGTAAGGGAGACAGTACCATGGAACATATTGTATGCGGATGATATTGTTCTGTGTGCAGAGAGCAGGGAAGATCTGGAAGTGAAATTGGAAAGATGGAGACAAGTACTGGAGGACAGAGGAATGAGAATAAGTAGATCCAAGACAGAATATATGTGTACCACCACTGAGGGGGATGATAGAGAAAGTATTCAGCTTGGTGGAGAGCAAATAAGGAGAGTTGATAAGTTTAAGTATTTGGGATCTTTTGTTAACGCTGGAGGAAGTATGGAAGAAGAAGTAAACATCGGGTACAGGCAGGCTGGAACAACTGGAGAGCGGCCTCGGGAGTTCTTTGTGACAAAAGAGTGGCCGCTTAGGTTAAAAGGAAAATTTCACAAGACGGTGGTAAGAACAGCAATGCTGTATGGTACGGAAACAGCAAGCATGAGAAAAGCAGAGCAGAAGAAGATGGATGTGGCAGAAATGAGAATGCTTAGGTGGATGTCTGGGGTAACAAGAGTGGATAGGATCAGAAATGACTACATAAGGGGGTCAACTAAGGTGGTGGAAGTATCAAAGAAAGTGCAGGAGGGGAGGCTGAGATGGTATGGACACCTGTTGAGGAGAGATGAGGACCACGCTGGGAGACATACTATGGGAGTGGAGGTGCAAGGAAGAAGAAAGAGAGGGAGACCAAGAAAGAGATGGAAGGACTGTGTGAGAGGAGATTTACATGAGAAGGGAATTGATGAGGCAGAAGCGCAAGATAGAAATAGATGGAAACGGCTCATCCGAAACGGCGACCCCATATAAAAATGGGAAAAAGCTGGGAAGAAGAAGAAGAAGAATATACCAAAAATAAGAAAACAAAATAGGAGAAATATGGAGCGAAAGCAAGAAAGAACAGTATAAACATGACGTGGAAGAAATAATGAAAAGATTAGGACAGCATATAATATATAAAATGCCTTTAAGAGAACACGCGTGGATGGAGTGTATGACCTAACAAAGACAGAAATCAAAGAAGTCAATATAACGGAAGATGCAAAAAATCAACTCGAGAAAATGAAGGCAAATAAAGCACTAGGGCCAAACGGAATGCAGCCAGTTCTGTTCAAACTCTTCTTACAAAGTACCAACCTTCAAGAAGAATTGGCAGTGTTTAAACAACATACTGAAAGGTAGGAAAACATAGAGAAGCTGATTTGAGTAAAAGACACTTACACCCAAGAAACAACACCCCACAGTCAAAGATCTTAGGCCAATTCCTCTAACAAATGCACCAATAACATTTTCATGGGAATCCTGAAAACCAAAATAGAAAAGCATATTAAAAATATAGGAAAAATTAATGAACTGCAATCAGGCTTTACCGCACAAAGGATGAGAATTGATAATTTACATATATTGGAATACTGCATACGAGAAACGTACAGAAGAAAGGACCCATTATTTGTTGTATAAATAGACTTCCAAAAAGCATTTGACTCAGTTAATAGAAAAAAGCTCATAGAAGTCATGTTGAAATATAGGCCGCGTGCAGAGGTGATAAATGCAGCTGCAAAGATATATACAAATGATGTAACAAGTCTATGCTTTAACAATAAGGAACAAAAAGAGCTAAATAACGTACCTGATAATAGAAAAACTACAAAATACAACAGAAGGGTTTAGAAATGCAGTTATAAGGATAGTGACACTATTATATGAAGGTGATGGATTAATACTAGGACACACCTTTGAAGAAATAACAATGAATGTGGCCTAAACATAAACAAGGACAAGAGTAACATTAATATACAACGGCTGGTATATTATTGATGATGTGAAAAATATGGAGCACATAGAAGGAATAAAAATTAAGTAGATTAAATACCTATACTCTGTGTTTTCCATCTGTCCACCTGCCTGTGGTGTTTGCGTATGGTAACACTGCGTCCCGGGATTTACATAGTTACGCTATCAAACGGTTCGTCAAACCCGGTTGTCGAACCTGCTTGTCAACCGGTTCGAAGAGGTGTCAGACAGTCACACCAACTGTACATCAAACCTCAATTACCTCATTGTGACTCGCGTTGTAGCAAAGTTACCACCGCCTCCCTTATGCCTATCGACCAGGACGATTTGATTGCCATTGGCTTAGCGGTGGCACTAAGAAGGAAAAAAAGACGATCAAAGTGGACGAAGGACTGGTTGCTAAAAAGAGATCAACGTTCACACACAACTTGCTTGTTGATTTTAAATTAGAGCCAGATGACTGGCGTAATTATTTGCGGATGGATGAAGATACATACATTGATCTACTGACGCGTGTCACCCCTTTCATTATGTATGAAGATACATCTATGAGAGAGACCATAACTCCACATGAAAGACCGAGTGTCACTTTACGTTGTTTAGCAACAGGCAGGTCTCTTAATGATCTGAAATTTTCAGCTATCATTTCCACCAGCTCTTTATCAAAAATCATACCAGAAACGTGTGATGCTCTCTACAAGGTTCTTCAAAAGGACTATCAAGTTCCTTGAATATGTCCTGAAGAGCTGATATCCCCTGGCTTCTGGCTATTTTATTAGAATATTCCTTTGATTTTACTTTCCATAAGGCTGGATGATCTCTGTAAGTATGTATGAATTGCAGTAACAACCCCCTCTCGTTCCTCTTCCCATTGTTGTCCTCCATATTTCCGTCCTAAGTTGATGTGGTGACTCCTAGGTTCGAAGCACAAGTTCACAACTGAAGTTTGATGTTTGACCGTTGACGCGCGTTCTCACATTCAAACGGTTTATGGACAATGAAGCCCCACCCACGAACGAAAGTCAGACCCGAACAGACTTCCTTCGAACCGTTTGACAAACATGTTCGACAACCAAATACCCCGTTCACACGTTCGAACATCAGTTTGAACACATGTTTGTCGAACCGCGTTCGACGAACCGTTTGCCCGTGGAAACCCCCCCTTTAAGTAAGCTTTAGGTAAATAAAAGGATATCTGGGTGTACATTTGCAACTGAAAAGCGTTTTAATAATTTACTGTATGCGGATTACACGGTTAATATTCGAAATAGGATGTTATTATTGTTGAATGTAAGCTGAATGCAGCTATCTAATTCCCGGGACGCAGTGTTACCATACACAAACACCACAGGCAGATGGACAGATGGAAAAAACCGAGTAGCCTATAGGAGTGGCAATCAACAACATGAAAAACTGTTTCAGAGAGCAGATAAAAGCTGTAGCAGGGTAAGCATAGGAAAATTGTATTGGGAAGGGTTAGCGATGCCATCCTTCGTATATACCATGGAAGTCATGAAACTTGACAAGAAAACCACAAAAAGAATTTCAGAAGGTAGACAATCAAGTATATAAAACAACTTTGAAAGCGCCAAGTTACACAGCAAGTTGTGCGTTAAGATCTGAAAAAGGAGCCCCCTTCCTGCCACTCAAGAGATATGAAGAATAAACTATTCTACCTGAAACATACACTTGAGAGTGGTGGAAATAGGCTCCGATGTGAGATAACCATGGATCAGTATAAAGAAGAAAAAAAAAAAAAACTTGGATAATGCAAGTAAAAGAATTATGAAAGAACCAGACATAAACTTAAGTAAAATTGAAGCATTTAAAGACAAACAGTTAAAAGAAATAATAAACAACTATGACAGAAAAAAAAAGAATGAAAAGACAACATTGAGAATCTACAGAAAATACATAGAAAACATAAGAGAAGAAATCTGATATGACACTGCTGAAAAAAACAATGTTGATCACCAGGATTAAATGATAGAAATAGGATAAAAGAAGATACAAAATGTTTATGCTGTGAGGGAAAAAAATGAAAATTTTTATAACATATCTTACTTTACTGTCCAGCATACATTGAGATTAGAAATAGTTTTATGCGGCAACCATATCAGGAAAATAAAGAGGAATTGGTAGCTAATGTAATCTTATTGGTAGATCTACTGAGGGAGGAAGTGGAAGATGGGAAAGAATTTCTAAAAGAAATGTGGTATTTCAGAGAGAAGAAACTAAACAAACACAAACAAAGGAGGAATAAAACCAGCAAGGGAGCCGTTTCAAGAGAGTATCCAGTTTACTACTACCCCAAAAAGTGAATTTTCAGCTTAAAAAGATAGCATATTAAGATCTGAATTAAAGAAAAAGCAGGATAACAAAGAGGAAGGATGGTTCATAAATAAGGGAGAGTTGAAGAGAAGGGAAAACTTTCAGACGACTAGAATGCTCAAAAAAGGAAGTCCAGGGGAATATAGATAGAAACAAAAGAATTGTTAGAAGTGTAAATGATTTAGAGGTAGGAAAATGTAAAGCAGATAGAATTGTAAATAATTTAGAGATAGGGAGTAATAGTATTTTTATGAGTGTAAATAATTTAGAGTTAGGAGAAAATAGAATATCTAGTAGTAATGATAAGAGCTCTGAGGAAGGAAGTAGAAGAAGGGAAATTAGTTTAGGGCAGGTAGGTGTAGGAAGTAACTTTAGTAACAATCTTAGACTATTAGACCTAGAAGAAAAAAGTGGTTTGCAAAAGATGGATAAATGGTTAGATAGTAGAAGCAATTTTGTGAATAGAGAAAGTGAAAAAATAGTGAGCAGGACAGAAGATATATCAAGAAATCTTGAAGTAAAGCTTATAAACACCCAAGGACTGACAAAAGCAAAAATAATCGAGCTAGTGGAGATAACAAAAGAAAACACAATTATGTGCATCACAGAAACACACCTTAAACAGCAAAAATTACTATTCCCAACAAGCATCAGAGTGGTAGACTCAATGAGAGTTGAAGACGACACCAAAGGAGGAGGCCTACTAATAATGTATAGAACCAAAGGAGAGATCCAGATGGAAAAAGAAAAGTCAGAACACAAAGACATTCTAATAGTAAAGGTTAATTATAGAACAGCAATATTCAACATAATTCTGGTCTACATGTCAACTAGTGATAAAGAAAGAAATAAAAGAATAATAAGCGCCTTACATGTACCATAGAAAAATCCACAGACCTGCCTGTGATAGTCCTTGGGGATTTCAATGGGCATTTAGGTTTCATAGGGACACAAGAACTTGACCAAAATGGAAAATATGTTATGGACCTAATGGAAAAATATGACCTAACGCTATTAAATGGAGATCCCAGCTGCAAAGGAGAGATAACCTGGAGTAGAGGAGATCAGAACAGTGCTATAGACTTTGCCCTAGTCAACCAAAATATGTATAAAAACTATGAATGTAAGAGATAGATGAAGGAAAATATGAATATGATCTATCAGACCACCACCTCATAAAGGTTCAATTCAAAATGAACACTAAAATAAGGAAAACATTCAGAAATGAAACAAAAGAAATCAAATATTTGAAAGTTACAGAAGAGTCTACCAGGAAATACCTTGAATATATAAAGTATAAAGTAAGCCAACAAGACAGAAAAGGAGATCTAACCCAGTTGGAAGAAACAATGAGTGAAGCAAAAACAAATAACCTAGAAAAGATAATCAAAAGAAGGCTAAAGACAGGAAAGCAAGAAGAAATAGAACCAGTATGGGTCACCAAAGAAATAAAGAAAGAAATAAGCCAAAGAAGGGTATATAACAAATTAAAAAGGAAAGCCACAAGAATAGAAGAAAAAAGATACTATGAAGAAGCATATCTTAAACAAAAACAAAAAGTACAGATAATAATAAAGAAAGCATATGAAGAATATGAAGAAAAGATTAGAAATGAGATAATGAATGATAAAAACAGACACAGGAAAATCTGGGAATATATAGACATGCTGAGAGGAAAGACCACATCAGAAAAAGAATGGATAAGAATATTCGATGAAAATAAGCAAGAGATGAAGGACGAAACTCTAGGGAAAGAGCTGGTAAAATTCTGGGAAACAATATACCAAAAAGAAGAAAACAAAATAGGAGAGATATGGAATGAAAGCAAGAAAGAACAGTACAAACATGAAATGGAAGAAATAGTGAAAAGATTAGGACAGCAGATGAAATGCCATATATCTTTAAGGGAACATATGCATGGAGTGTATGGCCCAACAGAGACAGAGATTAGACCCATGGAAGAAATCAACATAACAGAAGAAGATATAAAAAATCAACTTGAGAAAATGAAGACAAATAAATCACCAGGACCAGATGGAATGAAGCCAGTACTGTTCAAATTACTCTTACAAAGTAACAACCTTCTAAAAGAATTGGCAGAATCTTTAAATAACATACTGAAGGGCAGGAAAACGCAGAAAAGCTGGTTTAAATAAAAAACAACACTTACGCCCGAAAAACAAAACCCCACAGTCAAAGATCTAAGGCCAATTGCTTTAACGAATGCATCATATAAAATCTTCATGGGGATCCTGAGAACCAAAATAGAAAAACATATTAGAAATATAGGAAAAATGAATGAACTGCAATCAGGCTTTACCACACAAAGGAGAGGAATCGATAATTTATATATCTTACAATACTGCATACAAGAAACGTACAGAAGAAAGGACCCATTATTTGTAGTATCAATAGATTTCCAAAAAGCATTTGACTCAGTTAATAAGAAAAAGCTCATTGAGGTCATGATGAAATACAGACTACATGCAGAAGTAATAAATGCAGTTGCAAAGATATATACAAATGATGTAACAAGCCTATGCCTTAACAATACAGAACAAAAAGAACTAAATGTAACTGATGGAATAAGACAGGGATGCAATGGTTCAACCATATTCTTTCTATTAATAACGTATCTGATAATAGAAAAATTAGAAAATACAACAGAAGGTTTTAGAAATGAAGTAATAAGGATAGTGGCACTATTATATGCAGACGACGGATTAATACTAGGGCACACACTAGAAGAAATAACAAAATCAATAAAAACCCTTATGGAAATCGCAAGTGAATGTGGCCTAAACATAAACAAGGACAAGAGTAACATACTAATATACAACGACTGGTACAGTATCGATGATGTGGAGAATATGGATCACATAGAAGGAATAAAAATAGTTAAGAATATTAAATACCTAGGAGTAACAATCAACAACATGAAAGACTGCTTCAGAGAACAGATAAAAAGGGCCCAAATTAAAGCAAAGCAGATGGCAAATATGGCTAATGCAGTCATCAATAAAAGCTGTAGCAGAGTAAAAATAGGAAAATTGTACTGGAAAGGGCTAGCCACAGATATAAAAGCTTAGATGCCGCATCGGCCGCTAGCTGAATAGGCTGGCGCACGTCATCAGGCCCGCCATCTTGGGGCGGTAATTCAAACAATGCAGCAGGCTGCAGTATATGACGTTTTTTCGCCACTATTCGCTTAATATTGCACGGATTTTCTTGTCTGATGGCTCGTTACAAAGCTTACATAATTCCCTACAAGGATCTAATAAAATAAAGTTGTTCCTTATTGTTTGAAGTTAACTTACAATGACTTTGTTTTAGCAGGTAGGGGGAAGAGGGCTAGTTGTACACAAATGTTAATATTTACCCATAACTATTGCTGTAAACAATAATTTGAAATGCTGTGATAAGACAGCCTACGAAAAAATGGTTAAAACAATATTGTTTAAGGGCCATTAGGTCAATAGGGTAAATCGTGTATGTTGGACACTAATTTGATGTTTCTAGATTTCTTTCACTGCATTATAGCTATGTAATATTAAAGTGTTAATCTGGTCCTTGTAATAAGAACTAAATGGCCAAGCAAGGCACATAATGAGTTTTTGTTGATGTTTTGATATAGCCTGCTAATTTCATATCAATGCATATAGATTATCATTACAATGTAGTATCATTAAACTGTTGGAAACAACAATGAAGAAAAAAAACTTGTTTAAACTGCTGGGAATATTTATAAATATAAATAAATGCACAGATGTACAATAAATGTTATATATACATTCAATGTAAGAACAAATATCATGAAAATAAATCATTGTGCAATACATTTTGAGAGTTTTTACTTCAAAGTATAGGCATAATGACCCATAAGGCCACCCATAGCTTTAAATTTATACATGTGTGACCAAACCAATGAAAAAAATTAGACTGGCCTTATGATTGTGGCCTAGGCTGAAAGGGCTCGGTGGTGGGGGGGGGGGGGGTTACTATGACCGGGTATACAGGGTTGCTCGTCAGGATTGGCTCATTTTGGCAATTTTGGTCTATAGATGGGTCCCCTTCTGGAAGGGTAGAAGTATAGAGATGGCCCAGGCCCTTATCCCAAATAAGGTATAATAATTTGGGTTCCTTGACAACACAGGTCTAGAATGAGCTATAATTGAACTGTTAATGCTTGCCATAATGATATATCCTAGTCTGAGCAAATTAAAGGATAGTTTTGTGAAAATTTAAGTTCTATATAATTATTTCACCATATTAAATTAGGTCTAGAGATAGGTCACTTTTGCCACTAGACGAGGACTCTTGATACCCCCTAAATTTTCCAAAGCCAGGTCTAGAGGTCAGAATTCACTGAGGAGCATCCCGTTCAAAAAATTGGAAGAACCCCCACCCTCCCAGGCTCAATGGAGCAGGCAGAGATGCAAAGGCTAGATAACACAGAAATCCTAGTTATTCTAGGGCCTACTGTAGCCTCAACCCTACAGTTTTATGACTTAAACTTGTAGGCCTGTGCCAAAAATAATATTGGGGGATTTTTTAACAGCACTTCGAGAGACAAAGATTTTACTTAAGTTGCACAGATCCATAGCTGTAGGCCTACTTTAGTAATCTGTCTTATCGCAGCATTTCAAATTATTGTTTACAGCAATAGTTATGGGTAAATATTAACATTTGTGTACAACTAGCCCCCTTCCCCTACCTGCTAAAACAAAGTCATTGCAAGTTAACTTTCAAACAATAAGGAAAAACTTTATTTTATTAGATCCTTGTAGGGAATTATATAAGCTTTGCAACGAACCATCAGACAAGAAAATCCGTGCAGTATTAAGCGAATAGTGCGAAAAAAACGTTCATATACTGCAGCCTGCTGCATTGTTTGAATTACCGCGCCAAGATGGCGGACTTGATGACGTATGTCCGGCCGGCCGATGCTGCATCTAGGCTTTTATATCTATGGGACTAGCGATGACTTCATTCATGTATGCGATGGAAGTCATGAAACTTGACAGGAAAACAATAAATGAATTTCAGAAGATAGACAATAAAGTATATAGAGGAATTTTGAAAGCGCCAAGTTACACAGCAAGTTGTGCGTTAAGATCTGAAATAGGGGCCTCTTCCTGCCAATCTAGAGATATCAAGAATAAACTATTCTACCTGAAACATACACTGAAGAATGGTGGAAATAGGCTCCTATATGAGATAACAATGGATCAGTATGAAAAAAAACCCTGGATAATGCAAGTAAAAGAGTATATGAAAGAACTAAACATAAACTTAAGTAAAATTGAAGCAGTTCAAGACAAACAGTTAAGAGAAATAATAAACAATTGGGACAGGAAAACATGGCAGAAAGAAATGAATGAAAAGTCAACATTAAGAATCTACAGAAAATATAAAGAAAACATAAGAGAAGAAATCTGGTAGGACAACACTGAAAAAACAATGCTGATCAGTAGGGCCAGACTAGGTATACTAGGATTAAATGATAGAAATAGGATAAAAGGAGAAGATACAAAATGTTTATACTGTGAGGAACAAAATGAAAATTTAGAACATTTTTTACTTTACTGTCCAGCATACAATGAAATAAGAAATAGATATAGCTTTATGCAGCAACCATATCAAGAAAATGAAGAGGAATTAGTAGCAGATATACTCTTATTGGTAGTACTAATGAGGGAGGAAGTGAAGAATAGGAAAGATTTTATAAAAGAAATGTGGTATTTCAGAGAGAAGCTCAAACAAACACAAAGGAGGAATAAAAGAAGCAAGGGAGTCGTTTCAAAGGCACATCTCACCTACTACTACTACTGCTACTTCATCCTTTACCTAAACTTGACCCTAAAGGCTAAACCTACAGTAATCGAATGCGGATTGGATAAAGTAAGTTACACAAATTACAAAATTTCTTGGAAACTTAAACAAATTCACCATGCTGTTTTAAAATCCGGTTCGGTTAAACGCTACTGAGGTAAAATGGCATTTGTAGCTACTAGCTAACCCTTAGGCTATACCTAGGCTACTATAGCTAGCTGGTTCACTTAATGTAGATTCTTGGGTGAGCCCTAGGTATCTCTACGAGACGTTTGTTTGGCGGGTTCTGATTGGCTGGGAGCTGCCTACCTCCCGGTACCAGCCAATCAGCGGCCGCCAAACAAACGTCTCGTAAGCATACGGCTCATCCAAGAATCTACCTTAAGTGAACCAGCTTTTCTTTATAGCTACCTAGGCTAGGTAGTACCTATAGTACAGTTCCCACCTGGTCTGTAACCCAAATAGTAGTAGTAGGTATGGCACCCCCATAGATGTGTAACTAGGGTAAACAACCGATTGGACTGGCCAATTCACCGACTACCACGGTTTTGGCCATTCTCTAAAAAAGTACTTTAACATGTCCTGACACTAGAGATGGTCATCAGTCATGAGTTGTTGGTGCTGGTAAGAGGAGCTTAAGACCTCTACTCTCCTTTCGAAGTAGTACCTAATACCTATTTTCTCCAAAGTTAGAAATTTATTGTCTGAGGCGGACAAGGCGCAGGCCTCCAACTTGGCGCAAAGCGCCTGATGCGGACAGACCGGACAGGCGAGGGTGTCCGATGTGGACATCGCCAGCCAGCCGCGAAGCTCCAGCCAGGCTCGAAGCTCCAGCCAGGCTCGAAGCTCCAGCCAGGGGGGAGGCGCCAGACGCCAGAAGCGCCAGCCAGGCGCCAGAAGCGCAGGCCAGGCGCCAAAAGCGCCAGCCAGAGCCAGGCTCCAGCCAGGCGCGAGGCGACAGCCAGGTGCGAGGCGACAGCCAGGCGCGAAGCGCCAGCCAGGCCCCAGGCTTCATCCAGAAGAGATCCATATCAGAGAACGCCCTGGCCTTCTTTGAGACAAGTGTGATCTCCAAGCACATGATAGTGCCTTGATGATTCTTTCAGACAGCTGAGAATTAAAGCGCATGAAGTGCGAGCTTTTGCGAACTCTTGTTCTTTCCATAAGAATATGTCAATAAAGGACATATTAGCTGTCACATACGGGAGATGCAACTCTGTGTTGACTTCCCATTACCTGAAGGATGTCAAGATAACCTACGAGAGATCCTTCCCTCTTGGTTTATACGTATCTGCGGATACGTTGCTGGGATAGGGAGCCGATACTGATCCTTAACTAGTGAGTTCAATTTTATTTAACGTCGAGTTTTTAGGGTTGTTTGAAAGGAGTTTGGGGATAACTCTTTTCAA
>NC_087210.1:52642950-52720018 GCF_015104395.2 Macrobrachium nipponense | reverse complement strand
CAATTGCTAGAGCCCGCAGAGCCTCTACCTTGCGGGTCTACCAATCGAAGTGGGAAGTTTTCCGTAGATGGTGTAGGTCGAAGAAGCTGTCCTCTTCCAATACCTCTGTAACCGAAATCGCCGATTTTCTCCTCTTCTTAAGAGAAGAATCCAAATTGGCCGTATCCACTATCAAGGGATATAGGAGCATGCCCTCAGCTGTTTTTAGAAACAGAGGGCTGAATCTCGAGAATAATAAGGATCTTCATGATCTCGTCAGGTCTTTCGAGACTACGAAATTGAGATCGTCTATTCCCCCGAGTTGGAACCTGGACGTAGTCCTAAAGTTCTTGATGTCGGACAGGTTCGAACTTATAGATAAAATCTCATTCAGAGATTACTACTAGCAAATGCATATTCCTGTTGGCTCTCGCAACTGCTAAGAGGATCAGTGAATTGCATGCTTGGACTCTCGGGTGGGATTTAGAAAAGACTCGGCTGTCATTTCTTTCCAGGATCTTTTCCTAGCAAAGAATGAGAACCCTTCTAAACCTTGGCCTAGAAGTTTCGAAGTCAAGGGACTCTCTTCTCTGGTAGGTAGAGAGTTGGATCGGTCCCTTTGCCCAGTCAGGACCTTAAAATTTTATTTTGTACATGCAACTTCCCCGGCAGATATATACTTAGCTTATGTCTCTGACGTCCGACAGAAATTCGAATTCGCGGCACACGCTGCAGGTAGGTCAGGTGATCTACCCCCTGCCGCTGGGTGGCAGGAATAGGAACCGTTCCGTTCTAGAACCAGACCCCCCCCCCCCCCCCCCCCCCCCCTTTCTCTGTCGCGGTAGTGTCAACATATGTTGTTGCTACCTCCTGACTTGATTTTCGTTTTTCATCGCCATCGATCTTCTGGGCTGTCTTGTGCAGGGAAGTACTGGGTCTTTGGTTCGGCATACGCTTTTATTAACTTTTTAATGAATTTGGCTTCGAAAATTTCGAAGAATATATGACGTGTAACTACCGAAATTTTCGGTAGACACTCACATAGTTTGCAAGAAAGAAAGGGATATAATATTTATTCATTAATATGTGTAATAAGTGTTAGAATTGATTGAGGAAATATACTGACTTCCTACTTTAGGGAGTCAGTAAAGCATGTAACTAGATACGTTTCTTTTAAAAGTTTTTTAGAAAACTCGTACTAACGAGCAATTAGAGTATTAACAGTACTAGTAGTTTGCATCCTCATCACCTTCTTACTTCGCAGAAACTTCAAATCATAATTGCAATTTGAAGACAAGGATTGTGGCTCAAAATGCGAGCTATTGAAAGGTAAGAAGTGATTACTAGTGTTCCCCATTGCAGTGGAGGGATGCGTCTGATCGGCTCTGTCTCGCTCCCAGGCCTAGACCTCTTTCAAGCTCCCAAGCCCAGGGGAGAAGGAATGTCGAAAGCCGTAAGGGGGTTTCAGAGAATCCCCACCGGTCAGGCGTCCCTCGGCAGGTTCTGTAGAGCGTCCCAGACTGCCAAGGATAGCCATTGAAAAGGCATCCTTAAAAAAGTGCGTCTCTTCATCTTACATCCGAAAAGACGAAGAATGTATGTTTGATGATCTAGCGCGTTCTCTGAAAACTAAGAGAACACTGAGCAAGAGCCAGCCAGGAAACTTAGGAAGCCGCGTTCCAGCAAGCTAGCGTGAGCCACGTTCCAACAGCCAGCAGCGAGCCGCGTTCCAGAAAAAACAGACTAGCGCGAGCCGCGTTCCTACAACCAAACGCGAGCCGCGTTCTAGCAACTGAGCGCGAGCCGCGTTCTAGAAAATTTTTTCTTGGCGCAAGGCGCCTTCAAAGAGACGAAGCGCCAGCCTGGCGCAAATTGCAACAGAAAAACAGACGGCTAGAGCAAGGAGCCTTATAGTACAGTGGCAATCAGAACGATCCTTCCATGAACGTTCCGGGCAAGAGGCTCTTTCTAAAAGGGGTCTAGTAGGCGCTCGGAACTATCAGGGCGCACGGGTACCTTCCACACAAGCGAACGTTCCACGGAGCGAGTCTCCTTTCTAGCGTGCGGAACATTCCAGGCGCGCAAAGGGAAACTATCCAGGCGCTAGGCGCAAGGAGCCAGGCGCCAGAATATTCCAAATCTTCTTAAGAGAGAGAGGTCAGTCGCGAGGCTCCTCTTTGAGTAATGCGGACACACTCCTTCATTCATGCTCTTCCCTCGTTATGAAGAGGCAAGCGCTTTGGGTAGTTTTTCTTATAAGAATTCATCGACGTTTGCGTATGATGGCGGATAGGAAATATCTACTTCCTTCCGTAAACCCTACAGACGAACAGGAATTCTGTCTCTTCCGCGATTTATGAGGAAATCACGAAGATTTAAAGAGTTCCTGGATTAACTTCCTTCCTTAAGGTTAGGAGATATATATACTCTTTCTATCATTCTATTAACGAAAAGAACGAAGACAGTAAAAATTTTTCCTTTATCTGCCTCGGCAGGGAAAAGAAGGTAGTTGAGTATCTGCTGTATGAGAATACGATACGGCAAAATCACACATACCGTAGTTACTTCTTTGTAGAGCAACTCAATTATCAATATCCTTCCAGGAATTTCCTAGGAAGGACTACGCTTAAAGGGATGTTAAGACAACACCTACTTAGCTTCTAGATTATCGAAGTCTTGTTTCGCTTAAATATGCATTAATAAGAACTTCCTGAAGTTCGATAATTTTGTAAGATTCCTTTATTTAATGGAGTAGCTGGCAACTCTGGAAGAGTAAGGCCAGACGGCTAACGGAGACTGCTATCGCGCCTTAGAGACCAACGCAAGTAACATGTAGGTGTCGGTCATGAGTGGTTGGTTACATGTCTCTCTCCTGCGGGATGGAATAACTAACCGTGTCTCTACTAATCGCGGTTTTAGCCTCGGATTGAGGGGATAGTTAAGCAAACATAAATAAAATATTGTCTGCCTTTGCTAAGAAGCTTTCAATAAGAAAGATATTACAACCTTTCAATGCTTGTTTACCGTAGGTAACATTATTAAAGGATTCTAACGCAGCGGAACTCTATATTATATGATGCTCTCATGCTTACGAAAGCATGGCTTATTAGAGTACATGCTTAGTGAGAAGATGAATGTAGTAGAAGAGAATTCACTTTAAGACTACGGTATGTCAAGTCTTATGCGCATACCGAGGTTAACTACAGAATTCCTAGTATCCTTACAAAGGTTTCCTAGATTAATGCTGTTTACCACAATGTGACAGTATTATAAAGGAGTCTAATACGGCAGAGCACGAAATAATATAATTCTCTCATCCTTTCGAGAAACGCACACAACCTTTTTAGAATCGGATATTGCTCAAGAGAAGATGGGTGAGTCGGATGGAAACATTCTCTTAGTGGCAGAAGTTGTTTCCCTGAATGGACTATACTACGTATATAAAAGTTTTTTTCCTACTAAGAACGGAATTAACACGTGAAGGATGTCGGGTACCATAAGGGCACAGATGTTCTGGCACATAACCTTAAAAGAACTAGAAGGAAGCGCCAGCCTGGCGCAAAGCGTCAGAAGCGCCAGCCTGGCGCAAATTGCGCCAGAAGCGCCAGCCTGGCGCAATGCACCAGAAGTACCATCCAAGATATTTTCTTGTTTTAGCGAGTTATTAACCTAAGAGTCCAGTAGTGGTTGGTTTGGTGTTTGCTTCTCACCTCGGTGGTCGCGGGTTCGATTCTCGGCCATTCCATGAGGAGTGAGAGATGTGGATTTTCTGATAGAAGTCACTCGCGACGTGGTTCGGAAGTCACGTAAAAACACCATACAAACAAACAAACAAACCCCCAGTAGCCTCTCGGAGGCTCGGTAACGGCAAGATTCGTTCCTGATTTCGTTACCC
The DNA here is from genome assembly GCF_015104395.2 of Macrobrachium nipponense. NCBI lineage: Eukaryota > Metazoa > Arthropoda > Malacostraca > Decapoda > Palaemonidae > Macrobrachium > Macrobrachium nipponense. The sequence continues at coordinate 52,716,144 of NC_087210.1, read as the reverse complement.
ATTTAATCGGAAAGGGGTCGCTTACAAGGAATGATGAAATGATTTTTTTTTAATCACTTAGGCCAATTCCACGACTCTCATATCGCAAAGAGCATCGAGAATCTCTTTTTTCGCCCCTGTTCGCGTTAACAAAAGAGAACCTATTTGGGAACAGACACGGAACGTAACGATCCTTAAAGGTTCGATGCAAGATTTTGCATGTCCGTGAGAACCTTCTCGATCGAAGATAATAACTGGTTAACGTATGTCTAACATTTATTGAAAAGAGTTTGAGAACCTGCGGAAAGTCTTCATAGATCTCTTCGCAAGGTAGAAGACGAACAGGCTTCCTATAGACTGCTTCCTTTCCTCGAACCAAGAGAGGTAGCAATATACGACATCTTTAATTTAAAGAAGGGGAATAAACTTAGTCTTTTTTCCCCTAGTTATAAATTCTTAACAGATATTAAGATAAATGGGCGTCAAAGGAAGAGAGGATGAATGCCTCATTTTGGCCTTAGAGAGGTTGGATTCACAGAAGTCACGTTCTTCTCACAGCATGTTTCGTAAGGCTTTTCCAAGAGTATCTGGATATTCTATCAGAATCTATTATAAATAGACCTGAAAAACCTCTCCACTCTGAGTCTTTCAGTGCAGACTGACCAGAAGTGGACATGAATGAGATGATTTTTTCAAGGTAAATGACAATAGTCATGGCTAAGACATAGAATTGCTGCAGATCGTGCTAGATGGAATGAGGAAACTGTCCTCTTCCGATACCTCTGTGAACCACATAGCGATTTTTTGGTTTTTTCTTCACTTTCAGAGGAAGAATCACCTATGTATATATCTGCTATCAAAGAACGCAGTAAAAGGCTATACTCTGTCTCTACAAGGGGAATTAGAGATAACAGAGGATTAAGATCTTCGGGATCTATACGATACCGCAATACGACAAGAGTAGGATATCATGTACTTCGAATGGAATTTTTTTTGTGGCCACAGATTCCGTGTTCCGACAAAATGGAACTGCTCCTCATCAAACTTCTTTGAGGAAGTTTATGAAGGAATTCTTTGTTTCTCTTAGCCTAAACGACCAAGAAGACAAGTAATTTTTTTTGTTTTTTGTGCATTGGAATCTCGCATCAGATTCAATGGAGACTCGGCAATGGGTTCTTGCCAGCATAGTATGTCTGGCAAAAGAACTAAATCCCTCTATTCCTGACGCAACGCTTTCAGATAGAAGTTTAGTTGCCCAGCAGGGAGGTACTTACATTTTCATCTACAGAAGAAGAGATGGTTTAAACGTTTGCCTACAGAGTCTTCGGGGTGCGATGAGGGCTCAAAATGCTTCCCAGAAGGTATTCAGAAGAATACAATAAGAGCTAGAAATCAGGGTTCCGCCCAATTTCAGCTCAGTCTCTCCTTCGACTTCCAGACTCCTTCCCTTCCTTCGGGCAAGGATAGGGAAGATTCTGCAACGAGGAACCTCATCAACATGTAAGAAGAGATCTCGTTAGCAAAAGAAGTGTTCACGAAGGATCCTCCTCGGAGGAAGACTCTTCTCTCGTATTGTTAGATATCCTGTCGTCTCTACTGGTGTAGCTGACTAAAATCACCTCCCCTTGCCAGGGGCCAAAAGCTCAAAGGGGAAGAATTTCTTCCACCCTTCTCCAGTCTCCTGATAAACTATGTGGTTGTTCAGGACTCTCGGACAATGTAGCGCCAGCCAAGCGCCAAATGCCAATACAGGCGAAAAACGCAGAGGCGGACAGTTCCAAGGAACTCTGTCATGGCCGGATACTGAGAAGGAGCGGGCCTCCAACCTGGCGCAAATGCGCCAGAGGCGCAACAAATCGGACAGATATAAGAGTGTCCGATGTGGACATCGCCAGACAGCCTAGAGACTCTTCCAAGCTCGAAGCTCCAGCAAGGTGTGGAGCCAAGCCAGGCGAGGCGCCAGCAGGCTCAGAGCCAGCCGGCTAGGAGCCACCAGGCTCTAGGAGCCAGCCAGGCTCTAGGAGCCAACCAGGCTCTGGAGAGCCAGCTTAGGAGCAACCAGGCTAGGAGCCATAGCCAGGCTGGAGAGCCAGCCAGGCTCTAGAAGCCAGCCAGGCTCTAGAAGCCAGCCAGGCGCCATCCAGGTGCCAGGCTCCTTCAAGGCTAGGTTCCAGTCAGGATTGAGGATCCATCCAGGCGCAAGGCTCCTTCAGTAAAGAGAAACCTTAAAGCTCTGTCATGTAAGAGGGCTAGTCCCCATTGATATGATACAGGTAAGGCTCTGCCATGTAAGTGGGTCAGCCCCCATTGGCACGATCGAGAAGGCTCTGTGTGTAAGCGGGCTAGCCCCCATTGACATGATCCAGAAGGGTTTGTCAGTCATAGGTCCCTACCTCGCTGAAAACTCTTGAGGCATGCAGACTCATAGACAGTAATCATGAAGTCTTCTGCCAAGCTCCAGGCGCAAGGCCGCCAGCCAGACGCAAGGCTCCAGCCCAGGCGCGAGGCGCTAGCCAGGAGGGAGGAGCCAATCAGGCGCCAGCCAGGCGCGAGGCGCCAGCCAGGCGCAAGCTCCAGCCAGGCTCTAGGCGCCATTCAGGCGCAAGGCTCCAGCCAGGCGCGAGGCGCTAGCCAGGCTCCAGGCTTCACCCAGAAGAGATCTATATCAAAGAATGCCCTGGCCTTCTTTGAGACAATGTGATCTCCTAAGCACTTGACAAGTGCATTGATGATTCTTCAAACAGCTGAGAATTAAAAGCGCAGAAGTGCGAGCTTTTTCTGTATTCTTGTTCTTTCCTTAACAATATGTCATAAGGACATATTAGCTGTCACATACGGGAGATGCAACTCGTGTTGACCTTCCCATATCCGAAGGATGTCAAGATAACCTACGAGAGATCCTTCTCTCTGGTTGATACGTGTCTGCGGATACATTGCTGGGATAGGGAGCCGATACTGATCCTTAACTAGTGAGTTAAATTTTAGTTAACGTCGTGTTTTTCTTTGGGTTGTTTGAAAGGAGTTTTGGGGATAACTCTTTTCAACTTAAGCACTAACCCTCGTGTTAGGATCAGGTGATCGGGATCGGTGTTGTGCTCCTTAATTATGCCACTAGGCATAGGGATATTGTCATGTAAGAGGCTCTGTCGAGTAAATGGATAAGACCCCATCGACAGACCCACAAGAACTCTTAGCCATAGGGTCACATCCTCGCTGAGGCTCTTGAGGCGAAGCAGATTCCTAGGCATTAGCCATGGAATCTTCCGCCTGACAAGTAGGAACCAAGGTTTGTTTTGATTTATTTATTACCTACAACCCCCCCGTTTATGTTGTTTACCTGTCTATTCAGTAAATAGTTGTCTCTTACCCACCACCAAGGGTGTCAATCAGCTAAGTATATATCTGCCGGGGAAGTTGCATGTACAAAATGATATTGTAGAATACTATAAAGTTTGTACATATTACCCGGCAGATATATACGATGAATGGCCCACCCAGCCTCCCCTCAGGAGACAGGTGGAAGAGAAAATCTGGTTCTAGAACGGGAACGGTTCCTATTCCTGCCACCCAGCGGCAGGGGGGTAGATCACCTGACCTACCTGCAGCGTGTGCCGCGAAATTCGAATTTCTGTCAGACGTCAGAGACATAAGCTAAGTATATATCTGCCGGGTAAGTATGTACAAAACTTTATTGTATTCTAACAATATCATTTTAGAAAAGAAGACACAGCTTCAGGGATGTCGACAAAGTCTTTGGTGTTCGGTAAGAAACCCCAAAAGACCTATGTCAAAGAACGCACTGGCGTTCTTTGTCAGAAATGTAATTACCGAATCTCATAGGAATTGCCAAGAGAACTCTTTAAAGCTGCTGAGAGTGAAAGCTCACGAAGTCCGGGCTGTGGCAACTTCCCTTTCTTTTACGAAGAATATGTCCATGCGAAACATTTTAGCAGCAACTTATTGGAGGTGCAATTCAGTATTTGCATCCCACTATTTAAAGGATGTTAGAATAACATACGATAAATGCTTTTCTCTTGGACCTTATGTATCAGCGGATACTATGCTGGGAAATGGAGCAGACGCTGATCCTTAAATTTGTTTTTAATATTTTTAATAATTAATTTTAATATTGTTGTTGAGTTGTGGTTTGCTTGAAAGGATGTTCGGGGAGACTCCTTTCAATCTTAGTACTAAACCCCAAGGAGGATAGGTGATCGGGATTAGTGTCGTGCTCTATGATCATGCCAATAGGCAAGGTGTTTTGTCATGTAAGTGGATAGGACCCCATTGACAAAGATCCTAAGGTTCTGAAGCGTAAGTGGGTAAGACCCCTGTAACAGACCATCAAGAACTCTTAGCATAAGGTCACTACCTCGCTGAGGGGGCTCTTGAAGTGATACGGGCTCCTAGGCAGTAGCCATGAAGTCTTTCGCTAACACAGGTCAGGAATCAAGGTTTTGTCAAGGTTTTTTTAAATTTTAACCTTAACAACATATGTTGTTTCCTGTCTATTTCAGTAGATTAGCTGTCTCTTACCCTCCGCCAAAGGTGCCAATCAGCTAAGTATATATCTGACAGGTAAGTTGAATGCATAAAAATGTTATTGTCATGATACAATAAAGTTTTATGCATACTTACCTGGCAGATATATACCGTGTATGGCCCACCCACCTCCCCTCAGGAGACAGGTGGAAGAGAAAATCTGTCTTAGAAAACGGGAATGATTCCTATTCCCGCCACCAGCAGCAGGGCGGTAGATCACCTGACCTACCTGTAGAGTGTGGCCGCGAAATTCGAATTTCTATCGGGGACGACGGAGTCTATAGCTAAGTATATATCCGCCAGGTAAGTATGCATAAACCTTTATTGTATCATGACAATAACATATTTCGCTTTTATGTATGTGTGTAGTTTTTAGCTTTTGTTTTTTAGAATGAATGTATGGAAACGTGAGTAAATGTATTTATTGCCTGTTTGTGTTTTGGTATGAAAGCCTTTGCCTCTGTGCAGTTTTTTATTTAATCTTAATTTATTATTTATTATCCTACATGACCTGTTTGGTTCCAGCTCGTGGCCTTTGGCCTGGACCTTGCATTTTATCTAATCCTTTGGGCCGACCCTGTGGGAGCTGAGGGTCAGCTCGGTTGTCTGGTTAAACTATTTTATAATAATAATAATAATGTAGTTTTGGTGGTGTTTAATGCGTAAGTATCATCTTTGCGCTAGCTATAGTACAATAACTGATATGGGATTTTAAGAGTTTTTATGATGTAGTGGTGGTGGATTTTTGTTTCCCAAAATAGGTTGTCTAAATGGCTTCATTCGGCATCAATGATCCTGGTAGTCACGACGCCAGATAATTACTAATTATTCATTCATTCATTCTCTCTTAGTACTTGGCCCAGAGGTCTGGCCATTGATCCTGCGGTGCACACCCCGATCAATCGGACAGAGGCTTGGACTCCTCCCTCGCTCTTACGACCAGGGAGGCATTCCAGGGTTGGACGAACACCAGTCTGTTCATTAAAAGACTCAGATTCCTCCCACCAAGAAGTGAGTCTTCCTATTGTTAAAGGACCAAGGGTTTGTATTACGTATCGGAACAAATGACAATTTGTCGAAAATTGCATTTTTCCTAACTACAAAACCTGAGGTCCTTTATTTACATATAGTCCCACCTCATGCCACCCCTCACTCTGCTATTTTTTTGCGTGGGCCTAAAGCGGAAGTGATTTCTTACCTCTCAGCCCGCTTATTGTCGGACAAGCAGTTAACTACTGTTCTCCCCTTGTTCGAAGCTTACGGGACCGTCCAGCTGCCTATTATTAAAGGACCTCAGGTTTTGTATAGTTAGGAAAAATGCAATTTCTGGGCTCCGTTCGTGTCGCTGCGTGAAATAATCCTTAAGTTTCATTATTTCTAAGGTAAATAAAGCTAACATATACCAGAGAAAACAAAATCAGGAAGATGTCAGAATAACTGACTCGCTCACCCTAAATAAAAAGAGGGTGTCGATATGGTATCTGGGGCGAGTGAGACCACTACCACGAACTTCTTGCCATTTAGAACTCTCCTACACCAAAATCCCCTTCCTGAGAGAGCCGATCCATAGGCAAGGACGGCAACTACTACTACTACGCCCCGCACCACGCCGACTGCCGCGCCTCTGGTGGTCATCCTTTTCGTTAGCCGACTAGGAGTAACACGTGCCATCTTTTGCTCTGTGTTTTTGTGCTATTTCCCTGGATTTATCTCCATCATGGAACGCGCAGCTATCGCCGCAGCTAAGTTAAGTTAAGTTAAGTAACCCGGAAGGTCTGGATTTAGTTTAGTCAGTCAGGGGCCCTTATTTACCGATTTTTAGGTCCGAAATAAGGCCGCCTGGTCTGGTGCATGGCGGCCAGCGGCTCGCCTCGTGTCTGGTTAGATTTCCCGGTCCTCTATACCGAGAAATCTTCCATTGTTTTTACCTTTCATGGGTTTTTATCACGTGCTACTCTAGTCCTCATTATATTTTACATCGTTTGTAGGGATTTCATTGCCTATACCTTAGATCTTGTTCATGCATGCATGTCTCTTTGTCTAGGTGTGTAGGCGCCTGAGTGATTAATTATATTTTCCTGGTCCAGCATCCTGGCTATTGCCCTCCATCTACGTATCGGCTAAGGCTAGCTTTTGAGCAGTTGGCTGTCTTCTTCGGAACCAGCCTACTCCTCCTGGACATCTCTTTCTCTTTCACTCATGTTTTCCCTCTCTCTCTCTCTGTATTACAATGTAAAAGTTTTATTTATTTATTATATTGTTGTTGGGTTAGCTTTTAGGGCGACCAGTCCCTAGGCGGTTTTGTTGCATTAGATCTTAATCTACAGTTTCATACATTCAACATCCCTGTCAGATATATACTTAGCTATCAACTCCGTCGTTCCCCGGCAGAAATTCAAATTTCGCAGCACTCGCTACAGGTAGGTCAGGTGATCTACCGCCCTGCTCTGGGTGGCAGGACTAGGAACCATTCCCGTTTTCTATCAGATTTTCTCTGTCGCCGGTGGTGTCAACATTTTTGTCACTACGCAAAAAGGTAACTCCTGACTGGAATTCTTTTTTCAATGCTTTTGATCTTCTTTCGACCGATTTTGTGACGTACTTGGATCGTTGTTTGGCATTTCGCTATCGTGGAACTGTTTTTGGATTTGGCTTTGGATTTTTCTTGAATATGTCTGACTCTAGTGTTGGTTTCAGAGTGTGTGTGAATGAGGGCTGTAAGATGAGGATTCCGAAGGCTTCGGTAGATCCTCACACTGCATGCCGTGGATGTAGAGTTGTTGAGTGTTCTTTAGAGAACACATGTAATGAGTGTGAAAGATTGAGTGCTCAGGAATGGAAGACTCTAACTTCTTACTTGAAGAAGTTAGAGAAAGATAGAGAGAGGAAGGCGGCTTACAAAAGCCGTAGTAGATCTAGATCTCATGAACCCCTGTCTAGTTCTGTAGCTGCTTCTTCTCATAATTATCCTCCTTCTTTATCAGGCCGATCACAGGTTGCTTATCCCCTCTGATTCGGCGTTCTGAAATTGCAGAACTCAAAGCTTCCCTTCAAAAAATGCAGGAGAAAATGGCAGCATTGGAAGGTAAGCAAAGTGAAGGTGATTTTACGAGTGATATAAGTGTCCCCAGTGTAGTGGAGGGGGCGTCTGGTCGTCTCTGCGACGCTCCCAGGCCTAGACCGCTTCCAAGCTCCCTGGCCCAGAGGAGAAGGAAAGTCGAAAGCCGTACAGAGCTTGTGGAGAATCCCCAACGATCAGGCGTCCCTTCGGCAGAATCTGTTACATCTCAGACTGCCAGGGATCGCCTTCACCGAAAAGAGGATGGAAAGATACGAAGCTTTCCCGTCTGCTGAAGAGAAACTGGAAAGAGCCTGAATTGAACTCTAGCCCCGAGCGCTTTTCTGAAGAAGAAGCGCCTTCGGTAGTAGAGAGCTAGAAAGGAGTTAACCTCCCGGGCGGTAAGGGAGTCTTCTAGCGCCTTCCAGATCTCCCTCTCCTGTTTTTGATGAAGAAGAGTCCTCTACCAGGAAGATTTTAATAAATATGCAGGAACAACTAGCGTCATTGGTAGGAGTCCTTTCCAAGGAACCTTCTCGCAGAAAGGATGATAAGCTTCCTGTAAAAAGATCTAGACACCGATCACCTGACAGGCGCAACGAGCCTTCCAGGGGAGTTGTCACACAGGCGGCCATCTCTGGGGGGAGCGAAGCACCAGGCAGGCGAGAAGTGGACAAGGAAGAAACTCCTGCCAAGCGCCTGGCGCCAGCCAGAAGCCAGGCGCCAAGTAGGCGCCAGAGAACACCTGATAGTGAGGATGACTTTGAAGTACTCACAGAGAGAGTCTTCCAGGCACAAAGAGCCTGATTATTCTCAAGATCGTTCCAGGCCCAGAACGCCAACCAAGCGCCAGGCGCCAGCTAGAGTAGAGGAAGCGCCTGCTAGGAGCAAAGCGCCTGCCAGGCGCAGTGCAAAATTGACACATGGCTTTCTGATGAGTGGGGATCGTCAGCCTTTATTGTGACGACTGCTTGGTACCATTGACAGTCAGACACCTGATAGTTGAGTGCCCCAGTCTTTCAGATGACGAGAGAGAGTACTTTCCTCCACGTTACAGGGGAACTGAAGATGGTTTTTTTTGGTTTTTCCCTTACCAAGATTTTAGGGACGGATTTTATTGAAAGCGCCCTGTTTAATTTTGTTAATGCCATTGATATTTTCAATAAAATTTAATTTTTACTATTAATATTGTAAGTTTATAGGTTTAACGATTATTAATTTTTATTTATTAATTTATTATTATTTATTTATTTATTTTTTATCATGGGGATTTTCCTTTCTTAAATATGCATTATATATTCCATTGTAGTGGCGTCAATAACCATTAGCAGTTGTGATGCCAGATAATCTTTAATAAATCAATCAATCAATCCTCGGCTGCTAAGACGGTTGCCCCGCGTCGAAGCCCCGAGGAAGACTCTAACTTTCTACTTCTGCCAGAGGAGGTCGTCATCAGCCCTCCTCCCAGCCCTCCTTCTCACGAGGGGGGGCAGGGAAGAAGTCGAAGAGAGGTGGGAAACGCTATGGACGGCGTTCCCCCTCAACTGCTGCCGGAAGTTGGGGGGTGCCTGGCGAGCCATTGGGCAACATGGCAGCGCTACGGTGCCGAGAACTGGGATAGTAGACGTCCTTTGGGAGGGATATCTACTACCCTTCGAATCTCGGCCACCTCACCTCCAACCCGGTCCATCTGCAAACATACGTCCCGGGATCATCAAAGGACGTAGCTCTACGACAGGAGATCAAGACCTTGCTGAACAAACGAGCTGTGGTGATCATCAAGGATCAATCACCGGGCTTCTACAGTCACCTTTTCCTGGTGGAGAAGTCTACAGGGGGCTGGCGCCCGGTGATAGATCTCTCTCCTTTGAACCGTTTTGTTTGCCAGACTCGGTTCAAGATTGAGACGGCTCGTTCCATGCTAGACTCCATCAGGGAGAACGATTTCATGCTTTCAGTAGATTTGAAGGATGCGTATTTCCAGATACCCGTCCATCAATCCTCCAGGAAGTACCTCCATTCATCCTCGACGGGACATGTGTACCAATTCAGGGCACTTTGCTTCGGTCTCTCAACCGCCCCACAGGTGTTCATGTGAGTGTTCACGTTGGTGTCTGCTTGGGCCCACTCGTCCGGGGATACGTCTATGAGGTATCTCGACAATTGGTTAGTCCTGGCGAGCTCCCGTTCGCAGTTGCTGCAGGACAGGGATTGACTACTGGAGTTCTGCCGCGATCTGGGGATCGTGGTGAACTTCGAGAAGTCTGATCTCGAACCCAAGCAGAGGATGAAGTACCTGGGTATGCTGATCGACACGGTAGCAGGGCGAGTCTTCCCCGCTAGAATCGCGGATACAGCAGATTCAGGGAGGCAGCCGACCGGTTCCTGTCTCGGCAGGAACAGGCAGCTCAGCAATGGCAAGCTCGTGATCGGCCACCTGTCGTCACTCGAGAAGTTAGTCCCTCACGGGCGTCTTCACCTGCGGTCTCTCCAGTGGAAAAAACTAAAGGAGAGTAGGTCACAGGCGAAGGATCCACCATACTTCCCCGTGTCCCTCACGCAGGAGGTAAGGCAGGACCTAGCCTGGCGGCTGGATGACAGGAACCTCTTAAAAGGAGTGCCTCTATGCTCTCTCTCTCTCTTCTCTCTCTATCTCTCTACTCTCATCACCCGGGGGGGGGTCTCTCTCTCTCTCAATCTCCCTCTCTCTCTCCTCTCTCTCTCTCTCGTCTCTCTCTCTCTCTCTCTCTCTCTCTCTCTCTCTCCCCAAGAGATGCTGCTGTTCTCAGACGCATCAAACGAGGGATGGGGCGCACACCTGGAGGAGTTGCTGAGTGCAGGAGTGTGGGACCATCATGACAAGCACCTTCACATCAACGTCCTGGAACTCAAGGCAGCGTTCCTCGCTCTCTAAGAGTTCCAGGACCACTTAATTGGACACTTGGTGGTGTTGATGTGCAACAACACCACGGTAGTGGCATACGTCAACAAACAGGGGGCCTAGTGTCTCTCCCGTTGCACCAGTTGACTGTGCAGGTGCATGAGTGGGCCGCGGCTCACTCAATAGAGCTGTCAGCCCGCTACATTCCAGGCAAGAGGAATGTAGTAGCAGGACATGCTCAGCCTTCGGGTGGGATCAGGTGATAGGGACCGAATGGTCTCTACACTCCGGACATTGGCGGAAAGGCTCTTCGACCTGTGGTGTCCAGTCATGGATCTGTTCGCCACCCGGCACAACAGAAAAACTCCAGGTTTTCTTTTCAGCCGTGCAGACCCATGGGCAGCTGCAGAGGGACGCTCTTACACACCCGTGGGACAACTCTTCATCTACGCCTTTCCCCAGTTCAGCCTGATTCGCAAGGTGATCAGCCGAGTGCTGGCCACCCCGAATCTCAGAATGATCCTGGTGGCTCCCAAATGGCCCCAGGCCATTTGGTATCCGGACCTGCTGGCTCTGCTTGCAGAAGCGCCGAGAGAGATTCCCCATTAGCACAACTTTCTTGCCCAGCCACACGTAGAACGGTACCACCGGACAGTCCAGTCTCTACATCTTCACGGCTGGCTGTTATCCACCACCTCTTGCGAACAAGTAGGCGTTTTCCTCGTAGCGCAGCAACAGAGATGGCTGGAAACGTCAGACAGTCCTCTGCAGCTGTGTGCCAGGGGAAGTGGGCCGTCTTCTGTGGTTGGTGTCGTAGACGGGGTCTATCTCCTCTCAGAGCCACTCTTCAAGCAGGTAGCGGATTTCCTTGTTTTCTTCGCCGAGAAAAGATCCTCTCAGTCCCCACAGTCAAAGGATAATAGAGCCGACCCTTGGGCGCCTGGTCCTAAAGCTGAGGGGTTGGGACTGGACATCTCGAACTCGTTCGAGATCTTCTTACTATGAGGAGCTTGGAAAGTCTTGCCCACCCAGGGAACTCAGGCCCCCTGAGTGGGACGTGACTCTCGTCCTTAGGAGTTTTGACTCGAAGACCCTTCGAGCCACTCCGAGAGTTGTCAGACAGGGATCTGACCCTCAAGACCCTCTTCTTGCTGGACCTGGCATCGGCGAAGAGAGTAGGGGAACTTCATGGTCTTTCCTTCGATGTGAAACATTCCAGGGGATGGGGATCTGTGTCGCTCGATTTCGTCCCGAACTTCGTTGCGAAGACTCAGAAACCGTCGATCCCTGACGACAGGTTTGAGTCTTTCACAATCCCTTCCCTAATGGACTCCACCAACAATTATTCGGATGAGATGCTGCTTTGTCCACCTGTGAGGGCGCTACGGCGCTATCTGAAGAGAACTCGACCAACCTCAGGCCTGGAAGTGCCGCGACGCCTCTTTCGTTAGCCGCACGGGGTGACCAAGGAAAGAAAGTATCCAAGAACACGCTTTCTTTCCTGGCTGCAGTGAAGGGTGATCAGGAAAGGGGCGTACGGGAGGCTGAATGGTGAAGTGACGGACATCCGTCCATGCTCCGTTCCGAGCAGCCCACGAAGTCAGGAGCATTGGTCCTTCCCTTGCGTTCCGCAAGAACTTCTCCGTGGCGCAGGTCCTGAAGGCAGGGGTCTGGGCCAACCAGACCACCTTCACCTCCTTCTACCTTCGAGATATTACCCACAGGTCCTTGGATACTTTTTCCTTGGGACCCGTGGTGGCTGCTCACACGTTGTATATAGCTAACCCAGACCCTCACAGGCTGAAAGAGCATTGAGTCCTGGTGTGACTGTAAGAATGGATGAGTGAATGAGAGTGTGACTGGCTCCTCTTCCCATCTTTTTCTCCCCCTCTACCTGTGGGCAGAGGGACACGGTCGTCACCCTGCTGGATAAGGACGAGATGCAGGTGAGCTATTCGACAGAGCCCCGCCCCATCCTATCCCTTTCTTATTGGGATAGGAGTGAATATCCACCACTTCCCCAACAAGGGGTGGGGGGGGGGGGGGTGGGGGGAGAGTGGAAGCCAACAAGAGACAAACCCATAACTTTATGTTTGCCTCTTGCAAACAGGAACAAGTTCTTGCTTGCTGGTATTAAGAGATACGCTTGCCTCTCTTATTACTTTGGTCCAGAGGTCTGACCATTGATCCTGTGGTGCACACCCCGATCAATCGGACAGAGGCTAGGATCCCTCCCTTCGCTTTTACGACCAGGGAGGCAATCCAAGGTTGGGCAAACACCAGTCTGTTCTTAAGACTCAGATTCCTCCCACCAAGAAGTGAGTCTTTCTATTGTAAAAGGACCAAAAGGTTTGTATCCCATGTCGGAACAAATGACAATTTGTCCAAAATTGCATTTTTATACATGCAACTTTACCCGGCAGATATATACTTAGCTCTAGACTCCGTCGTCCGACAGAATTCAAAACAAAACTCGCGGCACACGCTACAGGTAGGTCAGGTGATCTACCATTCCCGCCCGCTGGGTGGCGGAATCCAGACAATTCCCGTTTTCTGAGCCAGATTTTCTCGTCGCTGAGGCGGACAACAACTGTTGTTTGGTCTCTCCTGATGGAATTCTGCTCATTTGCCAAGAATTGGTTGGACTCATTTGGTGAAGAACTCTTGTTTGTTCTCAGGATTGGGTTATAACGCTTATTTCTTTGGACTGGATTTATTAGGACTTGGCATTTGGTTTTTTCTTTAATTAATATGGCTGAAGTTAAGGTGACACCTAAGTTTAGGGTGTGTGCAAGGGACGAATGCAGAACTAGGTTGTTTAAAGCAGAGGTAGATCCTCATACACTTTGTATTAAATGTAGAGGTTCTGAATGTGCATTTGATAGAACTTGTGCTGAATGTGAAGGGCTTACGGAGCAAGGATGGAAGGATTTAGCTTCTTATATTAAGAAAAGAGAGAAGGATAGAGCTAGGAAAGCTTCAGCTAGAAGCTCGAGTAGATCCTGTTCTTTTGAGCCTGAATTAGAAACTAACAAGCTAGATGATGTTTCTCCCATAACCTCAGCCCCATTCACCCTGCGTTGAATCTAAGGATTCATTTTCAGAAATGGAAAGAATGAGATCCTCGATCAGGGAGCTTCAGGATCAGCTTAAAGCTATAGAAACACAAGGGTAAGAGTGTCAGTGAATACAGTGACCCCAGTGCAGTGGAGGGGGCGTCTGATCGGCTCCGCATTGCTCTAGGCCTAGACCGCTTCCAAACAAAAATCCCACGGACCAGGGGGTGGGAAGGAGGGAATGTCAAAGCGGGAAGGGAGGTGTGGAGCACTCCCCAAACCGATCATGGCCGTCCCACTTCGGCAGATCCCTGAAGTAAACTGACCCATGGCTGCCTTGGATAGGCCAGTAGAAAAGGCATCCTGGAAGAGTGTTTTTTCTGCGTCGGACTCTCCTCGTCTAGGCGTGGATGGAGCTCTGCTTCGAAGTCTCGTCCGCTGAAGAGATCGTGGGTTGCGCCAAAAGGAGAACCAAATTTTGATTCTAGCCCTGAGCGCTTTCCAGAGAATTTTCCTTCGAGTAGTAAGAAGGCGAGAAGACCGTCTCCAGCGCCTCAAGACCCAACTAAAACTTTTTCCTGCTTAATCTACAGGAACAAATATCCTCCTTGGTAGGCGCTTCCTACATACGGATTCGTCTCGAAGGAAAGACTCCTCCCTTCCAGTGAAGAGATCGAAGTTTTCTTGCTCCTGGTAGAAGAGAGGTTTTCTCACTCTAGCAGGCGCTCGTCACCTGAGAGACTCTCTCGTTCTCCCTTTAAGCGATCCTCTGTTGTATAGGAAGAAAGTTCCCAGCGGTAGCCGCTCGCAGAGCAACGATCAGCTACGTCTTTTCGGAGAGGTCAGGAGTCGGACTCCTCTACGGAGGATCAGGATAGGCGTTTCAAGAGCCTAAGAAGCAGGATATTTTCAAACGCCAGGAGTTGACAGAGCCATAGTAGGCGCCAAGAATATAGCAGGCGGATAGAGCCTACCAGACGCCAGGAGTCTAGTGAGAGGCGTCAAGAGCCTACCAGGAGTCAATGACAAAAGCGCCAGGAGTCAAGCGGCGCCAGGAATCACAAGTTTCAGACGTCGAGAGGGCGTCAGAGGCAAGTAGGCGCCAGGAGTCTAGCAGGACGCCAGGAGTCGAGCAGGCGTCAGGAGTCGAGCAGGGTGTGCGCGCCAGGAACCTTGTAGGAGCTAGGTCGGAGTAAGACCCCTTCGCACTTATGAGTCTTCTGAGAGTAGGAGCCCTTCACCTGGTAGGAAACAGGTTCCTGAGAGGAGATCATGCATTTACGAGCTCTATTGCGCCTTGTAGTAGTAAGAATTTGTCGCTGACGGGTCGACGTTCTTTTTTGGTTCTTTGACAGAGTCCCTCGACTACTAAGAACCACTCTTCTCCGAAAGGATCTCCTACAGCCGGAGACTTAGAAGAAGTCTCGGATGAAGAATTTTACCAGTGGATGTAGTAGTCTCTGAGTATAAGAGATTGTCTTTGTTGTTGTTGCAGGAGTTCGGAGATAAGACTTCAACCAGCGGATCCGCCCTCTCCAGGGATCTTTGCTATCCAGCACGAAGTCTCCAAAAGCATCCTCATTTTGGAAAAATGCGTCCAGCCTTAGTATGAAAAAAAGCATTCAAAGGCTTTGGAGTGAATGGCTTAAGAATAAAAGAGAGGGCGGGCAAGACTGTTTTTTCATGCCCTCCTTCAAAGTTGACGGGTAACCTGGAAGATGGTACGATACCCAGGAACCTATGGGCTTAGGACTGCCTTCATCTGCAGACGCAGATTACGCTTCCTTAGTAGATTCGTCAAGGAGGTGCGCTTCTACTATCAGCAAAAGCTACGTGGGGGATGTGTGAACTGGACCATCTAAAGGGGACTCTTCAGGACACTCAAGGTATTCAATTTTATGGACTGGGCTTTTGGGAGCCCTTGCGAAGAGAGCCCAAGATCCCGAATTTGTCACTATGGAGGAATTATCGAGTGTATTATCTTGTCTGGACAGAGCTGTGATGGACGGTTCGGTAGAAGTGGCTGCCCCTTTTTGGATCGGGAGTTTTGAAAAAGAGAGCAGTGTACGGTTCTTTCCTGTCCAAGTCAGTATCTCCTCTACAGAGGTCGACCTTGCTATATTCGCCACTTTCTAACCACCTTTTCCCACAGGACACGGTGAGGGATATAGCAAAATCCTTAGCTAGTAAAGCTACACAGGATCTACTGACACAGTCAGCAAAGAGGTTCAAGCCTGCTGTTCCTTTTCAAAGAAGGATAAAGCACCTTTTCAGCAGCCCTTTCGAGGAGCCTCTTCCTCCTCAAGAACCCCTTTTAGAGGTAGAAGACCAGACACAGAGGAAGACCTTCCAGGAGACCCGCCGGGAAGGCAAAATGAAGAAGAGGTCCTCCAGATAGCGGTAGGGCGCCAGACTTTCAAAACTTGCCAGAGTCTGGGCGAAGAGAAGGGGCTGACAGCTGGACCCTCTCTATCCCTTCGAGAGAGGATACCTCATACCCCTTCCAGGGAATATCCTCCTTAACAAGAACTCCAAGGGAGTTAACAGCGAGATACAAAGATCCTGTCAAGAGTCAAGCTCTCCTACAAGCAGTAGAACTTATGTTGCAGAAGAGGGCAATAGAACCGGTTCAAGATCTCCATTCACCAGGTTCTACAACCATCTATTCCTGGTACCAAAAGCCTCGGGCGGGTGGAGGCCGGTTTTGGACGTAAGTGCGCTGAACGTCTTTGTGATCAAGAAGAAGTTCTCGATGGAGACCTCTTCCTCTGTACTTTCTGCTCTTCATCCAGGGGACTGGATGGATCCCTGGACCTTCAAGATGCATATTTCCATGTAATTTCAATTCATCCGGCATCAAGGAAATACCTCAGATTCATGTCACAGGGAACGAGTTTTTCAAGTTTCGAGGCGCTTTGCTTCGGACTGTCGACGGCCCCTAAGTCTTCACGGTGTTCCAAGAATGTGGCGCATTGGCTACATTTTAGAAGGGATCAGGATCTCGATGTATTTGGACGACTGGCTAATACGAGCAAAGTCGAAGGATCAGTGTCTGGAGGACCTTTCGGTAACATTAAAGATGACGCAGTCACTGGGACTCCTAGTCAAACCTCGAAAGAAGTCCCCCAGCTGGATCCCCTGCAGAACATAGTTTATCTGGGGATTCAGATGGATTCTCGGGGTTTTTCTAGCGTCTCCATCAACAGAGAGAATAGAACGCTGCCTTACAAAGGTGTCAGTGTTTCTAGGGAAAGAGCATTGCTCCGCGAGGGAATGGATGAGTTTTGCTGGGAACCATATCCTCCGTTGGAGCAGTTTTCGTTTCCCCTAGGGGGAGACTGCACCTAAGACCCCTTCAGTATTATCTGAAGGAGAACTGGATCAGAGTTCCTAGGACCTCGAAGAATCATTCAGGATCACGGACAAGATCAAGCAAGATCTTCGGTGGTGGTTAGACCCGAAAAAACTCGGTCAAGGAATATCCTTACACATAAAGAGCCCTCTCCCGAGCGTTGTTTGCAGACGCGTCGGACGTAGGGTGGGGAGCAACGTTGGGTTCGGAAGAAGTGTCGGGAACCTGGGAAGGAGCTCAGGTGTCCTGGCACATAAGCAAAAAAAAGAGCTGAAAGCCATTCACTTAGCTCGCGTGCACTTTCAAAAACAGATCTCAGGATCGAATCATTCAGGTCAATTCCGACAAACAAAATCGACAGCCCTAGCGTATATCCAGGAAGCAAGGGGGAACCCATTCATTCTCCCTTGTACGAGACAGCGAGGGAGTTTGTGCTTTGGGCGCAAGAGAAACAGATCTCTCTGCTAACAAGATTTATTCAGGAGAGAGAAATGTTCGAGCGGATCTGCTAAGCAGAAGAAACCAAGTACTCCCATCCGAATGGGACTCTCAACCCCTCAAGTGTGTGATCAGTTATGGGGGTTATGGGAAGGCCGAACATAGACTTGTTTGCAACCAACTGAACAAGAGGTTGGAGAATTATTGCTCCCCGATCGCAGATCCAAGAGCAATAGCGATAGACGGCCCCCTCATGGATTGGAAGGAATTAGACGGGTACGCTTTTCCCCTTCAAACTAGTAGGGGAAGTAATAAGGAAGTTCGCCTCCTCAGAGAGAACGAAATTGACTTTGATCGCCCCCTTTTGGCCAGCCTAGATTGGGGTGACAGAGTTGCTGGAGTGGATGGTGGATCTTCCCAGATCGCTCCACTAAGGAACGATCTTCTCAACAACCCCACCTTCGACAGGTATCACAAAACCTCCCCGCTCTAAGTCTGACTGCCTCAGACTATCGAAGGACTCGTTAGAGCGAGGGGGTTTTCTTTCGAGAAGCTTCAAAAGCAATCGCAAGAGCCAGGAGGACCATCCACGTACGGGTGTACCAGTCGAAGTGGGAGTGTTTAGAAGATGGTGCAGGACGCATGAGGTATCCTCTTCCAGTACCTCTATAACCACATTGCAAATTTTCTTCTTTACCTTAGAAGAAAGTGTGGTCTAGCTGATCTACGATCAAGGGGTATAGAAGTATGCTGGCCTCGGTTTTTTAGGCATAGGGGTCTGGATGTGTCGGACAATAAGGACCTACATGATCTTATTAGGTCTTTTGAGACCTCAAAAAGTCAGAAATAATAAAAGAATCCCAGTTGGAACTTGGATATAGTGCTTCATTATCTTATGTCTGAAAAATTCGTACCTGCCAATAATTCTTCTTTTAGAGATTTGAAAGGAAGTCTCTATTCCTGTTCGCCTTAGCCACGGCAAAAAGGGTGAGTGAGCTTCAAGCGTTAGAATGGCAGAGTGGGTTTTTAAGAAGGAGGCTGCAATTTGCTCTTTTAAACCTCTCTTCTTAGCCAAGAACGAAAACCCATCAAAACCGTGGCCTAGAAGCTTTGAAGTGAAAGCACTCTCTTCTCTTACGAGGGAAGAACAGGAGAAGACCCTTTGTCCAGTAAGAGCGCTAAATTTTATTTACAAAGAAAGTCTCTTTTGGGAGGTACGCAAAAAGAAAGTCTTTGGTGTTCGGTCAAGGATCCGACAAGACCGATTCAAAAAACGCCCTTACGTTTTTTCATTAAAAGACATTATCAAAAAAGGAAGCGCATCTTAAATGTGGTGAAGAACAATTTTAAGCTCCTCAGAGTGAAAGCACACGAAGTGAGGGCCATGGCAACCTCAATGGCTTTTCATACAACCGTGGTCCCTTCAAGCCCCCTAATAGAGTCCACTTATTGGAAGTGTAACTCGGTGTTCGCCTCTCATTATCTAAGGGATGTGAGAGTTACTTAAGAGAAGTGCTTTTCACTGGGAGCGTATGTTTCCGCGATTTAGTGCTGGGAGGAGGAGCTGAGGTTAATCCTAATTAGTTTAGTTTATGTAATTTTAACATTATGGTGTTTGGTTTTTATGGTTGACTGGAAGAGGGTATAGGAATAACCCCTTTCAGTTCCTAGATTTAACATGGTTAGGAAGGTCAGGTGGTCGGGATTAACTTTTTGGTCTCCTCGTTGTGCATTATGTAAAGCCTAAAGCTTCTGTCATGTAAGAGGGTGCTAGGCCCATTGATAAGAATAAGGTTCAAGGCCCTCTTCGCCCATTTGTAAGTTTGGGTAAGCCCCATTGGTACGATCCATGCAGGTTCTGTCGCGTAAGCGGGCTAGCCCCCAGCCCCCTTGACATGATCCAGAAGGGCTGTCGGTCATAGGTTGTTTACCTCGCTGAAGCTCTTGAGGCATGCAGACTAAATGACAGTAATCATGAAGTCTTCTGCCCAAACAGGTAAAAGAAAACCAAGGATTGATATCCTACACAATTGTTGTTTCCCGTTATTAAATTTTTTTATTTTTATTTTTGTATGTATATAGCTGTCTCTTACCCTCCACCAAGGGTGTCATATCAGCTAAGTATATATCTGCCGGGTAAGTTGCATGTATAAAAATGATATTGTTAAGATACAATGAAGTTTTATACATACTTACCAAGGCAGATATATACGATTAAGGGCCCACCCAGCCTCCCTCAGGAGACAGGTGGAAGAGAAAATCTGGCTCAGAAAACGGGAATGGTCTGGATTCCACCACCCAGCGGCGGGAATGGTAGATCACCTGACCTACCTGTAGCGTGTGCCGCGAGTTTTGAATTCTGTCGGGACGACAGAGTCTATAGCTAAGTATATATCTGCCAGGTAAGTATGTATAAAACTTCATTGTATCTTAACAATATCATTTTTCCTAACTATACAAACCTGAGGTCCTTTTACACAAAGTCCCACCTCATGCCACACCTCACTCTGCAGTTTTTGCATGTGCCTAAAGCAAAAGTGATTCTTCGCCTCCCAGTCGCGCGGCTTGCGCACTGTCGGACAAGCAGTTAACTACCGAACTCCCTTGTTCAAAAGCTTACGACCATCCAGCTGCCGCTAGTTACCTTCCTATTGTAAAACGTACTTAGGTTTGTATAGTTAGGAAAAATGCAATTTTGGACAAACTTGTCATATTTTCGCCAAAAAAAAAACAGATGTTTTCAGTTTCAACGAAGAGTCAAATTTCCAGAAATTGTATATCTGTAGGTCACGAACGATCAAATCGTTCCTGAAAAGAGCTCCGAAGAGGAGATTCCAAGAAGGCTTGAAAATATCACAGAAATCGTGCTCTGCTGTATTCATGGTAGTAAGGAAAACTACTGAAGTCGATCCTCTGGTAAATGGCCTAATCAATCGTAAGTAATCATCCAAATCAGGTCTTTATTAACAGCATGTTTCCCATATTAGACACACTACTGACTGCTGCACTACCTTACTAGCTAAGTTTCAAATCTTCTTTGAATCTCCTCTTCGGAGCTCTTTTCAGGGCCGATTTGATCTTTCGTGACCTACAGATATACAATTTCTGGAAGTTTGACTCTTCGTAAATGTCTATTGCCATTTTCAGCTTGTTGAAACCTGAAAACATCTGTTCTTCAGCGAAAACTAATGTATATTTACACGGGTTCACGTTGGTTAGGTTGTCATTTCTTGCTGTCACTGATATGCCCTGAGGCAGTAAACAAGGGGTTGGGTACGCATGTACAATTCACAGCCGTACCAATATCTATCTCTATCAGGGATACGGCTGCTGTACCAATATCCAATTCATAATAATATATGATTATAGGTATAGACATTTAATTAGAGATGATAATGTATCTGTAGCGAGTTTTACACATTTAGATAGGTTGACTCAGTTGACTGTTTATCTCTCCCATGTTTTGGTTATTCTAAACTCTCGTCTGATAGTATATTCCTTTTTCTTCGTAATGTTTGTGTTCGTTCTTTGCATGCTTCCTCTTCGGTTGTCGGCAAATCTCTTACTACTGCCTTGATTAATGTTTCTCTTTCAAGTCTACACTGTTGTAGTATCTAAAGTTCTCACCGAGTTAGATATTCTAGCTTCAGAGATTTCTAACTTAGTTTCAAATAGGAATGCGAAATTTCAAGTATGTACAATCGCTTTCGGATGAGGTGGGAGAGTCGTTGTAACTCCTCTTCCACCACCTCCCACTTTTGATGCCTCGTTCTCTCTTTCCCTCAGTCGACTTGTGCTGACTGCAGACCACGGTTCCCAGATGTACGATAATTTGACCCTCTGTACGATAAACGATTATTAATCAAAATACGGTAATTTGAAGAGGATTGATATGATAATTTGGTCTGATACATCTGGGAGGCCTGCTGTGGACATTGTTGACTCGTGTGAACGCAGTTGAGTCGTGGTGGATTCAATACAGCGCTCAGCTGCTGTCACCTCTTATCGACAAGTGTCACTTTTTGTCGCCTAAAAGGCAACACACACACCCACTAACAACACCAAGGAATCACTACAGCTCACCAACAACAACCCTCAACCATAACAACTCACACATATCCAACAGAAACTCACAAGCACAACAAATTCACCAACACAGGCACAACAGCTCCAAATCAATTAACATCAAACTTAATAACAACAAATCAACAACACACAACTTAAATGAATTTCAATGCCTCCAATATACTACTCCTGACACTACTGACTGTCACCAACTCTCACCAAAGACTGACCAAAAACTGCCTCTACAACACAGAACTCTTAACAACTAACAGTTTCAGCAGAACCCAGAACTCACCAACATCCAATTCAGTAGTTAACCATCCAACCACCAATTACTCTCTCTCTCTCTCTCACACACACAGTCATTGTCAAATGGAACTCCATAACTCCTCCTACCATGATTTTCAAATTATAGTTACCGATACTTAGAACTTTTTAGCCATGTAATTACTTGGTAAGTATAAATAAAACATTATTTTATTATAGAAATATCATTTTTATGCATTCAACTTACCTGTCAGATATATCACTTAGCTATAGACTCCGTTGTCCCCGATAGAAATTCGAATTTCGCGGCACACTCTACAGGTAGGTCAGGTGATCTACCGCCCGCCGCTGGTGGCGGGAATAGAATCATTCCCGTTTTCTAAGACAGATTTTCTCTATCGGCCGTGACCAGCAACATTGTTTGATTGTTTACTCCTGATTTGAGTTTTCGTGTTTTTTCATCCGCTATTGATCTTCTAAGCCGGTTATTTTGGGTGAACGTATTTGGATCTTTGGGTTGGCATACTCTTTGTCGTGGACTGGTTTTTTTTTGGACTTGGTTTTGGATCTTTCTCATGATGTCGGATTCTAGCTTTACAGTTTAGAAGACAGTGTAAATGAGGGATGCATGGTGAGGCTACCGAAAGCTTCGGTAGACCCTCACACAGTTTGTAATGGGGTGTAGAAGGAATGAATGTTCAATTTCTAACACCTGTGATGAATGTGTAAATATGAATGAGGAAGAATTTAAATTCATATTTAAGGAAATTAGATATGGATAGGGCTAGGAAGGCTTCCTCCAGAAGCGTAAGTAGGTCTCGCTCTAACGAGCCTATTAAATTAACACCTAAACCCTAAACTTGTATCTTCTTCCTCTAGTACTAAAGACTGCAAATCCGGCAACGGAAATTGCAGATCTTAAAGCTGCGCTACAAAGGATGGAACGTCAAATGCTGACGTTGAAAGGTAAGCACAGTGATAGTGTCCCTATGTGCAAGTGGAGGGTGCGTTCTGAATCGGCTTCATCTCGCTCCCAGGCCTAGACCTCTTCCAAGCTCACAGGCCCAGAGGAGAAGGAATGTCAAAAGCCTTACGGAGGTTGTGGAGAATCCCCACCGATCAGGCGTCCCCTCAGCAGATTCTGTGACGACCCGAACTGCCAAGGATCGCTATCGAAAAAGCATCCTAAAGAAGTGTTTTTTCTTCGTCAGATTCTTCACCGAATGTAAGGGGATGGAGTTCTGATGAACTGTCACGCCCCTTAAAGAGAAGTTGGAAGGCTCCAACTTTGGATTCAAGCCCTGAGCTGTCTCCGATCTATCACCTTGTTGTGAGAAGAAGAAAAGGAGATTGGTTCCTAAACGGAAATCGGAGTTTCCTTCCGCTTCTAGACATCCCTCACCTGAATCAGGGAAGGAAAAAGAGAATGCGGCTGCGAAAATTATCCTAAATGTGCAGGAGCAACTTTCGGCCTTAGTAGGAGTTTTTACTAAGGAGACTCCCAGGAGAAAGGACTCTTGCCTTTCTATAAAGAAGACGAGGGAAGGAAAGAAGAAACGAAAGTTTCGGTTTATACTCAGAGGAGTATGAAGAATGCGCCAAAAACGCCAACCTGGCGCAATGCGCCAGATGCGTTTGAGACTCCATACGAGTCAGAAGAGCCAGAAGCGCCAGCCGGCGATTGCGCCAGAAGCGCCACCCTGCCGAAATGCGCTAGAAGCGCCAGAGGCGCCACCCTGCCGAAAGGCGCCAGAAGCACCAGCTTGGCGCAAGGAATCACGAGCGCCAACCCGGCGCAATGAGCCACAAGTGAAAAATAAGAGACGGACTTCTTCCAAAAGACAATTAAGCCAAGAGGATTTGTTTAGCTTTCGGAAGGATAAACCTTACCTGACAGGGACTCTAGTTGTCGCACAGGCGGCCGTAGCCCTTGTCAAGACATAGGTAGTTCCGGAGAAAGCGATAGGAGAGGACCATCCTTCGTCTGACAGGAGAAAGTGTCGCACAAGCGGCCATCGCTCTTGCCAGGAGAAGGATAAGGTCGTTTTGCTGGATCAACCTATCTCTCGTAGGGACGCAAGTTATCGCACAGGCGGTCGTCGTTCTTGCGAGAGTGGGTGGATGTTGCAAGAGGCCAGTCTCCTGTTGGAAATAAACAATCCTCTTCGGAATTGGATTTGGAAGAGATTTCGGACTCTGAAGACCACTCGGCTCCGGGTTTGTCAGATTACAAGACGCTGGCAGCCCTCTTACTTCAAGAGTTTGGGGACTCTTTAAGCCCGACTGCTCCTCCTTCTCCAAGGTCCTTATTTACAAGCACGAAGGTCCCGAAACAATCATCTTTTATTAAAATGAAGCAACCATTTCCATGAACAAGCTCTACGATTCGTAGGAAATTGGTTGGAATCCAAGGAGAAGGCGGGGAAGACAGTCTTTACCTGCCCTCCTCCAGACTATCAGGAAAGAAGGGAATTTGGTACGAGACGGGCAAAAACCACACCGGGGTCTAGCTCTCCCGTCCACTGCCGAAGCAGATTTTTCAAATCTGGTAGATTCGTCTAGGAGACAAGCCTTGTCATCAGCAAAGATCACATGGGGGACTTCTGAGATGGACCATCTCCTCAAGGGATTGTTTAATGTCTTAGAAGTTTTTAACTTCTTTAGACTGGTCCCTTGGGGTGTTGGCCAAAAAGACACAAGAGAATGAATCTCTTAGTCCAGAAGTCCTTCATAGTGTTCTTTCCTGTATGGACAAGGCGGTTCAGGATGGATCAGGAGAGGTGGCCTCTCTGTTTGGAAACTGGTATTCTGAAGAAGAGAGTCTTATTTAGCTCTTTTTCTGACGAAAGCAGTTACTCCTACTCAGAGGTCATCTCTTCTGTATGCTCCCTCTGTCGACCAATTGTTTCCTTCAAATCTAGTAAAAGATATTTCTCATTCCTTTGACAGAAAGGCCACACAAGATCTCTTGGCCCAATCTGCAAAGAAATCGAGGACTTCGGGTCCTATTAAGAGAGAGAATCGGGCTCCATCACAGCCCTTCGAGGGAGCTCCTCGGCCAGACCCTCTTTTAAGAAGAGAGGAGTGCAGAAGAGAGGTAGGTCTTCCTTCAGACCTATCAAGAGAGCGAAATGAGACAACAGTCCTTCAAGCACCGGTAGGAGCCAGACTTCGGAAATTTTCCGAAGAATGGACTCGGAGACAGGCAGAAATTTGGTCCTTTTCCGTGGTAACAAAGGGATATATGATCCCCTTTCGAGACAGACCTCCCTTGACTACGAAACCCGAGGGAACTGTCAGCCCAATACAGGGACCCTGCCAAGAAAGAAGCATTATTGCAACTGGAGAACAGATGTTGCAAAAGGAGGCCATCGAAGTGGTTCGGGATCCGCATTCCCGAGGATTCTACAACCGTCTTTTTCTGGTTCCGAAATCCTCGGGAGGGTGGAGACCGGTCCTGGATGTGAGCGCATTGAACCGATTTGTGGAGAACACAAAGTTCTCTATGGAAACATCAAAATCGGTTCTTGCGGCTCTTCATCCAGGAGATTGGATGGTCTCCTTAGATCTACAAGATGCATACTTCATGTCCCCTGCATCCTCATCGAAGAAATATCTCCGATTCATGATGCAGGGGAAAGTATACCATTCAGAGCCCTATGCTTCGGCCTTTCTACGGCCCCTCAAGGTTGTTTCACGAGGCTAATGATGTATGTTGCGAGATGGCTACATCTAGAGGGGATAAATATATCCCTTTATCTGGACGATTGGCTAATAAGAGCAAAATCGGAAATTCAGTGCTTGAAGGACTTGGAGAAGACTTTGAACTTGACGAAATCTCTGGACTGCTCGTGAACCTCGAGAAATCACAATTGATCCCCAGACAGAACATAGTCTATCTGGGGATACAGATGGATTCTGGGGCGGGGTTTTCGGGCGTTTCCATCTCAAGACAGAATTACTCGAGGCTTAGAAAAGATCTCGAACTTCTTAGGGAAAGAACGGACCTCGGCGAGGGAATGGCTCAGTCTGCTGGGCACCCTTTCCTCGTTAGAGCAGTTCATTTCCCTAGGAAGATTAAATCTCAAGACCTCTGCAATTTTATCTAAAGAGGATGTGGAGTCAAAAGACAGGAGACTTGTCAGACGTTTTTCCCATCCAACAGGGGATAAAATCCGACCTAAAGTGGTGGTTAACCCCACCATTAACAAGGAACGAAGGGGTGTCCCTCTTGATTCGGAACCCTCACCGAGTGTTGTTTTCCGATGCCTCGGAAACAGGTTGGGGAGCAACACTGGGTCCAAAGGAAGTAGCAGGTATTTGGACCAGACAAACAAAATACTCTGCACATCAATGCGAAGGAACTCCTGGCAATTCATCTAGCCCTGGAATACTTCGAAGCGGAAGTCAGAGGGGTGGTAGTTCCAAGTCAATTCCGACAACACACAGCTCTGGCTTACATCCGGAATCAAGGGGGCACTCAATCTTTCTCTCTGAACGAAATAGCGAGATCTATTAACTGGACAGAGGAACGGGCATTATTCTGCGTACAAGGTTTGTCCAAGGAGTAAAAAACCTAAGGGCAGACAGGTTGAGCAGAAAGAACCAGGTTCTCCCGGACAGAGTGGATTGCTTCCACTCAAGAGTCTGCAGACAAATATGGTCACTCTGGGGGAGACCCAGACGACCTGTTTGCCACGTTCCTCTCCAGGAAAATAGACAACTTCTGCTCGCTAGAAGAAGTTCCCAGAGCCACAGCGATCGATGCCTTCATCATGGACTGGTTAGGCATAGACGCACCCTTTCCCCCCATTCCAATATTGCTGGGGGAAGTAGTAAGAAAATTTGTGGCATCGGAGGGAATGAGAATGACTCTAATTGCTCCCTTTTGGCCTTCCCGAATCTGGTCACAGAGGTACTGGAATGGACGGTGGACTCCCAGATCTCTACCAGACAGGACAGATCTGCTCAGACAACCCCACTTCGAGAGGTTCCACAAAAACATCCAAAGTCTCTCCCTGACTGCCTTTCGACTATCGAAAGACCTGGTCAGAGCGAGAGGCTTTTCAAAGAAAGTGGCAACTTCAAATTGCTAGAGCCCGCAGAGCCTCTACCCTGGGGTCCTACCAATCGAAGTGGGAAGTTTTTCCGTAGAATGGGGTGTAGGTCGAAGGAAGAAGCTGTCCTCTTCCAATACCTCTGTAACCAAAATCGTGGATTTTCTCCTCTTCTTAAGAGAAGAATCCAAATTAGCCGTATCAACTATCAAGGGATATAGGAGCATGCTCTCAGCTGTTTTTTAGAAACAGAAGGGCTGAATCTCGAGAATAATAAGGCTCTCAATGATCTCATCAGGTCTTTCGAGACTACGAAATTGAGATCGTCTATTCCCCCCGAGTTGAACCTGGACGTTGTCCTAAAGTTCTTGATGTCTTGATGTCGGACAGGTTTGAACTTATAGATAAAATCTCATCAGAGATCTTACTAGCAAATGCATATTCCTGTTGGCTCTCGCAACTGCTAAGAGGATCAGTGAATTGCATGCTTTGGACTCTCAGGTGGGATTTAGAAAAGACTCGGCTGTCATTTCTTTCCAGGATCTTTTCCTAGCAAAGAATGAGAACCCTTCTAAACCTTGGCCTAGAAGTTTCAAAGTCAAGGGACTCTCTTCTCTGGTAGGAAAGAGAGTTGGATCGGTCCCTTTTGCCCAGTCAGGACCTTAAAATTTATTTAGAAAAGAAGACACAGCTTCAGGGATGGTCGACAAGGTCTTTGGTGTTCGGTAAGAAACCCCAAGAGACCTATGTCAAAGAACGCACTGGCATTCTTTGTCAGAATATGTGATTACCGAAGCTCATAGGAAATTGCCAAGAGAACTCTTTAAAGCTGCTGAGAGTGAAAGCTCACGAAGTCCGGGCTGTGGCAACTTCCCTTTCTTTTGCGAAGAATATGTCCATGAGAAACATTTTAGCAGCAACTTATTGGAGGTGCAATTCAGTATTTGCATCCCACTATTTAAAGGATGTTAGAATAACATAGCGATAAATGTTTCGCTCTTGGACCTTAATGTATCAGCGGATACTATGCTGGGAAATGGAGCAGACGCTGATCCTAAATTTGTTTTTTTAATATTTTTAATAATTAGTTTTAATATTGTTGTTGAGTTGTGGGTAGGGTTGCTTTGAAATGGATGTTCCGGGGATGACTCCTTTCAATCTTAGTACTAACCCCAAGGAGGATCAGGTGATCGGGATTAGTGTCGTGCTCTATGATCATGCCAATAGGCAAGGTGTTTTGTCATGTAAGTGGATAGGACCCCATTGACAAAGATCCTAAGGTTCTGAAGCGTAAGTAAGGGTAAAAGACCCCTGTAACAGACCATCAAGAAACTCTTAGCATGAGGTCACTACCTCGCTGAGGCTCTTGAAGCGATACGGGCTCCTAGGCAGTAGCCATGAAGTCTTTCGCTAACACAGGTAGGAATCAAGGTTTTTAATTTTATTACCTACAACATATGTTGTTTCCTGTCTATTTCAGTAGATTAGCTGTCTCTTACCCTCCGCCAAAGGTGCCAATCAGCTAAGTATATATCTGACAGGTAAGTTGAATGCATAAAAATGTTATTGTCATGATACAATAAAGTTTTATGCATACTTACCTGGCAGATATATACGGTGTATGGCCCACCCGACCTCCCCTCAGGAGACAGGTGGAAGAGAAAATCTGTCTTAGAAAACGGGAATGATTCCTATTCCCGCCACCAGCAGCAGGGCGGTAGATCACCTGACCTACCTGTAGTGTGTGCCGCGAAATTCGAATTTCTATCGGGGATGACGGAGTCTATAGCTAAGTATATATCTGCCAGGTAAGTATGCATAAAACTTTATTGTATCATGACAATAACATTTTTAGATAATTTGTAGTTTTCCTAACATATAAACCTGAGGTCTTTACATGAGAGGTTCACTGCTTACCACCCTTCATTATCTTTCCTGGACCAAAAAGTAAACTGTGTAGATTTGAGTGCTCTCCAACTAGGTGGGCAGTACTCACACCCATACCTTTGGTAACTGTTTCCATTAAAATCTTCCAAAACGTTTAACGGTCGGATTTCCAGCTTGCTGAAAGTTATCCTGTATGTAAAGACCCCAGGTTTGTATGTTAGAAAAAATACAACTTATTTAAAAATTAATTTCATTAAAGATTATGTCAGATGATGTATATTTTTTAGTTAATGTGTTAAATCTAGCTTTCCTATTATCTTCCATAAAATCTCTTAATGTTAAATTTGGAATAATTCATCAATCTGTTGTCAAAAATTAAAAACATTTGTGCATTCTGAGATACATATTGCAGTTATATGATTTCCAAAGTGTATGTTGTTTCTTTCTCAGATGTTCCTGCAGATGATAACCAAGTTAACTTCGCCAAAATCCATATTACCATTTTCAAAGATTTTGATTAGACCAGCTAAGACTCTTGTAGTATTGCCAAGTCAGTTCTCATCAGCAGCATTACCTTTGAGTCGCCAGTTACATTCTTGCTGCCTTTTAAGACATGGTGCACATGAGAGGTACAGTACAATATATGTTTTTTAGAGAAAAAAAAATATAATATATATACACACACATATATATATATATGTATATATATATATATATATATATTTTTATATATATATATATATATATATATATATATATATATATATATATATATATATATATACATATATACATATGTGTGTATATATATATATATATATATATATATATATATATAATAACTATATATATATATATATATATATATATATATATATATTATATATATGTGTATATATATATATATAATATATATATATATATATATATATATATATATATATATAGTATATATATATATATATATATATATATATATATATATATATATATATATATATATATATATATATATATATATGTACTATATATATATATATATATATATAGTATATATATATATATCATCAATGAAGGGAACAGGACACACACAGATGTACATGCTGTCTTTATTGCAACGTTTCGTAATTATCAAGTTAATTACATCATCAGGCTGTTAAAATGAAAAATAAATTTCCTAGTAAAATTGTAAAAACAAAACTAAAAATTAAAAATTCAGAAATGCAAAAGTTAAAAAAGTTATTCTTACAAGTGTACAAAATACTAGGAAATTTATTTTTCATTTTAACAGCCTGATGATGTAATTAACTTGATAATTACGAAACATTGCAATAAAGACAGCATGTACATCTGTGTGTGTCCTGTTCCCTTCATTGATGGTTATTAATATGGATTGACTCCTGGCACTAAGCATATATATATATATATACATATATATATATATATATATCTATATCTATATATATATATATATATATATATAATACTATATATATATCTATATATATATATAGATATTCAATATTATATTATAAATATATAATATATATATATCAATCAGATGAGAGCATTAAAAAGGGTCCAGGAATCCACCAAACATTGTGAAGAATATTTTATTAGGAACGTTTCACTCAGAGTATCTTCAGCCTGCTACTTCAGAGGTATCTTCAGCCTAATTATAAATTGTGACAATTAATTAACAGTAAAATAACACATTAAGACTAAAAACATTAAGATATATGTTAATTAAAAAACTTAGAGAACATTTTAAAACAAGCAATAGACTAAAACTTTAAGAAATATGGTAATTAAAATTTATAGAAACATTTAAAACAAATAATAATGAGAGGACAAGTACCCTAAGTGAAAGTAGAGAAAGCAATGATTTGAAAACACAGTTCGGCCCAGATCTCCAGTTATGCTAAAATACAACTGGCAGCAGGCCACGTTTGCATTTAGAGAAGGAACAGTCGTTTGATGCTAATAAGACCTTCAAAGGTCGTTAAGATAATTGTTGGGAGTGCTGTCAATGATTGAGAAATGTGTTTTATCAATATTAATTTTACATATTTTGGCGTGGTTACGGATATTGGATAATATTAATGATTTGAGTAATTTACAGCATAAATTATCTAACGCCCTACATGATGTTAAATTGGTATCCTTTCTTTTAGAAGGATGATTTGATAATTCTGAAAAAACTGAAAGAGAATGACAATCATTATATGTAAACCGGATAAAGGTAAGGTATAGTTATACTTAACAAGCATGACTACAATAGAAAAGTTCTCACATTCTAGCTGACACCACCAAATTCAAATTATTGGGAGATTTAAGTTTTTCTGAGATATTTAAACGAGAAGACAGAATCAATAGATTTCTTAGAAAATTAAAAAGTCTAAAAAATCATTAATGAAACAACATATGATAACCTTTTTGTCACTGGTTCATCTTTCGGTATCCTGTATGGTCTACCAAAAATACATAAAGAAGGTTTTCCCATTCGCCCTATAGTGTCATCCATTAAAAGTCCTAACTTTAACATCTCTAAATATGTGGCCAAATTGTTGTCTGAATTTGCACATCCTGTTAACACAGTTAAAAATGGCTACGACTTTCAGGAATTAAGTGTCAGACAAGATTCAGATCTTTACATGATAACTCTTGACATTGAATCACTTTTTACAAACATACCAGTTGAAGAAACAATTGAGATTATTTTAGATAAAGTTTTTTTTAAATACCACATGCTTCCATGGATTTGATAGAATTTTATTCAAACAACTTTTAGAACTTGCAGTGCAAGATTCAGTTTTTACTTTTTAAATTCCAAATTGTACTCGCAGGTCGAGGGTTTGGCTATGGGGTCCCCGTTGGCCCCTATATTTGCAGATATTTTTTATGGACTTTTTAGAATCAAAATTTTTAACAGAATGCCCTTCTAATTTTAAGCCACACTTTTATCGAAGGTATGTTGATGACACTTTTTTGATTATTTAAATATAAGTGGCAAAGTGAAGCCTTCTTGGATTTTGTGAATAGCCAGCATCATAATATAAATTTTACTATGGAAACCGAGGGATAATAACTGCTTGTCATTTTTTGGATCTGAAGATTGTTAAGGAAAATTATAGACTCAACACTACCATTTTTAGGAAACATACATTTTGGGTTTGGGTAATAATTTTTATAGTTTTTGTTTCTTGAATTTAAAATTAATGCCATCTCAACCCTGGTTTTTAGAGCTATGAAATATACCTCAAATTGGCATTTATTTCACAAAGAAATTGAATTTTTAAAGAGGTATTTTATTAACAATTCTTATCCAGTAAATGTTTTTTTATAATGTAGTAAATAGAATTTTAAATAATAATTTTTCTGAGCAAGTTCCTTCCTATGATGTTAAGAAGCTAGTAATGTACTGTACCATTCCTTTTACATCATTAAAAAACAAATTAGGCGAGCGAATAAGGAAAATCATTGAAAGTGAAATAGGTTGTTTAAATTAAACTTGATTCCTGTTCAAAAACCCATTAAAAAAATTGGCACATTTTTTTACACAAAAGAAAAAACTACCACCGTTCATGAGATCCGACGTCATTTTTTTTTATAAATTTAATTGTCCGGGTTGTCCTGGTATTTACGTCGGATCGACCCAAACGGTTACTAAAAGTGAGATATTCTAGTCACTTAGGTTTTGTTTTAGCTACAGAACAGGACAACGAATAACAAATCCAGAATTATCCAATATCCGTAACCACGCCAAAATATGTAAAATTAATATTGATAAAACACATTTCTCAATCATTGACAGCACTCCCAACAATTACTTAACGACACTTGAGTCATTATACATCAAACGACTGGTTCCTTCTCTAAATGCAAACGTGGCTGCTGCCACGTTGTATTTAGCATAACTGAGATCTGGGCCGAACTGTGTTTTCAAATCATTCCCTTCTCTACTTTCACTAGGGTACTTGTCCTCTCATATTTGTTTGTTTTAAAATGTTTCTATAAATTTTAATTACCATATTTCTTAAAGTTTTAGTCTATTGCTTGTTTTAAATGTTCTCTAAAGGTTTTTAATTAACTTATTATCTTAGTGTTTTAGTCTTATTGTGTTATTTTACTGTTAATTAAATTGTCACAATTTATAATTACAGGCTGAAGATGTACTCTGAAGTAGTATGAAACGTTCCTAATAAAATATTCTTCACAATGTTTGGTGGATTTCCTGGACCCTTTTATTTATATATATATATATATATATATATATCATTATATATATATATATATATATATATATCTATATATATATATATTATTTATATATATATATATATTATATTATGGTATATATATATATATATATATTTATATATATATATATATATAAATATAATATAAGTGTGTGTGTGTTGGGTGGTTGTGTGTGTATATATATATATATATATATATATATATAGTATATTATCTTATATAATTATAGATATATATAAGTGTGTGTGTGTGTATATATATATGAATATATATAGTATAATATATATATATATATATATATGTATGTATCTTAGTACTAGTAACTCGCCACCATCCTCCTGCTCTCCCATTGGTTCCTGATGCTAGTCACCACCATGAGATCCTTCTCTCCTATTGGACAGCATCCCTCCCATCATGCATCTTATATGTACGTGGTGGCGTGCCTACCTCGGCCTCTTCGTACCAACATCTTTATTGTACGCACGCGGCATTCGTTCGGTCCAACGATTTCGTTTAGTAATGTAAATTTGTTAGTGATTTCATTGCAGTACTATAATCATGTTGTGCGAAAACTTTATTGTGTAACTTATATGTAAATTACGTACAAGATAATGTAGTCATGGGTCTCAAGAAAGTTGAAATTCACGGAAAGAAGCGCATGCTTTCTTTGGAGGCAAAGATGGAGATCATCAAGAAGTATGAAGCTGGTCTGCGATTGAGTTTGATTGCAAAGGAATACGGCTGTAATCCGTCGACAATAGGCACCATCCTTAAACAGAAGGATGCCATCAAAGCAGCTAAACCGTTGAAGGGCATCACTAATTTGTCCAGCAAGAGGAGCCACGTGCATTACGATATGGAACGGCTGCTCCTCGTCTGGATAAAAGACAAAGAAATCGCTGGCGATACGGTAATGGAGACAGCAATCGCCCACAAGGCCAGCGCTATTTTCGGCAATTTGATTGCGCAGGTAGAAGACGACGGAGGGGAAGGGACTTCAACGCCAACCCCAGAGTTCAAGGCTTCGCATGGCTGGTTCGAGAAATTCCGTAAACGGACTGGCATCCATTCGGTGGTGCGTCATGGGGAGGCTGCCAGCTCGGACACAAAAGCGACCGAAGCATTTAAGAAAACTTTCGACGAGATGATGACCAAGGAAGGCTACAGTTCTCAGCAGGTTTTCAACTGTGATGAGACTGGCCTTTTTTGGAAAAAAATGCCTCGTCGGACGTACATCACGGAGGAAGAGAAGAAGGTACCCCAGGCATAAGCCTATGAAAGACAGGCTTACGCTCGCACTTTGTTCAAACGCCAGTGGGGTTTGCAAGGTGAAGACCCTATTGGTGTATCATTCCGAGACTCCTCGAGCCTTCAAGGCCCACAAAGTGCTTAAGGAGAAGCTTCCAGTGATGTGGAGGGCTAATGCGAAAGCCTGAGTAACGAGGCTTTTGTTCACTGACCACCTGGCCCTCGAACGACCTCAACTTGTGCAGAACCTTCAAGAGAAGGTTCACTGGAGGAAAAAAGATATATCCTCTCCCATTGGTTCCAATCTGTGGCCAGTGTGTCCGTGGCGTAAGCCAGAGGGTCCAGGTTGGGAGCCACATAACAGGGAAGCTTGTGATTTGATTCTTTCACAAACAGATCCACCTCGAGCCCTGGTACTATGTGATGCACCCACCTGAACGACTTGCTGTCCAGAGACCACTCTGACTCCAGAGGGACTGAGCGTGAAAGCGCGTCGGCTACCATGTTCTGAATCTCTGCTAGGTGAGTGGCCGATAGATGCCAACTGTTCTTGGCTGCGAGAGAGAAGATGGCTATCATCACGTGGTTCAGATGACTTAATTTTGAGCCTCCCCTGTTTATGCAGTGCGCGACTACTGCACTGTCGAGCACCAGCTTTATATGTGATTTCTTGGCCGGGCGAAGTTTCCTTAGGGTGAGGAACACTGCCATAGCTTTCAGGACATTTATATGAAGCTGTTGGAATTGAGGGGACCAAGTTCCTTGTACTTTCCTGTATTGAGAGTATCCCCCCCAACCTGTTAGTGACGCATCTGTGTGAATCACTAAGGCCGGAGGGGGAAACTGTAGCGGGATCTTCTTCACTAAATTCTTTGCCTCCGCCCATGGGCAGAGACGTTTGCGCAGAATTGCCGGGATTGGGGCGAGCCTGTCCCGGGATCTTGCGTTGGCCCTGGAGCGCCAAACCCGATTGATGTCCTTGAGTTTGGCTTTCAGAAGTATGTCCGTCACTGAAGCAAATTGTAGAGAACCCAGGATTCTCTCCTGGTTTCTCCGGGACGTCTGTTTGCACTTCAGAAACTGTCTGGTTGCCTTGGCTATCTCTTTCTTCTTCGCCGGGGGAATGGAAAGTCCCACTGGATGCCAAGCCACTGAAACCGGGACTCCGGAGTCATGCGGGACTTCCCCCTGTTGATCTTGAATCCGAGATGTTCGAGGAAACAGATCACCTTGTCCATAGCCTCGATGCATTCTTCGAAGCTTGCTGCCCACACCAGCCAATCGTCCAGATAGGCTACTACCATTATCCCCTGTGACCTTAGTTCCTGCACTACCGTTTCCGCCAACTTCGTAAAGATCCTGGGGGCTATATTGAGCCCGAAGGGCATTACTTTGAAAGAGAAGGCCTGTTTGCCTAACTTGAAGCCTAGAAACGGAGGGAAGTGCCGTGCTATCGGGACATGATAGTAGGCGTCTGTAAGATCTATAGAGGTGGTGACGACCCCACGGGGAAGTAAGGTTCGCACCTGAGAGATGGTCAGCATCTTGAACTTTTCGCAGCGAATGGATAAGTTTAGACGGGACAAGTCTAAGATCACCCTTCGCTTGTCCGAGCCTTTCTTTGGAACGCTGAACAAGCGCCCTTGAAATTTTAAATGCCTTGTCTTTGACACGCCCCTTTTTGAAGGAGGTCCTGAGAGTATTCTATTAACTCCGGTGTTGGCTCCTGATAGAAGGTGTTGGGTGGAGGAGGACCTTCGATCCAACTCCAGCTTAGGCCTCTGGATACGATGCTTTGTGCCCAATTGCTGAACCCCCAACAATGACGAAAGTGGTACAGCCTCCCTCCTACCTGCGAGACCTCATTGGGCTGCTGATGGACGCGTTCCGCGGCCTCCTCTTGCAGCTCTGGCACGGCTGGTTGCTCTGCTGCCAGCACGTTGAGGAAAGGAACCTCTAGCCCTGGCCCCCCTACCGAACCTATTGAAGGCCTGAAATGCCTGGTTTTCATAGGTCTGATTAAAAGCAGGAGAGACAGCGAAAGAGGCCGAAGGTTGCTGCTGTTGAGGATGCGCCAGCAGAACGAACTGCTGCTGGGGCTGGGCCTTAGAGGTGGAAGGTTGAGGCACTGGGACCGCTTGGACCAACGCCTGATGTTGAGGAGCTTGGAAAGGCTGGAACCTCCTAGGCTTCTTTTTGGGCTTGGAACTTGAGGAGGAGGACTCCGGCTTCCTCTTGTATACTATGCCCCAACAAACTTTTATGGTCTGTTTGAGGTGTACAGCTTCGTGTTGCACTTCGTTAACAACAGAGGCCGGAAAGAGATCTGCACCCCAAGTGGAAGAAGCCAGGAGCTTATTTGGTTCATGCTTAATTGTAGTTTCGGCTAGGACATGCTTTCTGCAGTTACTCCTAGCCACAGCAAAGTCATAAAGGTCGCATTGCATGCTAAGCAGTAACGACTTTGCAATAACCTTAAACAGCGGTTCTTTGTGCATATTCAAGGACCGCTGTTTCGGTCATCACCAAGGAGTTAAGAGACCTAGCAAGCCTTGTCCTAGCGTCGAACTCCGTTTCTATCAAAGTATCAGAGAGCCTAGGTAGACGTTCACTAAATAAGGTAATCGCACAGTCCGGTTTAAGCTTCCCTACAGAGAAGGTTGCCGGAAGGTCTACCCAAAGGTCATCACCCCCCGGAAGCAGTAAAGATGTAGGGTCGGTCTCCCTCAGTTGAGGCATAGGCTCATCCCTCATAACCGCCTGAAGAGTGAGTTCCGCTACTTTAGAAGTGAACGGTAACGGATTCTTGTCATGCGTTGTAAACATAGTGAACGGACTCTTGAAGGCCGTTACTTTGGTATTCGAGCAGTTCCACTCGTCCAGACTGCGAACCCACGCCTGTTAGGCTTGGTCCCTCGAAAGGATTACAGTTTCCTTTGGGACCTTGTCCTCCCTAACCAGGGCAGACTACGTAAGGCGGACATAGCCGATGAAAGGAGCCTGTAACCCCGGAGGGTAGAACTCGAAGTCTTCAAGCCTTTGAGTACTGCAACCCTCAATCGTTAACATTCCGTTTACACAAGGGGCGTAGTTCGCCACCCGCCAAGGATTACTCGGATGGAAAGGAGGGAGAGTGGAACTTTCTGGCATAACCTGGCCTGGTGCCAACTGACTGGGGTGCACCATACCTGACACACCCTGCTGAAGCCCCGCCATTAAGGACACCTGGGTACCTAACCTCTTAAGTACTTCTTGAACCAAGTTGCCTAAATTCTGAACCTGTTGCAATATATTTGTGGCGAACATATCTGAACCAAAGGAGGGGGACTCTGCCTTCTCCTTTGGTACCTTATGAGGTAGCTGGCCCTTGGAGGTTGATGGAATGGGATCTGAAGGGGAAGGGTAAGACTTCCCCTTCAGAGACTTAGGCTTCAAGGACCTTGATAGGGACTTCTGTCTGGGTTTGCCTACTCCGGGATGTTGAGCCGGAGTTTTATGACTCATGCTATCATATGATCTTTTGGGAATGTCTTTTGTTTTTTGCAGTAGTTTAGATGGAAGCTTACTTTTTACTTCAGGAATTGCCGAGAGGGATTTCGACCTAGGAGGAGGTAATCCCCCGGCGAAACCTTGGAAGGAATTAGAAGACGAAGGAGAAGTCAGAGGCACTCAAGGAAAGACCCGGAGTACTTAGAAGACTAGCCTCATTACCTCTCTTACCATAGCCCATGTCTAAAGTCATGGGCTCTTGCTCCATACCCGGAGTAGGCACTTCCTCCATTAATTCCTGCGGCGAAACCTCTTCCGGCTGCCCTGCAATTGCTGCTTGAATAGAGGCGATGATGGGGGCTGCCACCTTTGGGTCCACATAGCCCGCACTTTTTCCTGCCAGGAAGATTAAGGTAGCCATATCTTGCGACAGGATATACAGTTTCGTTTTACCAACGTTGCGCCCGAAGCCACCTACCCAAACCTTGAGGGTGGAGAGAGCAGCGTCTCGGACAGCCTGCGAGGCCTGTAAAAGAAGGAAATTGTTAACCAAGAACTTATGTTAATATTCTATAATTAATATTAGAATTATATTACTTTTAAAACCATACCATGTCAAATGTGAATAACCACTCTAAAGTTAGATGTGAACCCCGAGGGAGAGGAACTTACATCGGAGGTAACCCGTTCGACTAGGTCGTAGCAGGCAAAACAGTTCTCATGGTGCCAGACAATCGACCCCTCCAGTTGAATGGTGCAAGAGGCGTGGCTCCGGCAAACGTCGTGTCCACAAGGATCTTGAATCACGGTGTTATAGCCAGCAATCAAACACCGGGTGGCCTGTAAGAATAATGATACATGAGTACCATTGGCAACAGGTATAGGAAGTTCTAGGTAACATTTATTAATGCCGGAGTATTCCGGACTAACAAAATATGTCCGAATCTGCCAAACTTGCTATGTACCCTAATAAGCATTCTGGAGTCGTAGCAGCGGGAAGCAGATGCATTCCGGATAGACCAGAGCACAGGCTACTAACCCACTGTCGCTACTAGATAAAACCGGAGAGGAGGAGCACTAGCGAAAGGCGAGACCGGAATGGTGGAACCCGGAGGTTCCCTAAGCTAAAATAACAAGAGAGTAGTAACTCACTGCGAAGCGTATACTGTATAACATAAATGATATATAATAAAATAACATTCGCCTGACGGAGGCATAGCCACCGAAGAGACGTTCACCTCCAAGACTCCGGATATAGCCGGAAGCCTGTTCCGCCATTAGACGGGGAGGGAACGTCGGAGGGCGAATGGAATAAGGATCCCAAAGAGCCGAGGAGGGCCGAGCTTGCCCGAGCCAGGTCGGAACCGAGGCTGGGTAAAGCGAAGCTCCTCCCCAACGCTGGGATGAGGTCGGCTGAGAAGCGTCACCCGTACACCC
Organism: Macrobrachium nipponense; assembly: GCF_015104395.2. Lineage (NCBI taxonomy): Eukaryota > Metazoa > Arthropoda > Malacostraca > Decapoda > Palaemonidae > Macrobrachium > Macrobrachium nipponense. Next base: position 52,677,128 of record NC_087210.1, on the reverse strand, counting down.
ACCTAAGTGGGGGCTGAGTGGTGGGGGGGAAGGTAGGTTGGCAGAGGGAGACAATCACGTGACCCCCCAGCTCCCTCACGGTAGCATGGACCACGAGGGTGGCCGAGAGGGAGGCCAGCGGACTAGCCTAGCCGACCCGTACATACACAAAACATAAACAAAAATAAAACTATAAAATATGTACTGAACACGGGGGGAGAAAATAAAAACGAGAAAGAGGAACAGAGCTGTCCTAGGAGAACCAAGTAAGACCACCCAATAAGGATGGCCTTAACCAGGAACTCCCAGAAGCTGGCCTAGGCTGGGACATAGGAACGAAGGACAGGCGGCCAGGGAAGAATATGACTAACAAAAGGAATGAAATAAACAGTATTATTAAATGAAATAAAGACATGCATGAAAAATAACGGTCGTTCCAGATGGGGCACGAAACAAAGAGACGTGCTCGGAAGAAACCCCCCGTGCCAGCACATAAAATAAAATACAACAAAATAAAATAAATACAAAAACATAAATATAATCATCAAAAACAGCATCTAAAACACTGAAGTTGATAAAGACAAACTGCCATCACAAATCTGATCGCTAGGTATGGGAGACCATGTGAAACTGAAGGAGACACACAAAGGAGCTGCCGCCTCGTGAGGCGACGACTCCTAAAAACCTAAATAATAAGGGCACGAAGGCCCAAAAACACTCCCTAAATAGTGTCAACACTTAAACCAGTACTTAACTTGGATGCAGATGGAGATTGACGATCCATAACGAAAGAAAAACCAAAATAGCAAAAAACACAAGAGAGCAAAGAAAAAACGTGTGCGTCTCGTGTATGGCTATCTGAAGGAATGATGTCACAGCTGCTACCTACGCGGTGGTAGGTAGTGAGCCGTAGGACGGCTCCCCTTTCCTTGAGGGTTTTTGATGTAGGAGAGGCTAATTGGAGAGGGTGCCTTTTAATAAAGGTGAGCGCGCCAGAATATTCTGGCATGTCCAATTTAGCAGTTCTCTGGTATTATAGCAATATTTTACCTTAGAAATAGTGCTGAAGGAACCTATTTCACGGAGCGACACAGCCGAGCCCAGAAATGAATAAAATCTGATATAATCTGGTATAACCTCTTAAAGGCTTTGCCTACTCTGGAGTCTTATAATCCTGTTATCATAATAGTTAACACCAGCAGAGACGGGCTGATACGAGCGGAACAGGGGAAAAGGTAAGACCTAGGCCATGAACCTGATTGCATCGGGGAAGAGAAGCAATTCTAAGGTGACTAGAAACGCAGTTCTGAGCCCAAATCCGCCCCCACGTGAGTGGGGAGGCAGAGACAACAGGGAGAAAAGACAACTGAGCGGCGGAGCAGTGATACGTACAATCTGGTGTATAGCCTGCTTGCTGGTGTGATGGTAGACCCCACCTGACCAGCGGACGTACGGGCCCGGAGACATATGTAAGGAGATTACACCAACTACTAGTAACCACTCCTCGCCAACCAATCCCCCTCCCCCCCCTTCAGAAAGATAGATACTCTAGCGGCCATTCATCAGTAGGATTACTTGCATCACGAGCTAGCTATTCAGCGCTGGACAGGACCGGTGCGGTGGGGGGTTTGGTCAGGAGGAGAGTAGACAAGTCGTGAATGCCTGGCCACAGCAACCGATCAGTGACCACCACCTTACGGGAGCTGTAACTGGCCTACTACTAAAGGGAGCAGAAGACGGTAGGCTAACTGGCACCCTAAAGGAGGCAAGGCCAAGGCAATACACAACAAAACAAACATAAAATAATGATGAGGAATCACTGGAAGAATTGCGAAAGAGGAACAATAAGGGAGAGAAGGATATACCTAGCAGGGACCCAGCCTAACCCTCCGAGATCGGTATGGATCTGGTCAGGTAGGCTAGCTTGGCCTCCAAGGACGTCATGACGTGGACGGAAGGAACCAAACCAAACCCTCCAAAATCGAAACTTTCGATCTGGTCAGGTAGGGAGGGTTTAGGCCCAACAAACATGACATGAGAGGGACTCTATCCTGGATCGTCCTCCCAGCAAGCACAGTAGCGCAAGGTAGGGGGCGATAATGGAGGGTTGAGGGGTAGGGTCACCTGACCTACCTTCCAAAACCTAGCCTAGGTCTGGTCGGGTAAGGCAGAGTAGGAAAAGCAAAACTTCCAACCTCACAGTGAAATGAATATCATAAACGTGCATAAAATAGAGTGCATAGCTGGCTAACATCGAAAATACAATAAAAGCATGCATGCATAAAAAGCGCGAGAGAGAGAGGGGAATCGCCCTCTCTACAATGGTATCGTACTTTAGGCTAACTGGAAGCCCAAATACAGTAGTACCTCCAGATACGAAAGGCTCAACTTACGAAAAATTCCAAGTTACGAAAGCCAATACGAAAAATTTTACTGCTCTACATACGAAAAGTTTTCAAGATACGAAGGTTGTTGCTATAAAGTCCCGAGATTCGCCCACCGGACCACCGAAAAAAAAAAAAAAGAATTTTTAAAAAACAAATTTAAAAACTCCCGCGCCACAACCTGAGTAAACTCGCCACCATCCTCCCGCTCTCCCATTGGTTCCTGATGCTAGTCACCCCATAAGGTCCTGCTCTCCTATTGGTCAGCATCTACCCCTTGTACTTTAAGTATTCTATTGGTAAAAGGTTGCTGTAAATTGAAAAAACTTAGTATTCATGCAATACATTTAATAAAAAAAAAACATTAGGTAAAGATAGAATAAAGAATAGAAATGAATGTTATTATACTATTTGGTAGTTTCAGTAGTTGAAGAGAGATAATGAAAATTTATGGCTTACGGTGTAAAAGTGATTGCTTGGCGATCGTTTGATACTCGTAAGTGCTGGATGTAAACAGATGTTTGGAAGCTTTTTTTTGTTTGTTTATTATAGTTAATGGTTACTTAATAATTATTTGAAATGAGTACACGCAATACATTTAATAAAAAAAATTGCGAATTAGATATCATAAAATATAAAATAAATTAGACTGCCAACAAATATGCATTTTTTAGAATTCTTCTTCTGTTACGTATACGTATGTTTCATTATAGCTGTCAGTAACTCGGTATCTCCGTTAGGTAAAGATAGAATAAAGAATAGAAATGAATGGTTATTATACTGTTTGGTGGTTTCATTAGTTGAAGAGAGATACTAATGACAATTTATGGCTTACTGTGTGCTAGGAAAAATGATTGCTTGGCGCTCGTTCCATACTCGTAAGACGGGTAAGAGCTGAATGTAAACAATCGATTGGAAGGTTTGTTTTTTGTTTGTTTGTATATTATAGTTAATGATTAATTAATAATTATTTGAAATGAGTACATACTGATTATTTATACATTTTATTGGCATATTCTAAGCTTTTAGCGCTTAGGTTTAGATGTCAGAATCATAGACTAGGCTACAGTAGCAACTGCTAACATAGGCTAGGCTTATTGCCAAGGGACATATGCTAAAGTCCTAATATATGCAGTAAAAATGGGGTTGAACATTATATGCAGTTGAATATTACTCAAGTATGTATAGTATTTTGCCTTTTTGGAGTCATATTTCTTCCGTCGTAACCCTAGAACATGTGTTTTAGGCCTGGAAATATAATTTACTGGGGTGTTTTTGGAGGGCTTGGAACGGATTAGCCATTTTTCATGTAAAATGTGTTCCAAGATACGAAAAACTCTTGATACGAAGGCCGTCTCGGAACGGATTAATTTCGTATCTCGAGGTACCACTGTACACTACTCACATATAAGAAATAAATAAAGAATATGTACGAAGGTGAACGAACACGCTCCTGAGGGACTGGGGGCAAAGCCAAAGGCTAGAAAAAGCAAAATAAACAATTAACAAGAGACCGCAGAGGATGTCAGAAGCGAGTTAGAGCCTACGACGTATAGATAAACAACATAAAACCAGAACTCCAGATACGACAGGAGCTAGGAAAATGCACGGGTAAATACGAGAAAGCGGTAAAAACAATTAAAAACTAAATGTGAAGTAAATGTAATCATAATCAAACAAAGGGAAAGAACGCACGCGTCTGATGATGTACCCAAGATGGCGGATAAAAATAGCGTTACCCCAGTTCGCAAGAACTAGTGGGCATAAAAAAGGCTAAAAAGGGGATGCATCGTGACCACACGAAGTACCAAAACATAAAATGGAATACTCAACTTGGATGAAGAAGCTAGGAGCTCTGTAGCAGACATAGCTTCGTCAAAACACAAAAAGGGAGAGTAGCAAGAGACACGTGCGAACAACAGTGCGCTAAATACAGGAATGAAGCCACCGGACGTGGGTTGTAGTAGTAGCGAGCGGAAGGTAGATGTAGTAGTCATTGTAACGGCACTTGCCTAGAGAGGGACTTTGAAGGGAATCTTCTAATTGGCAGAAGACCTGTGATAGTGGCCTCCACTCGCCCCAGTGCTTATACCGATGCCCTATGGTGTCCGAGCTGAGGGTAGTAACTTCAGCATTCCATTTAGCTTTTTCTCTGGTATATTTAGCATCTATTTACACCTAGAAATGCGTGCTACAGGACCATTTCACTGGGCGACACAGGTCTTCCCCCAGAAGTAGATTTTTCCTTCGTCAAAATCCCTTTTTTTATTTCGCCTAGTCTCTTATGTCTGGCACCAACAATGGCTGATTCCTTGGTGAATGGTGTTCTGAGCGGGTAGCATGCCCAGCAGGGAGCCATGGGAGTCAGTGTGTCCCAGAGTTGCAAAAGGGGAGGTATGCTGCTCTTTACTCCGAGCATTTTTTCGCTATTTGCCATGGTTTTTGCTTTTTTTCTTACACCAAGTAACTCTAAATACAATTTATATACGTTTGGGTGTATACTAGAGTGAAAGTGAGACAATATGCCAAAACGGAATCATGCAACTATGGCCCGTTTAGCAAATTTTGCTAAAAAGAGACATAGGGTCGAAGGTGGAGTGTTTTTTTTTTGTTGATGTGGCAGCGCCACCATTGCCACCACCATTGTTGGCTGATGTATCCAGCACTGTCCACCATCATCACCACCACCAGTACCACCAACAACAAGAACACGAGGCCCTGTTTTGGCCGCTGAGAGCCCCGCCCCCATTGCCTCGACGTCGTCTGCTGCGCAATCATCTGAGGTTTTTTCACCTTCACAGTTGCGCTCGCAGTTGATAAAAGTAATAAAGGATGATGAAAAGGGAGTATATGATGACAAATTCTTACTTGCTTGGTTTCAAACCAGGCAACATAGAGTCAGGTGGTACTTGATGATAGCCTCGCCTCGAGCAAATAATACCCCTTTTTAGGGAGGGACTTGGTGCTGGAAACCAAGCAAAAAAAACACTAAGAACTATTAGAAAGAAGGAAATGCATTCTGAACTAAGCGCTAGTGAGTATTTAACATTTGTTTGTATCATGGTTTTGCTCAAAGATCAGTTTTTTCCACAAGTGCCAAAAAAAACACTTCTTGATCTTTACAGCCGTTTTTCTCAGTTTTCGCTTTTCTGCACTTCAAACACTTAACTATTTTTTTTATTTGTAGGCCAATTTTAAAGTTAAATATACCATTGGAAAGAGAAAAAAAGGCAAATATTTTGTTGGGGCTGGATTTTTTCTTAGGTTGACGAGGAACTCGTGATAACCAAATCAACAAAATTTTGGGAGAAAAATTCCCCCTCGCCCCCCATCCAAAAAAAGCAAAAAATGGAAAAACTGTTCACAACATTGTTTCTGGGCTCAGTTCATGTCGCTGCATGAAATAATCCTTTAGTTTATTATTTCTAAGGTAAAATAGCTAACAAATATCAGAGAAAAACAAATCAAAGATGTCAGTATAACTGACTCGCTCACCCAAAATAAAAGAAGGGTGTCGGTATGGTAACTGGGGCGAGTGAGACCACTACCACGAACTTCTTGCCGTTTAGAATTCTCCTATATCAAAATCCTCAACAAGAGAGCCGACCCACAGGTCGAGGCGGCAGCTACTACCACTACAACCCACGCCACGCCGATCACCGCGCCTCTGGTGGCCATCCTTCTAGTTAGCGGACGTATATCCACACGTGTTTTCTTTTGCTCTCTGTGTTTTGGATTTATCTTTCCCCTTTTTGCAAGATGGAACGTACAGCGATTGCAGCAGCTAAGTTAAGTGCCCTGCAAAGGTTTGGATTTAGTTTCGTTCCATCCAGGTGCCTGTATTTGCCGTTTTTTTAGTATAAATATGGGTTCCCGGTCTGGAGCATGGCGGCATTTGGTCCGCCTCATGGTCGGTTAGGTTCTCTTCCCCCCTGGTCATACCTGAACCTTTCCTTTTTGATTATTCACGTGTGGCTCTAGTCCTATTATTTATTTTTACCGTATGCCTTTTACATCGTTTTAGGGGATATAGCCTACCCCTGGTGTTAGGTCATGCATGCATGTCTCTCTACCTCATGTAGGCATTCGAGTGTTTCTTGTCCAGACCCTAGCCATTGCTCTTCGTATCGGCTTAGGCTAGCTCTGAGTGGTAGACTTTCTTTCGGGTCAGTCGTGCACTCCTGGACGTTCTTTCTCTTTCACTCTTTATTTTTCCCCTACTTTGTTATCGATGTATAGTATTTTTTGGTTAGCCTAGGGCGTCTAGCCTTATAGCCTTATAGCCTGGGTCTCAGTGGTCCTATGGTCCACGTTAGTTACAGTTTTGTTGCATCCTTATTATCAGTTTTGTTGCATCACATATTGTTGCACCATCCTGGTCAGTTTGGTTGCATTAGACCCTTGGCTTCCGATCCAGTCGGTTGTGTTTTGTTATCGTACCTTGGTCCACTCGTGATCACGGTACGGCTAGACGCCCGCCCAGTCGCTTCCCCCCCTTCTCCTCTCGCCATAGAGTAGGAGGGTGGGATGTCTGTTCTCGCTTGCTCCTTCCGGGCCTGGCTCCCTCTCTCCCTACGTGGAGGGAGTAGGGGAGGAGTCTGGACAGACTGTTAGGCTGGGAGTGACCTTGTTCTCCCTTGTGTGCTGTGGTACCTCGGTGTGGCGGGGGTTGGGGGGTTGGCCTCCCCCCTCCCTGGTTGCTCCGGCGTTCCGCTGTATACACAGGAACTGATTTCTTCCCTCCTTGCCTTTTCCCCCCCTGTGACGGCGGGCCTCTGCCTCTTCTTCCCTGGCGTCCCATTGGTTACGGGAGGGGGACGTGGTAGGCTCCGCCAACCAACGGAGTGGATACCGGCGTGTGCCCCTAGGGCATTCTTCCGGCAGAGTTGGACAACGCCGCGCTTCGGAGTCGTTCTCCGATTTTAATTTTAGTTATGCTTAAGTTAGTTTAATAGTCATCTTAAGCTTGGGTCCCTCCCCTGCCCTTATTGGAAATTTCGTTTATAGTTATATACCATATTTCTATATTTTACCTCTGGTTTACTGAATTTCCTCCTCCGTCTTACACCGGAGTCATTGTATCACCTATTATCGCATAAGGTTCTCAGGGGAGGGGTTATGCCCGAAATTTTATTAATCTCCGGCATGCGGCGGAGTACTAGAGTAGCCCTGTGAGTGTAATCTTGATACTCATGTATCTTTCCACTTACAGGCTACCAACTGTGAGCACCCCGGATGTAACGCCGTGTTGCAGGACCCCTGCGGGCATGAGGTTTGCAGGACTCATGCTCCCTGCTCCACCAGCCATGGCGAACTGCAGGTCTGGTTCCACGAGGCTTGTTTGATCTGCTACGAGCTTGTGAGTCAGTTTTTGGATGGGGTAAGTACTTTTCTCATCAGCACATTCATACAATATGAGTTCTGATATATGTTTAAGCTTAAGTTTCCCTTGGTATAGTGATACCTTTATACAATAGATGTTCCGATATATTGCTAGACTTAAGCTTGATTTAGTCTAAGGGTTAGGATTCACCTTTAGCTTTAAGATCTAATAATCGCCCTCTCCTTCAGGCTGCCGCAGTCAGGGAGACTGCTCTCGCAACCCTGAGAGCTTGGGTCGGCGGCTTCGGGAAGAATGCTGCTAAAGGACAGCCCTACATCCTGGAGAAGAGGCTGGCTGTCCTGCTGTTTCCCGGAGGCAAGCCGACGGGGTACGTCGACCCTACTGAGGCAGCCTCGACGATTGCTACGATTCAACGGCAGGTCGCACAATGTTGAAGGAAGGACCAGGCCAGGATATCTCAGCGGAGGTCGCCACATTAGATATAAATGTAGAGCCTATGGTAGGTGTGGATGACTTCTTCTTCTTCCTTCCAGGGCTTTACGGGGGCGGAGCTCCCGTATAGTGCACCAGACGCCTCTGTGGTTCCCAAGGTGAAGGGCCACAGGGCACAGAAAACCCTGAGTAAGACGTCGTCGTCTAAAAAGACTTCTTCGGCGTCTTCATCTCATAAGTCTCCGGCTTCTCACCCCAGAGCAGAGAAAGTGAAAGCATCCTCTTCCTCAGCTTCACTTACTAAAGGGTCGAGGAGCAAGTCCTCCAAAGAGAGATCCCGTACTCCGGCGGAGTCGGTGGTCTCTCCTTTCTCTAAGGTACTTCCTCTGGGTACCCCATCTGCTTCTGCGCCAGTTCCTGGCTTTGATCCTGCTGCATTTTCCGCCGGAATGATGCAGCAGGTGGGAGATCTTGTAGGATCTTTGAGATCCAGTATGGAGCAGATGTTCACTCAGCTGTTGGACAGGATGTCCACACAAGAGAACCTCCTGTCCGGCTTCAACCAGGCTCCGCAGGCTGCTACTCCAGCACCTGGTGCCGGCCTCCTCCAGCTTCCACCTCATGATTCCCTCCCACCATTCTCCATGAGCAACCCTTGGAAAGTAGCGTCTTATGCTCCTTTCCAAGATGGTCTCATCTCCATCCCGGAGTGTGGAACTCGAAGGATTGAAGACTTCGAGTTCTACCCTGAGAATTTGCAGCCTCCATTCATTGGCTATGCCAGGCTGACGGAGTCGGCATTGAACAGGGAGGACAAGATCCCGAAGGAGACAGTCCTTTACTCCAGGGATCAGGCACAGTGGGAATGGCTTCGCTGTCTCGAGGAATGGGACTGTATTAACACCAGGCTCCAAGCCTTTAAAAGCCCATTCACGATCTTCACGACGGAAGAGGAAGCACCACTTCCTTTCTTAACGAAGATCGCCAGCGTCACCGTACAAGCAGGCCTAAAAGGAGACCCTTTGCCGCAGCTGAGGGAGGCAGATCCCACATCACCTTTGTTCCCTTGGTTTGGCGATATGTGGGAGGACTTGCCAGCCACCTTCACAGTAGGAAAGTTTAAACCGGACTGTGCTATGGATCAGTTCGGTGAAAAACTTCCAAGACTTCCCGACAACCTCATTCAAGCAGAATTTGAGGCTAGGTTTAGGCTGGCAAGGACCCTTAACACCATGGTTACCCCCTGATCCCAACTCCTTGACGAGGTGGGGGGCTTAGGGATCCACTGCAGAGAGAGTATGCCCCTTTACGCCTACTCTCTCTGCTGTGGATCCAACTGAACATTGGGACCTTTAACTCTTTACTCCCCCTCCTTATAATTTTCTTTCCCTTCTCCTTATTTCGTTGACGACCCTGGCATGTTTTGGACTATTGAATTGACAGCTCTTTTAACTTGATGGAGGGTGGAGTTGAATGGCATGCCTCCTCCACCCGTAAAACTAGAGTAACCTGACGTGTTGAGCGAGGGGAAATTTTTTAATTTTTTGTCAAGCCATGCCCACAGTGCTGGGTCCGATCTCATGGGACTGACGACCCTTAAGGCACTGTGGGTATGGCGTATATCCAGGTGAGGGACCCAGGGCAGTTACCAGTGTGTGTAACGGCATTGCCCCTCCCCCGGTTGGGCCTCCTTGGTGAGAGGGACCTCATCCTGGATGAAATTTTTTTAATACTATATATGGAGAAAAAAATTAACCTCACAACGACTTATGGCATGGCAATGGACTGTTCTCAGGATAACTCAAATAATGAAAATCAGAGTGGTATTAAGACATTATTACCATACAATAAACCCAAAAGAAATAGATATCGCCAGGACCCAACCTTGATTCACTTTGATTCTCTCTTTGGGGAGTCAAACTGGTCAAGGTTTTTTGAACTTAGAAGCTGACAAAGATATATCTTTATTAAAATTAGAAAATTACCATTTGAATCGATGCCCATCGCAAGAGATGAGCATAAGACAAATTAAAAAAAGGGAATGGTTGGTTGAAACAACAACCAAAAACCAATCGGGGTCAAAATTATCAATGCATAAAAAATAATAGATAACATAAATATAAAGGTTACAATTGCATGATACAATGAACAGTGTGCAAGGCACAGTAGTAGTACCAAATCTTGAGGATGAAACATTAGATAGATTAATACTTTTAGATTCATTAAAGAAAGGTACAATAATGTTGAAGACTGCGAAGTATATGGGAGGTCCCAAAGCAGGAAAGACAAAAGTCAAACTATCAAAATAGCCAAGATAAAGTTCAGTGGCCAAACCTTACCCTTAAAAATTAAAATGCTAGGATTAAATAGGGAACTAAGACCTTATGTTCCTAAACCTATGCAATGCAAGAACTGTTGCAAATATGGTCATACAGCAATTAAGTGCAGGAATATTTATAGATGTGCCTTTTGCAGCTCGCAGGACCATAAAACACGCTGGGACTGTGGCCAACCCAAATGCGTAAATTGTGGATTAGAACATCATGCCAGATCTAAATTGTGTGCGTTCTATATCTACAATACAGAACTTAAATTACTACAAGAACGAACTGGAATGACGATAAGAGAAGCAAAGTTAGAACTGAAAGTGAGAGGATTAAATGACCCAGCTAAGAAATTTAGGTATGCAGACACCTCAAAGTCAAGCAATACCAGAACTGAGACAAATGATAATAATAGAAATAAAGAAATACCACCACAAAAAATACAAGATGAAAAGACTCTTCAAACATACATAATATTACGACTGTGGAAAATCGATTTAGCTCTTTATCGGGAAATTGAAATAGATAATGACATAAAGGAAAACAAAGAAGAATTAAAATCACAAGAATGTGAAAAAACAGAAAATACTACTCGAAAGAGGCAACTGGATAAGACCCCACCTAATTCCACCAAACAAGTCTGTAAAAAGATAAATAACCCACCAATCTCGCCGAAAGCTAAAGTTCAGAAACAAAACACTAATATTCCACTGTCTCCCATAGTAACAATAAGTACCTCTAGGAACCGAATCACAAAATTCAGATGAAATGGAAAACCAAAATACAGGTCCACTACAGTGAAAACGAAGAAATTCACCCATCACCAATTATAGGCGCCACAGGAAAAAACAAGGAAAAACAACAAACTGAGAAACATGAAGATATATGCGGCTGCAGTAAATGCTTTATAGCAATGTGCCACAAAAATAAGACTATAACTAAAGACAGCCTAACCAACACCATAAGAAATTTCATGAGGAATAGGAGTAAGGAAAAAACAAACATCAAATCTCATGAAGAAGGTTGTATGTGTATTGAACACTTAGAATATTACAAAGAGAAACACATCAGTGTTGTAGATAATATTCTAAAGAAAATCAAAATTGGTAAAATCAAATCAAGATAGTAAAAAAAGTAACAGTTAACGAAAAAAGTAAGATTCAAACTACAACAAAAAATGAATCAAGACCTCCAAAAAATACAAATTAACTTATAAAAAATTTTAAGAAAATATCAGCTTTAATAATCTAGGGTAATTTGACCACTTATATTACACCATTCAATCGTTATATAATTCAATGGAATATAAAATGGGATTATTGACAAGAATGCACTTAGGGGAAGTCCAACGACTTATTAGCGAACATGAACCAATGATTATATGTATACAACACATAGGAAAACGTGTTCCAAAAATAGGTAAATATCTATTAACTACAACATCACAGGAAAATGAAAATAATTTAGGAACAGCAATATATGTCCATAATAAAATTATATACGACAAATTCAGCAATTGATATAGATTACACTGAATTGCAAATTTCAGCAATAACAGTGAAAATAGAAAATAATGTGTTTGATATAATTAACTTATACAATCAGCCTAATAAAAAGTATGATTTAAACAAATTACAGAAAATAATAAGAGTTTAAGAATCCAATATTAATTGTAGGAGATTTCAATGCGCATAACTCAATATGGGACTGTAACAACATTACTCCAGATAAAGATGGAGCAAAATAGAAAAACTTAATGAACGCTAATAATCTTTGTTGTCTGAATGACAGCGAAGTAAATACATATTATTCCCAGAACCCATGGAACATTTTCCACAGTAAGAATGTCACCCTTTGTTCAACAAATATAGTTGACAGACTAGATTGGAATATATGTGATGACTCCTACTCAAGTGACCGCAATTTTTCCCATAATAAATATCCTTATTAAATAACTGAACCAAAACCATATTCTCCAACATTACAAACATTGCAAAAAGCAGATTGGGACCATTTTTTTACTTTCATACCGATAAAATACCCCCGTCCTATTATTATTTGAGAAATCACAATGAAGAACGCGATTTCATTGTGTCCTTCATTAAAAAGGTCGCGAGACAAAGCTATTCCTCATTCAAACCCCATAATAAAAAACTTTAAAGGTCCCCTGGTGGTCAGATGAATCTAACTGAATTAGTACGAGAAAAACAACTCTCTAGCAAGAAGGTTAGATACTCTAAACAGAAGAATTCAATAAAGGTAATAAATCAAAACCATTCACAGAAAAAATAATTTAAAAAGATTAAAATGACAATTTTACTATTAGAAATAGTATGTTTATTAAAACCTTTAATATAATAAAACTATCAAGCCAAATTTAGAAAAGAAGTAATAAAAGGTCAAAACATAATATCTTGGAGGTTCCTATGTGTCAGAAATAACCAAGCGAAACATCCATTCAAAAGTAAATGGGCAAAAAATTCAGAAAAATAAATGGAACAAACATTAGACCACCCAGACAGCTATATTAAAGATAATGGAAACAATAAATTTTAGATCCCTTCGAGTTTAATAAGTAAACATACATTGAAAGGCAAGGTTTTGCCAAAATAAGTTAGTGACGAAAAATCTAGACAAACATTTAAAAAAGTAAAAAGAAAACAAAGCAAGTGTCTATTATACTTAATTTTTTGAGACAAATAAGCAATATTTTATAATAAAAATTATAATAAAAAGTTCAATATGGAAGAGTTAGAATATGCTCTCTTGAACAGTAAAAATAAATCTTGCCCCTTGGAGGAGATGATGTTTGCGTTTGAGATTTATTTGCCCCACCTAGCCACCTTTTGGGCAAAATCATACTTATTAAAATTTTACAATCATTTATATGGCTCCAAAACTTGTTTCCTCAGACAAATGGCGAAATGCAATAATAATTTCCTAATACCCAAACCAGGAAAAAAGATGCTAGTAATTTGTGAAAATTTAATTATAGACCTATCTCATTAACCAAGTTGTATATGCAAGTTTAGTTGGAAAAAAATGGTAAATGCACGACGTTTAACATGGCACATTCCGTTGAAAACTAAAATTTTAAGTTCCTACCTCAGTTTGGTTCCAGAACATAATAGGTCTACATTAGATTCTCTGTGTAGTTTTTGGAAGACCATATACGTAGAGGAATTTTGAAAGCAAAACAAATTTACAATAGCTATGTGCTTTTTTTGACATTCAAAAGGCATACTACACTACCTGGAGGGTTATGCAATATTAAAAAGATCTTTACATGAATAACGTAACATCCTCGGCCATCTTCCTAAATTTTTAAAAATTCAAAACTTTTTATGACTGACCCGCGACTTTTCAGGTGAGAATAGGATATTGGTTTTTTCCAAAATATTTCCCACTTGAAAATGGAGTACCACAAGGTATCGTCCTTAGTGGTAATTTACTTTGTTTCACATTGGCAATTACCAACATCCAGTAACATGCTACCGGTTGGAATTAAAGAGTAATTTGTCATTGGATGTATTTGTTTTTGCAATATGTTAATTACTCAAGCATCACCGCATAAACATGCAGAAAGAATTCTTAATAAAAAAAATCTTAATAAAAATAAAAATAGATGAAATGGGGCCTCATCAGTAGGAAATTTTAGATTTTTCCATAGAAAAAACCCAAGCGGTACTTTTTTTTATAAAAAGGTAAAATTTTGGAAAAAAGGTGAAGAAAGCAGAATGCAAAATGAGAAAACCATAACTATACCGAATTTGGCCAAACTGCAAAATTTTTTAGGTTTAAATTTCTTTGATGCACTACCCCTCAACTGGAAAGCCCATATAAACTTACATAAAATCGCAAATGCAAAGAGCATTAAACCTAATTAAAAAACTTTTCTCACACAAATTGGGGAGCTGATAGACATAGCTCTTGACTATACTTTATAAAGCAACAGTGCTATCAATTATTTGATTATGGAACGTGGAAATATATGGGTCCATCTTCCAGAAGCAGCACTGAAAATCTTAGACCCAATTCATACAACGAAGGCCTAATAAATATCACAGGAAGCATTTAGTGGGTTCCTCACCAAGTCCTCCTCTGTACAAGTTGCATGTGGGCGAACTGCCACTATCCCTCCATTGAAGAAGAAAAAAAAAAAAATTCCATAATCCGTGAAAAGTGCATTAAGGAATCAAGGCCAAGTGGATTCAACCAACTAAAAGTCTATTTGAGTTAAGGGTATGTCTTTATAAACACTCATTCACCACCACCTTTCCCAATTAAAGAATTAACTAGACTGTTCGAGTTCCCATTAATATAAATTATACAAGTACCCCTCCATTAGTAAAGTTTACCACCCAACCCCATTGGACTATGATTAAAAGTAAAGCACTTGCACTCCACTTGAAAATATTTATCAAAAAGTTCCGTATATACCCCAGAACACCAAATAAACCGAAAAACCAATAGAACATTATAAGAACTCAAAAAGTTGCACCATTATTGGCAATATATAGACCGAACTGGTCCAAATCGCAACATGGCGTAGGTATAGGGCAGCTATATCGCAGAAAAACAAAATATACACATTTTCTTTAACCCAATCATGCCTCAGTCTTCACAGCAGAGTTTGTGTATGCAATTAAAGTAGCTATCAAAATTATAAAGCAAACCCCTTTTTCCCCCCAAATTAATGATTTTGTGAGTTTTTAAGTGACTCGAGAAGTGCCATAAAGAAGCTCTTTTCAAAGAATTACAATCCAAAAAATAAGATATTGTACAGCAAATTCCAATTTGAACTGCCCCCACAAATTATATAAAAAGAATGGCAAAAATATTGAAAATATGTTGGGATCCCTGCTACATGTTGGGATCGAAGGAAATTGAAGTAGGCTGATAAAAGCAGCTAAAGAAGCAGTCCAAATGATAAAAGCAAATGGTTAAACATCCCCACCAGTGATTATCTAAGATATAAAAAAATAAAAACCAATGTTGTAAAAATAAATGGTCAAAACGTTATGGGCTTGCAGAGCCTGAAAATAATAAATTAAAAACAAATAAAACAGGATGTTTAACAAAATGGAGTTTCAGCATGTCAAAGAGATAGACATGCTCAAGTAAATCCTGACACGCCTCCATATAGGCCACAACATCCGTCTGACACACGGGCACTTGATGAGCTAACCCAACGCAGATGCCCCTGCTCCAGAGTGTTCCAAGAGTGCAAGGAGTTGATTAACAGTCAGACATTTCTTTTGTGCGAGTGTCCCAAAGTATGACCAGCAGCAAGACTGTTAACTTTTGGGAAAGAGGAGAGGGAGGGAGGGGGGAAATAAAACAATAAAAGAAATTTTGACAGAATCTTTTGTACATTTTTCAGTAGTTTCCAATTTTGGACTTTTTCTGAAGGAACTGCAATTTAATTGATAAAATAATAAGTTTTTTTTTTTAGCGGAATTTTAAAGAACAAAAATTTCGTAAAAATTTAAAAACTTAATTCTTTCTGAATTTTAATATGACCGTTTTAGGTATGTAATTTGTAGGGGAACAATGAGTTAAATTTGTATTTATTGTGTGTGTGTTTCTAGTATGAAACGCGTTTTGGCCTTTGTGCAACTTTTTTTTATTTATTCCTGAATGAACCAATTTGGTCCCAGTTCCTGGCCTAAGGGCTAGACCTGGCATTTTATCTAATCCTTTCGGGTGCCCAGCCCTATGGAGAGCTGAAAAATCTAGCTCAGTGGTCCTGGTAAAATGACTACTTTATAATAATTAAAATAATAACACCATTGTTAATGACCTGAAGTAGCGGCCCTTTTCCTTATGCTTCGGTAACCGCTCTTCAAGCTTTTTGACCAAATCACAGACTTATACAGTCCCAATCGGTACTTGTATTGAGTTTTGTGGTTGCGAGAGTCAACTGCAAGAAAGGCATGTCACTCCAGGGAAAGCAACTTTATTCGGACACGGAGCCAAACTGAAGTTGCTTTCCTCCAACGTCTGGGGGCGGACCTCTTCCCAGGCAGTTCAGCGGTTTTTAAAGGGAGGTCCAGAACGAGGTTGTTACGAGACCTCAACCAAGAGTCCCTCAAAGATCGTTGGTGGCCTCTCCGCCAAGAGGAAACAAGACTCGTTCTGCTTCGGGTGTAAGAACAGCTGAAAAAGTCCAAAGATGGTTTCAAAACCCGCCTACCAGAATAAACCTCAGCACATTTTTTTGTTTTCAGCACTGTCTCAGCTGTCCCAGTCACCCCGCCAACCAAGGACAGGCTATGACCACCGTTCCGAAGAGCCAAACTCAAAACCTATCCTCCTGATCTCACCTTCAGGCTCAGCCATCCCACCATCTTACGCTGTCTCCCCGGGCGTTCAACCAAGTGTATGAAGGCCAGGCCTTTCAGCACCTTCAAACCGGTTTGCCCAGGGAAGTAGAGCCAGAGGAGCCTTTCGTCAGAGAGGATCAAGGGAGAGTTACTTAACAGTAGGGAAACACTTTCCCGTGGTAGGGCCCGTGGAGCTCACCCGCCAGCACAGCAGCGTTGAGATCCCCAAGGTAGGAGGGAGGCTGTTTCCTCTTCTGGGCATCGGTGGGGTTGGTTCAGCAAATTGGGCAACAAAGTTTTTATTTTGTCGAAAAGGAGGTCCTGGGTTTTGGAGTTGGATCAAAGGCCCCGCCCTCCCCCGCCAGAACCATTCCTTCAACTTCCGATCGAAGGAATTGACAGATTTATGCGGTGGAACTCCTTCAGAAGGAGCAATTATCGAGAGTCCAAGCATTTAAACAGTTTTCAAGGGTCGTCTTGTTCAGCGTGCCCAAAGAAAGGACTCATTGAAAAGAAGAGTAATCTTAGACTTTGTCCCAGTTAAACTTATCCATTCGCATGCGACCAAGTTTCAAAATGCTGACCATCTCGCATGGTACGGACCTTACTTCCCCGTGGGCCGTCCCACCACCTCCTATCGATCTTACAGACAGCATACTATCTATCCTCCGAATACGCGGACACTTTCGCCCTTAATCTAAGGCTTTCAAGGCTAGGGGTGGACCAACATTCTTCATTATCAAAGTGGATGCCCTTCGGCCTGAATGTATGCTCCCAGGGTGGTATTCACGAAACTATCGGAAGTAGTCATTGTTCAACAACTGGGAGGTCGCAAGGGATCAATGGTAGTAGCATACCTCAACGATTGGTTGATCTGGGCACCAACCGTCGAGGAATGCCGGAAAGCCACAAAGAAAGAGTAATTCATGTTCCTGGAGTATCTGGGGTTCCAGCTGAAACAATGGGTAAAATCAAGACTCACTCCGGAGTCCTCCGATTTCAGTGGCTAGGCAATCCAATGGGTATTTATCCTCCCACAATCTGTCAATTCCCAATAAGCCAGAATAAAGGAACATAACGAAGTCAGTAAAGCAATTTCCTAAAGTAACAAATATGCTTCATGGAGGAACCAGGAAAGGCCTCCTATGGTTCCCTAAACGTTTGCCCTCAGTTAACAAACATCTTGAAAATGAAACCAACACTGAAAGACCATAAACCGGATCGGGCGCTCAAGAGCAAATGTCAGATCTCGTGGACAACGTTGTCAGCAATCCCGCAAACATCCTTCGGGACCATCTGCGTCCCTGGACCACAGGATGAAAGAATCTTGTCCATGTCGGTAACCAAACCTCCTTCAAATATCCTCCTCCGGTAATACGCTATCCACACATGACACTTCATTAAGTAAGCAGCTGGGGATTGGGTTGCTTCCGGAGTTCAAGAACGGTTCAAGGAACTTGGTCACTACAGTTCCGACCATCTTCATCAATAACGTATTTGGAAGCCTTGGCATTGTGTTCCTGACCCTAAAGATGGCTCCTTCCCCAAAGAAGTCTCCATGTTAAAATTTGGTTTCTTGGACAGCGGCAGTAATTAGTAACCTCGGCATCAACATGGGGAGGTTCCAAACATCAAGACATCTAAACCATTTTGTCCATGATAAGCCGTCTTTTCCCTGGCTGGACAAGTTCAAATGGCCCACCTCTCCTCCACCCACCTGGCGGGAGTTAAGGAATGTGACAGCATACTCCTCCGTTCCCGGGTCAGTTTCCCTTGGAGTCAAAGAATGGTCTCTGGACAACAGTTCGTTTCCAATGGATAACGCCTTAGTTGTCCCATGTCCTCCAAGTCGAATCTCTTCGCTTCTCAAGCGAACCCACAAGCTTCCATGCTATGTTGGCTCCCAACCTGGACCCTCTGGCAATATGCCAACAAGACGCTCTGTCCATAGACTGGGAACCAGTGGAAGAAGGGTTTTACATCTTTCCTCCAGTGAATCTTTCTTCTGAAAGTTTGTCTGAACCGAACTCATGGACTTTTCAAGGGACAAGTAGGCACTAGTAGCACCGGACTGGCCCGAAGAAGAGCAATTGGTATCCCCCTGCTTCTGGAATTTGGGTCTTTGTGCCCCCAACGGATTACCAAATCCCAGGCTCTCTCAGTCAGTACAAATGAAGACTGGGTGTTCGCTTCCTCAGGAATTCTCAAAGGCCCTAACTTTATGGACGTTCATGTGTTTGCGGCTAAAAAAGGAAAAGACCGCCAGGTATATCTCCCAGAATATCCCTTTTCCTGGAAATCAGATAAAAGGGATTCAACTTTGAGGCAGTATGACGGCCTTGCCAGGGCTTTTTTTTTTAAGAAGTTTGGCATCTTTCCTCTGAAGGAATCAAACCATCAAAAGAATCATGACTATCATTCATCTATATCCTTTTTTTAGGTCCTTGTTTGAAAAAGGATTATCAGCTTGCAAGCACTATTTACTTACAAAGATAACATTCCCAGTTCCTGAGAAGGATCTTTCAAATGGGTTTTTAACATAGACTTAACAGAGTTCCTCCTATTTTTTCGTGCTATTCCCAAGGCTTGTTGCTAGACGTTAGACCGTTCTTGATAGGACTACTTCCTTGTGTCATGGTTTTTGGAATGATGTTCCCTCAAATTGTCTTCAAGATACTGACAACTCAACTTGTTCGTTTATAATGCTTCTTAAGAAAACATTATTTTTGCTAAGCCTGGCTTCAGGAGCTAGAATTTCCAGAACTGTCGGCTTCTGGTCCCATCAGAATACGGGGTCTTATAGAAATTTCTCCCCTCATGGAGAAGTTCTACTCTCCCCGGCCGGATTCGCAGCTTTTTTATCTGAATAGAGGATCCCTTTATTGAGGTTGGGAACCTTGGGCAAGTCCATTCCTCTTCCTCCTCAAGACCCTTCTTCTTTCTTTGTCCAGTAATGACCTTTACGAGCCTTTTCTGTCTAGGACATCCTCTTCCTCTTCGGGTTCCCCCCTCTTTAGAAGAGAAAAGGGTGGCAACTTTTGTTCAATTAAAGGCATAAGACAAACAGATCCCTCTACTTTAATTAAACAAGCAAACCCTGAATCTTTCCCTAAAGCCTAACCATTGGATGTCCAGGGCAGTAGCCACCTCAAATTCAATTATTTCCCAACACATGAATTTGTTTGATGACTTGAAAAAGTATACTGGATGGTAAAATCGCCACGCCAGTGTTTTAAGCGACACTATTTAAACAGGTCCCTAGAATTCTCTTAAATTTTCAGCAGGGTGCAGCGGGAAACATAGTTTCCCCTGACTCTGCCCTCCAGTAGTATAGTTGAAGATCCATATCTCCTTTCTTTCTGCCTGCCTCACTTAACGATTTTCGTCCTCCCTACCATACTGCTTCTAGCACTTTCGCCTTTCGCCTTAGCTACTCATATGAATGGCTTAGTGGTGTGTCCCTTATTTTTTTTTGCTAGGGTCGCCCACAAATGTTTGTATATAGATAAGCTTAAAGAGTGTGGTTCCCTTATTTTTATGCTAGGGTCCAACACTCATCTCATGATGGTTTGATACTTTGTGAAATTTCAATAATTGTATATATGAAATTTATTGAGTGTGTTGCCTTATTATATTGTTAACTTCACACACACTGTCATATATTGATATGTTCATGCCTTATAACATTTTGTATGGATTTTGTAACAATATTTACATAGTTGTAAGATATAATTACTTTGATTTATCTCGTATTTAGAGATTGGCTGAATATGTTTATTCCTTGGATTTACCATTTTATATCCATGTCCTTTTATTTAAATTATAGTATTGTAGATTTAATTTTTAGTTTTATTGAGACCCTCTTCTATTTTCTCCAATCTTGTGCTATTTCTCTGGTACTATTTCACGCAGCGACACGAACTGAGCCCAGAAAAGGGATTTTGACCTAGGAAAAATCTATTTCTGGGCGATTGGTTCGTGTCGCCCAGTGAAATCCCACCACTGCCCTGCCCTGACGCCCAAGATTGCCTGCTAACTTCAGGATGGCCACCAGAGGCGCGGTGATCGGCGTGGCGTGGGTTGTAGTGGTAGTAGCTGCCGCCTCGACCTGTGGGTCGGCTCTCTCGTTGAGAATTTTGATATAGGAGAATTCTAAATGGCAAGAAGTTCGTGGTAGTGGTCTCACTCGCCCCAGTCACCATACCGACACCCTTCTTTTATTTTGGGTGAGCGAGTCAGTTATACTGACATCTTCTTTGATTTGTTTTTTCTCTGGTATTTGTTAGCTATTTTACCTTAGAAATAATAAACTAAAGGATTATTTCACGCAGCTACACGAACCAATCGCCCAGAAATAGATTTTTCCTATGTCAAAATCCTTTTTTTCTACTATGATTTACTTTCTGTGTATAAAGCCGCATTGCAATAGCTCTAAAAATGAAGGAAGTTACATTGTTAATTTTTTTTATTTTTTCTTATTTTTCAATAAAAACCAAAATAATCATTTGATCACTGAAATATTTTTTGGAACATCACCTATGTATAACATATAATAATTTCATAAAAATCGGAGCATTATTTTTATATGAGCGGACGCCCCCCTTAGAGAAGGGTGATTGACATTCTACTCTGAACTGACGCTACCAAACCAACATAAACGAATAATATAGAGCCTGTTATTACATTGAAGTGTAAAAGATTTTAGGAATTTTACAGAATTTGTATGGTATAAAGTTACTGGAAATGTAGAAAACAACAAACACAATGATTTTAAAGCTCTGGCCCCTTTCTAGAGTTGCCAGGTGTGGCAT
The DNA here is from genome assembly GCF_015104395.2 of Macrobrachium nipponense. NCBI lineage: Eukaryota > Metazoa > Arthropoda > Malacostraca > Decapoda > Palaemonidae > Macrobrachium > Macrobrachium nipponense. The sequence goes on along the minus strand of NC_087210.1, from coordinate 52,655,528 downwards.
TATTGGGCAGTGTGTCCGAAGATTTAAGAAAACTGTATATCTTCATTTTTTTTGCCGATAGCATTTTGGGTTGTAAGGCTTAGCAGTATCTTTTGTATGATTTTTTATTTGTATTTCAGGCCAATTTTAGCTGCAGTAACTAGATTCCTAGAGCAGTCTCCAAAGTTACAGCCATTTCTGAATGCAGAGAGCCCTAGTTCTAATTTGATACAGAAGAGAAGTGTCACTAAATGGTCTCTATCAAAAGGAAAGCGGAAGACTGTAAAAACTGTAATAAGGCGTTTTAAAAGACTTGATTGGTAAGTTGTTTATTGTATAATAATGGTATATATACCTGTGTGATAAATGTTCATATTGGTGTATATTTATCCACATCTTCCTACTCAAATACAAATCATCGTATTTGATATGTGCTTTCATTATTATGATTAACATAGTTTCAAAGTGTATTTCCAGCACTAGGTACTAGTAGGTGATGGTGGCAAGCAACATTATTTCACATTTATTAGAAAATATTATCTGATGTTGGACCCCTTCTTTTTGGTTCTTTTACCCACTCATTGAATAGTCTGGCATATCGGGGGAGAAGATCACACGTGTCTTCCTCCTCTAACAGTGACTTGGCTGGTGACTGGGGCGCTCACCCAAAATGAAAGGGTGAACATGATCCTTTGGAGAGGCTTTGGTGAGTGCAGGGCATGTAAGTTAATATCTGGGAAAGGAAGGATAAGACCTGAACTGTTGGAGATGTGCCATAAGGGTCTGCAGATGCTAACTAGTTTAATGGTCTTAGGTGATTGGAAGGCTTCTTAGCCATTGCAGATTTCATGGTGGGCATTGAGCTTGAGGAATAGTTTAACTTCTCTCCCAACGCCTTGATCTGGGATTCTGGAAAGAGAGAAGGATCCAGTGAGTCAAGTATCCCCATAAGTGGGTTATTGCCAAGTGTACCTCACATAGTAAACTGTAGGCATTACTGAAGGTTCTTTGCTGCATTCCTTTGGTTCCTAGCTGCAACCATTTTTATTCTTTTGACTGTATCTCCATTCATATTCTATCTCTTCCATCTTTCTTCCCACCATGTAACAATTGCTTCATAATGCAACTGCGAAGTTTTCCTCCAGTTATACCTTTAAAATGAATTTTTGTAATAAAATTAAATTTTATATAATATTTACCAAGTAATTATTTAGCTAACAATTATGCTTGCACGGCATCCCAAATTCAAAACTCGCTGTAACGCGGCTGTTGCTGAGAGTGGGGTGACAGGCCCCATTCACTACAACGGGAGTTTGGAAGCAACAGTAGCCGTACGGCGTCATTCTATTTATTGCCACAAAGTCCATGAAAAATCAGAGAGGAGGAGGGAGGGCTCTGATTTAGCAATTACTTGTTAACCCTTAATGGACAGATTTCTCTTTGGGAGTAGTAACCCTCTTACGCCGATTGGACATATTAAATGTCGAGATAAATTGTCTCCCGGGTGCCGATTGGACGTATTAAACGTGGACATAAAAAAGTTTTTAAAAAATTCGCGAAAAAATACTTATAGGCCTACCAGCCAAAAACTTTTGAATCACGCGCCTTGGGGGATCCTGGGAGCTCACGGATCAAGGCGTTGTTTTGTTTACAATCGTTACGCAGGCGCGCAAGCGCGAATTTCTTTCTATTCGCACTAAAAAGTATCAGTGACATATCTCAGAAATTATTTTGTCACTTTGACATAATTTTTGCACCATTTTAAATTAGCCGTTACATGGAGTATTATATATGAAAATTGTGCACAATTTTATGTAGAATACAACAAAAAAATAAAAAATACTCATGATTGTAGCTTTTATCAGTTTTGAAATTTTTTCATATAAATAACGCTGTGCCAAAATTTCAACCTTCGGTCAACTTTGACTCTACCGAAATGGTCGAAAAACGCAATTGTAAGCTAAAACTCTTATATTCTAGTAATATTCAATCATTTACCTCAACTTTGCAACAAATTGGACGTCTCTAGCACAATATTTCGATTTATGGTGAATTTATGAAAAAAAAACACATTTTTTCCTTAACGGTCCGTGCGGTTAAACTCTTCCTAATATAATTTTTTGTTGTCCGATGTGTCCGTAGTGTTTGCAACCATTTTAAATTTGCTGTTATATAAAGTTTTATATATGGAAATGTGCAAAATTTCATGCACAATACAACTGAAAACAACCCATGGTTGTAGCTTTTATCAGTTTTGAAATATTTTCATATAAATAACGATAAGTGCCAAAATTTCAACCTTCGGTCTTACAGTCTAGTAATATTCAGTCATTTATCTTCATTTTGAAACAAATTCAAAGTCTCTAGCGCAATATTTAGATTTATGGTGAATTTAAAAAAAAAAAAAACTTTCCTTCCCTCCGCGCGCTGATTCTCTGCCGCAAATCTCCGAAATGCGTACGTTGCACTCTCGTTATATTTGCTCCGTTTCATATTAGGCGTTTCATAGAGTTTTATATATGGAAATGTGTGCAATTTCATGTAGAATACAACAAAAAATAATTAAAGGTTGTAGCTTTTCTCATTTTCCAAATATTTGCATATAAAAAAAATATATAAAAATAATTCGACATTCGGTCAACTTTAACTCGTCCGAAATGGTCGAAAACTGCAATTGTAAGCTAAAACTCTTACATTATAGTAATATTCAATCATTTATCTTCATTTCAAAACAAATTGGAAGTCTCTAGAACAATATTTAGATTTATGGTGAATTTTTGAAAAAAAATTTTTACGTCCGCGCGTTACGAATTCATGCATCATTTTGTGATAATATTTTCTCTGTGTTGCTTTGATCGTTTTACAATGTGTTTTATACCCAAATGATCGCCATTTAGTGTACAATAGAACGAAAAAAATTAACATGTTAGCGTTAACCGTTTTGCTCACAGAGCGATTTGAATACAATTATATATGAAATTTTTTTTTCGCGCTATCATATATCGCATTATTTATATATGATAATGTTTTTTTTTTTTTTTCATTTCTGATGGTTGCATACTAAACTTCAGGCAATGACAAAAAAAGGAGCCAAAAATGAACTCTTAATCTTGAAAACTAAGCATGCTGTGATTTAAAAAAAAAAATATTTTATTTTTCCGCTTCTGCGCTCACTCCCTCGGTATACGGGAGATGATTTTTATTATACCCCTTCGGCATAAGGGGGTTAAGTGCCATCGATTTGGAAAGAATCAGGCGGAAAAGAGGTGCCAATACTTCTATAGCCCATAACTTCACTAATTGCAACTTTTACACTGGCTAAAACCATGAATCAGGTGTCTCATGATTTCAGTTTTGCTTGTAACTTCAAGGGGAATGTAATGCGGCTGTCTCACATGATGTCTTTTTGTAAATTTGCTCGTAAATATATTAAGGGGTTGCTGTTGGTTTTTGTTCTTGTCTTTTACATTAGTATGTCGCTTGTAAATGTAATTTTGCAAAGAAATATTAGGAAAATCATGTAAAATAAAAAAAAGTTTGAATCTTCATTCTCAGTAAATTTACATAAATATTTTTCAACAAATATGCTAAGAATTTATTACCGATTTTATTTCTTATCTGTTTTGATATTGTGTGAGCTGTAATTATAATTGTACAAAATAAAATAAACTTACTATTTAACCCTTAAACGCCGATTGGACATATTATACGTCGACATAAATTGTCTGTTGGGTGCCGATTGGATGTATGGTACGTCAATATAAAAAAGTTTTTTAAAAATTTGCGGGAAAAATACTTATAGGCCTACCAGGCAAAAACTTTTGAATCACACGCCTTGGGGGATCCTGGGAGCTCACGGATCAAGGCGTTGTTTTGTTTACAATCGTTACCCTGGCGCGCAAGCGCGAATTTCAATCTTCTCACACTAAAAAACATCAGCGACACATCTCGGAAATTATTTTGTCACTTTGACTAAATTTTTGCACCATTTTATATTAGCCGTTACATGGAGTATTATATATGAAAATGTGCACAATTTCATGTAGAATACAGCTAAAAACAACTCATGGTTGTAGCTTTCATCAGTTTTGAAATATTTTTATATAACTAATGATAAGTGCCAAAATTTCAACCTTTGGTCAACTTTGACTCTACCAAAATGGTCACAAAATGCAATTGTAAGCTAAAACTCTTATATTCTAGTAATATTCAATCATTTACCTTTATTTTTCAACAAATTGGAAATCTCTAGCACAATATTTTGATTTATGGTGAATTTATGAAAAAAACTTTTTCCTTACATCAGCGCGGTAACTTCTGAAAAAATCATAAATTTTTTTGTCCGATTGTCGTAATGTTTGCACCATTTTAAATTAGCCGTTACATAAAGTTTTATATATAAAAATGTGCGCAATTTCATGTAGAATACAACTAAAAACAACCCATGGTTGTAGCTTTTATAAATTTTGAAATACTTTCATATAAATAACGATAAATAGAAAAAATTCGTCCTTCGGTCAACTTTAACTCGACCGAAAGTCTAGTAATATTCAATCAATTACCTTCATTTTGCAACAAACGGGAAGTCTCTAGCACAATATTTTGATTTATGGTGAATTTTTGAAAAGTTTTTTTTTTTACGTCTGCACGTTACGAATTCATGCATCATTTTGTGATAATATTTTCTCTGTGTTGCCATGATTGTTTTACAATGTGTTATATACCAAAATGATTGCAATTTAGTGTACAATACAACAACAAAAATTAATTTGTTAGCTTTAACAGTTTTGCTCACAACGCGATTTGTATGCAATTATATATGAAATGTTTTTTTCACGCTGTCATATATATATATATCCCAATATTTATGTATGATAATTATATTTTTTTCATTTCTGATAGTTGCATACTAAACTTCAGGCAATGACAAAAAAAGGAGCCAAAAATGAACTCTTAATCTTGAAAACTAAGCGTGCTGTGATTTTTTGAAAAAAACATTTTTTCCGCTTCGGCGCTCACTCGCGAATGACGCCGGCATACTGGAGACAATTTTTAAAATACCGCTTCGGCATTTAAGGGTTAATATGGGTAATAATAAGGATTTTCCCTTGTCTCTTTCCTGTTCTGGCATGTTGTTCTTTTCGTCATTTCCAGAAATTCTGACATTAAAAAATCCAACTTTTCCAATATATTTGATCTTCCTTCTTCATAATTATTTATTTTGTGTATGAATCTGCAATTATCTCCGTATCTGCACCATCCCCTGGCATCGTATATACAGTGCTTGTTCCTCACGCTGTATCTTGGAGCTGATGCTTGCATTCTTGATGCTGACATTCCATAGCACAGTGATGGCTTGTTTTTTTCCTTCACCTCATGTTCTTTGTTCTTTTCTTTATTTGTTTCTTTTTTTATTTTGGATGTTATTATTTAATTTATTTTGATTCATGACTACAGGGTGCATATATTTACATTTTTTTGTTGAACTTACATCCTTTGCCTTCTTTAAAGTTTTACATATTTTTGGATGTAGATCTCTGCATTCAATCTCATAGCCTTCTAGGTATGCACATTTGCCATAAATCTCATAATTGTGACATACCTTGGGATGTTTGTAGTAACATCTTTCACCGAATCTGCAATTTCCTCTTTTCAAAAGGGTGCAGACTGTCTTTTTTTTTCTTTTTTTTTCTTGCTCTTTCCCATCAGTATGATCTGTGTAAAGCCTCTTCTGGATTTTACTTTGTGTTGTCAGGTGCTTTATTTCATCGTATGTATGCTGCTGTATTGCCTCATATGTAGTATCTATGAGTATCTTTGCACCCATACTCTTGTCCTGCTCTTTGTTTTCATTATTTTTGTTCTGCCATTTCAGTTTTGTTTTCTTCTTTTCTATTTTCCTCTTCTTTCTCTTCTTCGTCTTCTTCATCCTGTACTATTTGCACATTAAGTCTCGATTTAATAACATTATCTATCCATGATAGACATGTTGAGCAAAATACTCTTGTATCCTTACTTGTATTTTGCTGGACTTCTGGGCATTGAGGATGTGTGGGTATGTTGCATGCATAGCATTTCCTGATCAGGTTTTGTGAATTTACTATGCTTTACCACACCTTATACAGTTTGCATGATTTAGGCATTCTTTTTCCTATTGCATCAATTAGTATATTCACAATATTCACCTTATTCATTTTATTTGTTGATTCATGTAAATTTTTTTTATAAGTCTCTTGGCCACTTGAATTTTTTCTGGGCTCAGCTCGTGTCGGCCTATGAAATATCCTTAAGATCATTATTTCTAGGTAAAATTAATCTAAAATTACCAGAGAAAAAATAAAATCAAGAAAATGTCAGTAAAACTGACTCGCTCACTCTTTAAAAGAAGTGTCGGTATGGGAATAGAGGCGAGTGGGATCACTACCACGAGTCATTTACCATTTAGACCTTCCAACATAAAATCCCCACCAGAGAGAGCTGATACTAAAGGGTGATGCGGCCGCTACTACTACTACTACTACCGACGCCACGGACAGCAGCGCCCCTAGCGGTCATCCTTAATCTTTAGCTTTACAGTGCTAGGTGCATTTTTCCCTTGTGTTGTTTTTCACCGGATTATTATCACCCATTACGATGGAACGTGCTGCAATTGCTTCGGCTAAGTTAAGTGCCTCATAAGTAGTATTTCCTGGTATTCCAGTCTTCCAGGGACCAGTATTTTCCTTTTTATAGGTCATATACGGTCTCCCGGTTGACTCGTGGCGGCCGTGTGCCGCCTCGTGTTTTTAAGATTTCCCAGTCTCCCATACTGGGGCATCTTATGCTTATGGGCTTTTTATATTTACGTTCATCGTTTTATTACATCGTTTTTATAGCTAGGACACAGCCCTTTTACCATTTTTCTCTTAGTTTGGTATTTAGGGCTATACTGTGTTTTTCTGGCCCAGCATCCCAGCTCTTGCTCTTCATCGGCTACCTCTTGCTCCGAGTAGTCGACTGTTCTTCGGATCAGTTCGCCTCCTCCTGGGCTTCTTTTTCTTTTACTAAAAGTGTCTCTTCTTCCTTTACGATGTATTATCAGTGTTATTTAGGTGTTAGGCTTGCCCTAGGTGCTTTGTGCCATGTGTTGGTACAGGCTGGTTCACGTGGCCCCTCTGTGGTTGTGTTGCTATCGCGGCTTAGGCCACCTGCGATCACGTGTCCCTTAGCACCTTACCCTTCCCCTTCCCTCCCTACCATGTGATAGGGAGGGGTCTGGTGGATCTCCTTGGTTGTCACGACAACCACCGTAGCCTACTTCCCTCTCCCTCCGAGGAGGCCAGGAGTTCCGTACCAGCTGGGGTATAGGGCGACCACTTGTCTCGGGTACCGGGTTACCGACGGATAGTAAGTAGCGACGGGGGGTGGATGGTAGGCCACCCCCCCCCCCCCTCTCTCGTCGCCGTGGTGTTCACGGGCCGGGGACCACCCGGGCACTCCTCTAGTAGACGGAAAGTTTTATACCTCATTATATACGGATATACCCTTACTGTTACGATGACTTTTAGTTTTAATTATTTTATTAGTACTATCTCCATCGTTCTCCGTCGTGGTTTCATGGCTCCTCACCACTCCTGGTTGGAATCTTTTTCCTGTCTCCGGCGTAAGCCTCAGACCTCCACCAACCGCCTAGCTAACCACACGTATTACGGCGGGGCTCTAGTTTAATCTAACTTACATGCTCCGGCATGCAGCGGAGTATTTGTTAGGCTGTAAGTGTGCACTCTGATACTCATGTATCTCTCCACTTACAGGCTACCAACTGCCAGGTTCCAGGTTGCAACGCTACGTTGTACGACCCCTGCGCCCATGAAGAGTGTAGGACCCACGCCCTGTGTGCCACCAACCACAACGGGCTGATCGTTTGGCACCCGGAGGCATGCACCATCTGCTATGACCTCGTGAGTCAGCTTTTGGGTGGGGTAAGTTTACTCCTGGACATTTCTTTCTTCGTCTTATCATTCACTAACCCTTAGTTTTAAGCTTCTTTAAAACCGTATCCGCCGCTAGAAGCTTCATATCGCCTTCTCTTACAGGCTGCCGCCGTGAAGGAAGTCGCCCTGGCAACCCTGAAAGCTTGGGTGGGCGGCTTCGGGAAGAACGCCGCCAAGGGCCAGCCTTATATGCTCGACAAGAAGCTGGCCGTCCAGATCTTCCCCGGAGGCAAGGCGACAGGGTATGTGGACCCCATCTCGGCAGCCCCACTCATAGCTTCTATTCAGCAGGAGGTGCAGCAGGCGTTCGGGTCCGTCTCGACGCAGGAGCCGGTCCCAGATGTGGCCAACCTGGACCTGAATATCGAGCCTATGGCGGTAGGGGCAGAGGATTTGTTGGTTGAGGTAGGTGTGTCGGGCGCCCAAGGTCTATCCTTGGGCGCTCCTGGATCTTCTTCCCCTGTTCCTTCTTCTTCTTCCTTCCAAGGCTTCACAGGGATCTGAGATCCTGCTCGTTCTCCCGCTCTCTCTGTACCCCGAAGGTGAAGGGACAGAGAGAACAGAAGAAACCCTACATAAGACGACTTCTAAGAAGTCGTCGTCTTCTTCAGCTAGGAAGTCTACGACTTCCTACGCAGAAACGGTGAAAACGAAGCCTAGCTCTTCCTATTCAAAGAGCTCTAGAAGCAAGGCTTCTAAGGAGAAGGCTCGCGCTCCGGCCGAGCCAACGCCTTCTCCGGCATCTACCGGATCTACTCCGGTAACTCCTGTTGGGGTGGCGGGACCGAGCTCTTTTGATCCCACCACTTTCTCAGCAGTAGTGATGCAGCAAGTGGGAGAGATGGTTGGCTCTCTTGGTTCCAAGTTTGAGCAAATGTTTGCCCAGCTGTCAAACACGATCAACCAGTCTGGTCAGTCCATCCAAGACCTCTCTAACCGAGTTAGAGAGCATGACGACTGCTTTGCTGGCCTCAATCAGGCCCCTCAGCCAAGCTCCCCTGTAGCAGGTACTGGTCTCTTACAGCTACCTCCTTATGAATCCCTACCAGCCTTCTCTATGGATAATCCATGGAGAGTGGCCGCTTATGCCCCCTTCAAGGACAGCATGATTTCTATCCCGGAGTGTGGAACTCGAAGGATTGAGGACTTCGAGTTCTACCCTCCCGGACTGACTCAGCCTTTCATAGGGTATGCTAGGCTGACCGTAACTGCTCTCAATAGAGAGGATAAGATCTCCCGAGAGACTGTGCTATATAGTAGGGATCATGCACAGAGAGAATGGGTTCACTGCCTGGAGGATTGGGACTGTACCAATACCAAACTCCAGGCATTCAAGAGTCCCTTTACTATCTTCGCCACGGAGGAGGAGGCTTCTCTTCCGTTCGCTACTAAGGTAGTAGAAGCGACTCTACAGGCAGTCCTCAAAGACGAGTCCCATTGCCACAGTTGAGGGAGGCGGAATCTACATCTCCGCTCTTCCCGTCCTTCGGAGAATTGTGGGAGAACCTACCTGCCACTTTCTCAGTAGGTAAGCTGAAGCCAGACTGCGCGATGGATCAGTTTGGCGAGAAGCTCCCGAGACTGCCTGATAGCCTTATTCAGGCAGAGTTCGATGCCCGTACAAGATTTGGGAGGTCTCTTAACTCCCTTATCATTACGGAGATGGCTGCCCTGTCCTATGCTACAGAACCGCTATTCAAGATACTGGCTAAATCCCAGCTCCAGACGGTTCAAGCCGATGCTTTTGACTTCTTCTTAGCCAGAAGGAACTGCCGAAAGCATGTCTTGCAGGAGGCAACGATCAGGCATGACCCTAATAGACTCTTAGCTTCCAGCATGTGGGGTGCGGACATCTTCCCAGAGGCCTCTGTGAATGAGGTGCACCACGAGGCTTTGCTAGGCTTAACCAGAGACCTTAGAGCCAGATGGGTGGGGCATCTCTTCCAAGAGGAAACAAGAGACCGCCCCTGCTGCTGGTAAGAAGCTAAAGAAAACGGGTAGGAGATTCCAACCCTATCAAAAACAACAGCAGCAACAGCATTTCGTTCAGGCCGTCCCAGTTACACAACAGGGACAGCCGTCAACCTCAAAGCAGACACAGCCCATTCTCCTGTTGTCTCCTCAAAGTCAACCTTCGACCTCTTACGCAGTCTCGCCGGCCTTCAATTCGATGTATGAAAGCCAGGCCTACCCAACCTTCAACAGGTTCTCTAGGGGTAGCAGGGCGAGAGGCCACTTTCGCCAGCGTGGCACAGGAAGAGCTGCAAGAGGCAAGCACTTCAGAGGAGGGCGCGGAGGTCAACCCGCTCAACAACAGTGAGGCTCCCCAGGTAGGAGGGAGGCTGTTCCTCTTCCGTCACAGGTGGGGGTTCAGCAAATGGGCACAGAGCATCGTGTCCAAAGGATTGGGTTGGAGTTGGATCAAAGATCCTCCTCCAATCATATTCTATCAAGTACCATTAAAGGAGTTGACAGATTATGCGGAGGAACTCCTTCAGAAAGGAGCTATTGCGAGAGTCAAGCATCTAAAATTTCAAGGTCGCTTATTCAGCGTGCCAAAGAAAGGCTCAACAAAAAGAAGGGTAATCTTAGACTTGTCAAAGCTAAACTCTTTCATTCGTTGCGACAAGTTCAAAATGCTCACCATCTCGCAGGTACGGACCTTACTTCCCCGTGGGGCCGTCACAACCTCTATCGATCTTACAGACGCATACTATCATATCCCTATAGCCAGACACTTCCGTCCATTCCTAGGCTTCAAACTAGGAAATCAGAAGTTCTCATTGAAAGTGATGCCCTTCGGTCTGAATGTAGCACCCAGGGTATTCACGAAAATAGCAGAAGTGGTAGTTCAACAGTTGAGAACTCAAGGGATAATGGTAGCAGCGTACCTCGACGATTGGTTGATCTGGGGTTCCAGATAAACAAAACTAAATCCAGACTCACTCCGGAGTCTCGTTTTCAGTGGCTAGGAATCCAATGGGATTTGTCTTCCCACAATCAGTCAATTCCAGTGGTCAAAAGAAAAGAAATAGCCAAGTCTGTGAGACAATTTCTCAAATGCAAACAAACATCAAGGAGAAACCAGGAAAGAATCCTAGGTTCTCTTCAGTTTGCCTCAGTGACAGACATCCTCCTGAAAGCAAGGCTGAAAGATATAAATCGAGTTTGGCGATCGAGAGCAAACGTCAAATCTCGGGACAAGTTGTCAGTAATTCCACAGATCCTTCGCAATCAGCTCCGTCCATGGACAAAAGTGAAGAATCTTGCCAAATTGGTACCCCTTCAATATCCCCTTCCAGTGTTAACCATTCACACGGATGCCTCCCTGTCCGGTTGGGGGGGATATTCTCAATTCAAGCAAGTTCAGGGGACTTGGTCAGTTCAGTTCCGCCAGCTCCACATAAACGTTCTGGAAGCAATGGCAGTATTTCTTACCCTGAAGAGACTCCTTCCCCCGAAGAAGTCTCATCTAAGACTAGTTTTGGACAGTGCAGTGGTAGTACATTGCATCAACAGAGGAGGGTCCTAATCCAAACACGTGAATCATGTCATGATAGCCATCTTTGCTCTAGCAGACAAGCACAGATGGCATCTGTCTGCCACTCACCTGGCAGGGGTAATTAATGTGATAGCGGACGCTCTGTCCCGGTCAGTCCCTCTGGAGTCAGAATGGTCCCTAGACGACAGGTCATTCCAGTGGATATGCCGGAGAGTCCCAGGTCTCCAAGTAGATCTCTTCGCCTCACAAGCGAACCACAAGCTCCCTTGCTATGTGGCCCCCAACCTGGACCCTCTGGCCTATGCCACGGACCCCTCCCTGTCGTTAGACTGAATCAATGGAGGAAAATCTATGTATTTCCTCCAGTGAATCTTCTTTTGAAAGTCTTGAGCAAGCTGAGGACTTTCAAGGGACTAGTAGCTCTGATTGCTCCAGACTGGCCAAAAAGCAACTGGTATCCTCTGCTTCTGGAATTGGGTCTCCGACCTCAACGGATTCCCAATCCCAAGCTGTCGCAATCAGTACAAATGAGGACTGTGTTCGCTTCCTCAGGAATTCTTCAGACCCTAACTTTATGGACTTCATGAAGTTTGCGGCTAAAAAAGATGCTAACATCCACAAAACATCCTCTTTCTAGAATCAGATAAAAGAGAGTCAACTATTAGACAATATGACTCAGCTGTTAAAAAATTAGCATCCTTCCTGAAAGAATCAAACACTACGACCATGACAGTTAACTTAGCTATATCCTTTTTCAGGTCCTTGTTTGATAAAGGCTTAGCAGCTAGCACTATTACTACTAATAAATCGGCTTTGAAGAAAATCTTTCAGTTGGGTTTCCAAATAGACCTAACAGAATCTTACTTTACGTCTATTCCCAAAGCCTGTGCTAGACTTAGACCACTTCTCCCAAAAGGCCTACTTCAGTTTCATGGTTCTTAAATGATGTCCTCAAACTAGCCTCAGATACTGACAACTCGTCTTGCACATTCATAATGCTTCTTAGAAAGACGTTATTTTTGTTAAGCCTGGCTTCAGGAGCCAGAATTTCAGAACTGTCGGCTCTATCCAGAGATGCGGGTCATGTGGAATTTCTCCCCTCAGGAGAAGTTCTACTTTCTCTG
>NC_087210.1:52310450-52330450 GCF_015104395.2 Macrobrachium nipponense | reverse complement strand
TACGGGACCAATAGACACTCAAAAGGAAATGGAGAGAAACAAGGTATTAGAAGTGTAACAGGACAAAAACCTTGCAGTCACACTGCAACCATTGTTAGCAGTTTGTGGAAAATAAGATGGAAAAAGAATATGAAGGAGGTACAGTAAAAAGAATGAAAGGGGTTGTAGCTGGTAAAAGACACTAAAAAGGACCTTGGATAATGCCAACAATGCACCACGTGTCGTGCACTGATAGCACTAACTCCTTATGGGGAATTTTTCCTACAGAAAATTTGTATGCAAGCCCTGTTGAAATTGAAATATCCTTCAACAGCTGCTGCTTCAGTTGTCGGAAGGTTATTAATATGGTGGTCAAGGTGTGTGTATGATAACTGATCAGGGAAATCTGCCCACTCATCTGACGGAAGGCTCACTTTACCATTCAGCCACTGTGACAATGTAGGGAAATTACAGGCGACAGTCAATATATACTTCAGGTTCGTATATCTAGATAAATGCACACATTTGTGAACTGTCCTACAGGAATACAAACCTTAACATAAAAATTTTTTAAAGTGAACTGTATTTTTCCTAACTATACAAACCTGAGGTCCTTTACAATATGAATATGCTTGCGGTAAAGCTGGAACACGGCCGTTAAAACTCTTGAATGAGGTGGTTAGTCAAGAACTACCATCCGGTAGGCAGAGAGACTTGCATGCCCGGATGTAAACATTCCACTGTCTTTCAGCCCAGGTTTCAGGTTGAAGGGTGGCATGAGGTGAGCAATAGTGTAAAGGGCCTCAGGTTTGTTTTGTTATGAAAAATCAAATTTACTTTCAAAAATTGTGATTATACAAACCATTGGTCCTATACAACTCACTAATTGTAGGGAGGAATCTGAGTGAGTCCCTAGAACTGACTAAGTTTAGCACACCTGGGCTGCTACTCCTGGTCGAAAGAGCAAGGAGTGCCCTGCCTCTGACAAATTGTGAGATCAAGAGTCAGCCTTCTGGCCCTTTTCGAAATGAGTGAGATATCGTAACTCATACATCAAAAGCTGGAAAGAATATTCAGTTGGAGGTAGTAAGGCAAAGCACTGAAAAGGTTTTGCCTTATTGCCTGAGTCACCTTCCTCCCCTTGCTAGCGAACGAGCGGAATTGCTTCTATGATTCTAACAAGAAAAATAAAAAAAGGAAGCTCAATGTGTAGGCTTACCGCATCAAGCACCAGACAAGCAAGTGTAGGTTCGAGTCCTATTCTCAACCTGAAGGAAGAGAAGTAGAAGGACGAGAAGGGAGGAGGACAGGGCAGTCACTCTCGTATCCTTCTTACCTCTAGAACTGCACAGCTTAGGCGAGATGCAACTCCTAAAGGAGCTGGGTAAGAGAAAATGATACTGTTATGATACAATAAAGTTTTATACATACTTACCTGGCAGATATATACTTAGCTATTTGACTCCGTCGTCCGACAGAATTTCGAATTTCGCGCACACGCTACCGATAGGTCAGGTGATCTACCGCTCTGCCACTGGGTGGCAGGAATAGGAACCGTTCCCGTTTTCTGTCAGATTTCTCTCTACCATCTGTCTCCGGAGGGGAGGATGGGTGGGCAATTAATTGTATATATCTATCAGGTAAGTATGTATAAAACTATTGTATCATAACAATATCATTTTTATACATTCAACTTACCTGACAGATATATACTTAGCTGATTCACACCATTGGAGGAGGGTAAAAGACAGCTAATAACTGATTTAAACAGAAATCACAAACATACGTTGTAGGTAATAAATAATTAAAACCTTGGTTCCTCCTCTAGGTTAGACTGAAGACTTCAATGGTTACTGTCCAGGAGTCTGCTTAGTCCTCATGAGCCTCAGTGAGATATTTTGATCTATGGCTAAGAGTTCTTGTAGGTCTGCCAAAGGGGTCTTATCCGCTTACTTGGCAAGATCCTGGAAAGGACTATGTCAAAGGGTGCTGATCCACTTACTTGACAAGAACCTTACTTAAGGAGCACAATACCGATCCCGATCACCTTACCCTAACACCCGTGTTAGTTCTAAGATTGCAAGGAGTTATCCCCGAACCCCTTGCAAACAACCAATAACTCAAATTACACACATACAAATCACGTAAAAGTACAAAAGGACATATAAAATAAAAATTTTGTACAACCCAGCTTGTAAGACACATTCGCAGTTCCTTACTGACAAAAGCAACGGCCGCCTGTGCGACATCAAGCGCCCTTGCCAGTAGAAAACCCCGAACCAGTCTCAAAAGGGAGGTTTACGTACACATATAAGACAAAACTATTTTGTACAACCCAACCTATAAGATACATTCGCAGTACCTTACTGACAAAGGCAACGGCCGCCTGTGCGACATCAAGCACCCCTGCCAGTAGAAAACCGAGAACCCATCTCAAAAGGGAGGTTTACGTACAATTTAAAGACAAGATATATAAATTTTAAGGATCGGTATGCGTTCCAAGCCCCAGCACTGTATCCGCTGATACGAAAGGACCTAGAGAGAAGCACTTCTCGTAGGTAACTCTGACATCTTTAGGGTAGTGGGATGCAAATACTGAATTGCATCTCCAGTAAGTCGCATTTATAATGTCTTTCATAGCCATGTTTTTATGGAAAGCTAAAGACGTGGCTACAGCTCTTACCTCGTGAGCTTTTACCCGAAGAGTTTTTAAAGAATCATCTGTGCATTTGCCATGAGCCTCAGTGATTACACTCCTGACAAAAAATGCTAAGGCGTTTTTGGACATGGGTCTCTTTGGATCCCGAACCGCACACCACAGACTTTGTTTACATCCCCCTAGTTCTTCCTTCTTCTTGAGATAGAACTTAAGAGCTCTCACAGGGCATAAAGTTCCTTTCCATGTCCTCTCCCACCAAGTCTGAAAGACTCTTCACTTCAAAACTCCTAGGCCAGGGTTTTGAAGGATTCTCGTTCTTGGCCAGAAATAGAGTCTGGAAAGAACAGATCGCTGCGTCCTTCTTAAATCCAACCCGAGAATCAAGGGCGTGGATTTCAGTAGTTCTTTTAGCTGTTGCTAAAGAAAGGAGAAAAATACATTTTCTCGTCCAATCTCTGAACGAGGCAAGGTGGGGAGGCTCAAACTTTTCCGATGAAAGGAATTTAAGTACCACATCCAGATTCCAGCTTGGAGTAACCGAAGATATAGATTTCGAGGTCTCGAACGATCTTATTAAGTCGTGAAGATCCTTGTCTTCTGCCAAATTTAAGCCCCTGTTCCTAAAAACTGCAGAGAGCATGCTTCGGTATCCTTTAATAGTGGAAACTGACAGCTGGGATTCCTCCCTAAGGAATATCAGAAAGTCTGCCACATTGGTCACAGAGGTATCGGAGGAGGACAGCTTATTCTTCCTACACCACCTCCTGAACACATCCCACTTCGACTGATAGACCCGAATAGTTGACGATCTTCGGGCTCTAGCGATTGCTTTCGATGCTTTGCTTGAAAAGCCTCTCGCTCTGACAAGTCTTTCGATAGTCGAAAGGCAGTCAGAGCGGAGCGTGGGAGGTTTTGAAATGGTACCTCTCGAGAATGGGGTTGATTTGTTTTGGAAAGATCTATTTCTGTTTGGAAGTGATCTGGGTAAGTCCACTGTCCATTCCTGTACCTCTGTGAACCAATCTTGTGAGGGCCAAACCGGGGCGATGAGGGTTAGTCTTGTCCCTTTTGATGCTACAAACTTCTTCATTACTACTCCCAGTAGCCTGAAAGGGGGAAAGGCATAAGCATCTAGGCCTGACCAATTCAGCAGCATGGCATCCACCGCTATCGCTCTCGGGTCTTCCACTGAGGAGCAGAAGTTCTCTATCCTCCTGGATAGGAATGTCGCGAACAGATCTATCTGTGGTCTGCCCCACAAGGACCACAGATTTTGACACACTTGTTCGTGGAGAGTCCACTCTGTGGGGAGAACTTGGTTTGTCCTGCTGAGTGTGTCTGCCCTCACATTTTTCTCTCCTTTTACGAATCTGGTCAGAAGGGTAATGTTTCTTTCCTTTGTCCACGATAACAGATCTCTCGTTATCTCGTAAAGGGAAAACGAGTGAATCCCCCCCTGCTTTCTGATATAAACCAACGCCGTGGTATTGTCTGCGTTGACTTGTATCACCTGATTTTTTATCTCCGGTTCGAAGAACTTCAGTGCCAGTAATATTGCATACAATTCCTTGGCGTTTATATGCCAGGCTTCCTGATCCTTCTTCCATCGGCCTGACACTTCTCTTACTCCTAGAGTCGCTACCCATCCCATCTCTGATGCGTCTGAGAACAAGATTTGGTCTGGGTTCCAAACCTCTAGACATATGCCCTCGTTCTTTTCGAGAGGGTCCAGCCACCACTTTAGGTGATTCTTCACCTCTAAGGGAATCGCGAGAGAGTCTGAAAGTTGTCCCTCTTTCCAACTCCACGTTCTCCTTAGGAAGAAAGGCTTAACCATTCCCTTGCTGAACTTCGTTCTTTCCTTAGGAAGTTCGTGACTTTCTGCATTCCTCGGACTAATCTTTCCTGGGAAGGAAAAGCCCGAAAACCCTGAGAATCCATCCGAATCCCCAAACAGACTAAGACCTGACTGGGGATCATCTGCGATTTCTTGAGGTTGACGAGCAATCCTAGAGATTTCGTCAAATCCAATGTTGTCTGTAGATCCTCCAAACATTGCTCCTCCGACTTGGCTTGTATCAACCAATCGTCGAGATAAAGGGAGATGTTTACGCCTTCCAGATGTAGCCATCTGGCTACATTCCTCATCAGGTACGTAAATACCTGAGGAGCCGTGGAGAAGCCGAAGCACAAGGCCCTGAACTGGTAGATCTTTCCTTGCGTCACAAATCTGAGATACTTCCTCGACGATGGGTGAATAAGAACATGAAAGTAAGCATGCTGAAGGTCCAGAGAGACCATCCAGTCTCCCGGATGCAGGGCTGACAGCACTGAGGCAGACGTCTCCATGGAGAATTTCTTCTTCTCCACGTATCAGTTCAGGATGCTCACATCTAGGACAGGTCTCCATCCTCCTGACGCTTTCGGTACTAAGAAGAGGCAATTGTAAAACCCCGGGGAGTATGGATCCTGAACCTCTTCTATTGCTTCCTTGTCCCTCATCGTTGTAACCATCTGAAGAAGTGTCTCTCTCAGAACAGGGTCCTTGTACTTTGCCGACAATTCCTTCGGAGATGTTGACAAAGGTGGTCTGTCTAGAAAGGGTATGATGTATCCCTTTTCCAGAACAGACAAAGTCCAAGGGTCGTCTTCCCTTGAGGCCCAGACTCCTACAAACTTCAGGAGTCTGGCACCTACAGATGTTTGGAGGACTTCGTTGCTACTTTGACTTCTTAAAAGGTCGGAAGGAGGACCTTCCTCGCTTATCGGAAGTCTTTCTTTTCGTTGGAGGTCGAGAGGAGGTGCCTCCATGAAAGGGCACAGTAGGCGTACGAGTCACCTTCTTTGTAATAGGTACAGCTGGTCTCGTCTTTTTGGTGGATTGAACCAAAAGATCCTGCGTTGCCTTCTCAGAAAGTGATCGTGAGATGTCCTTCACCAACTGAGAAAGGAACAGATGTTCCGACAACGGAGAATACAAGAGGGCTGACCTCTGGGAAGGAGAAACGGCTTTTGTCAAGAAAGATCCGAACCGGGATCTCTTCTTTACAATTCCTGACCCAAAGAGAAATGTCAGCTCTCCCGAACCATCCTGTACTTCCTTATCCATGCAGGATAAGATACTATGCAACACTTCTGGCTCTAAAAAAGTCTGGATCCTTTGTCTTTTTAGCCAACACCACAAGGGACCAATCCAGGAAATTGAAAACTTCCAATACATGGAAAAGTCCCTTAAGGTGCTGATCCAACTCGGACATGCTCCAATATGCTTTCGCCGAGCTAAGAGAATGCCTTCTAGAAGCCTCAACTAAGCTTGAGAAATCAGCTTCTGCAGACGAAGGGAGCATAAGCCCCATAGCTTCCTCCGTTCTGTACCAAATCCCTCTCCTACCTCCCAATTTGCAGGGGGGAGAGCAATAAACTGTCTTCACAGCCTCTTTCTTAGAGTTCATCCATGTATTCAAAGACTGAAGAGCCTTCTTCATTGATATCGCTGGCTTCAACTTTAAAAATGAAGAGGACTTCGGTGTTTTGGTACTCGAAAATAGTGATCTCGGAGAAGGAGCTGCAGGGCTTGAAGAATCTCCAAACTCTTGCAGGAGAAGTGAAGCTAGCACCTTATAATTAGAAAGGCCTTCATTGGTTGAAATTTCTTCTTCCGACATGTCTTCCAATTCCACATTCGTAGGGGAACGAGTTCTTTTAGAAGAATCTCTATCCGGGTATCTTGTTTCCCGGGGCGAAATACTCCTGGAAGGAGATAGACTAATAGACCTAGAAGCCTTTTCTAGTCCTTCTACTGAATTCTTTCGAGAAGTGGAAGTAGAAACCGTCACTTTTGAAGCTCCAATCACTTTCTCAGGAGTTCGACTAGTGTTAGCCTTGGAAGGAGATCTACTCCCACAAGAAGAATCACTACTGGTTGACATATTGTGTCTGACAGGCGCCTGGATGGCGCCACCCGCCTAGATGTAGCTTCTTCCAATCCTATTTCTGAGCGTTTCTCGGACGCCTGGCCGGCTCTTTTTGCTTTGATGGCTCTTCTCGCTCATCTAGCGCCTCATGTCTGAAGGACTCCTCGCTCCTGGCTGGCGCCACACGTCTGTCTTGGCTGGCGCTTCTCGCCTGAATGTCTCGCGCTTAGTTAGCGTCTCGGTAACCTTTTTACGGCAGACAGAATCCTCATTTTCGTCTGAAGTAACTCGTCCAGCTGGAGCCTCGCGTCTAGTTGGCGTTTTGCGCCTGTCTGGCGCTTGGCGCCTGGTTGGCTCTTGAGTCCGACTCATCGCAGGTCTATGCAAGACTGACGAGACTGACGAACCATCATCTGATGACGAAACTTGTTTCCTAGGAATCTCGTACAACGGAGTTCTAGATTTCTTCACTGGAAGACGAGAATCCTTTCTTCTGGGAGGATCTCTCGATAGGACTCCGACGAGAGAAGCAATCGACTCCTGCATGTTTTTTAAGATTCTCGTCGTCTCTGTATTTGGGTCTAAAGGAGGGGAAGGAGAACGATCTTTCTCATGTTCCCACGACCCCGCAGGAGAACACAATCGACTTCTTGCTTTCTTACTTTCTGATGGTAAATCCTCGGGAAACTGCTCGGGACTCGAGTTTAATTGAGTTTTTTTCCAGCTCCTCTTCAGGGGACGGGAAAGGTCCGCAGACCTCCATCCTCTCTTGGGAGACGAATTTTCCGAAGACGAGAAGCATTCACGAGAACGCTTTTCCCGTAGCGATCTCTGGCAGTCTGAGGTGTAACAGAATCTGCCGAGGAGACGTCTGACTTGGTGGGGATTCTCCACAACCTCCGTACGGCTTTTGACATTCCTTCTCCTCTGGGCTTGGGAGCTTGAAAGAGGTCTAGGCCTGGGAGCCTTGTGGAGCCGATCACTGCACTGGGGACACTCAATTCACTATCCACAGCACTATTACACTCACTATTCTTACCTTCTATAGCCGCCATTTTAAGCTCCATTTTCTTAAGCTGGTATCACACTAGTCATTTCTTGCTCGTGGTTTTGGCCAGCATCCAGCCGATGCTTGCGAGCAAAAGTGTTGTATCGTCACACTAGGAACTCGTGGTTTCGAGGAGCCGTAGGAAAAAGTAAACAAAACTGATCAGCTGATATCATCATGGCGCCCAGAAATTGTTGGACTGTTGCAAAATGCGCTGCAGTGGTTTATTTCTCGGAAACTTACGTGAATGCAAGAGTAACAAAAAACGTTTGTGGGTTCAAGAGTGGCTCAGGAGAGTACGTCTTATCAGCAGCAGCCATCTTGTTTGTTTACACTATGCTGTGGCTCGCAGCTCGTGCTGGCTGCTTCCCGTCCTGCTGGGAAACTAGTCTCTCGAGCTAAAAGCTCCCGGTTTTTCATTCTCGGCAGCAACGGCTCGCTGCTCGAGAAAAAAATGCCTAGTGTGAGGCCAGCTTCAAGAGCGGCTTTCAGATTTGCAATTTCTGAAGCAGAGTCCGTAGGATCTGGATTCGGTGAAGGTACTGAAAAATTAGAAGGAGCATTCATCATAGAAGAAGAGGGTACAAAATTACTTACCACATCACTAGAAAGAGAGCTAGGCCTGGTTTTGGAAGAAGACTTCCTCAACCGGTCTCTTACTAACTTCTTCAAGTAAGAAGTTAGAGACTTCCACCCTTCAGCACTCAAACTCTCGCATTCGTGACATATATTATCGAAAGAACATTCATACTTCCTACACACTTTACATACAGTGTGAGGATCAACCGAAGCTTTCGGCATTCTCACCTTGCAACCCTCATTCACACACTTTCTCACAACACTTCCAGAATCAGACATCATGAAGAAAAATCCAATCCAATTCCAAACAACGGTCCACAAAAGCGTATGCCAGTACAACAAACCAAATACGTCACCAAAGGTCCAAAACAAAGATCAATTGTAATGCAAAAAACGAAATCCAGCCGGAGAAACCAACAACGATGTTGCTAGTAGCGCCGACAGAGAAAATCTAATAGAAAATGGGAATGGTTCCTATTCCTGCTATGGAGGAGTAATTTTAGTTTATATTTGACAACATCTCCAAAGGTTGTGAGAGAGAGAGAGAGAGAGAGAGAGATTGGTGGAAGAATGAATGGGAGTGGTTAGATGGTGGTCGGAAGCATGTCTGTTGTGGCGCTCTGTAGGTAGTCAATGGAAGTCTGTTACGAGAGTTGAAAACAGTGAGGTGTCTGGTCAAGTCAGTGTTGGTTTTGGCAGCAGTTTTCCTTTGGTGTTTCGTTGTTTGTGTGTTATTTGATAGATTTTGGGGTTGTGAAGTTGTTGTGCATGTGTCTGTCTGGTTGTGGTGAGGTTAAGAAGGTTGGTGGTGCATTTTCGGTGTCTGTTAGTGGTGGTTGGGGCAGGGTTGGTTTTGGCGGGTTGTTGTACTGCTGTAAGTCGTGTGGTTGTCGTGTTTTTTCAGGCGGTTGGTGTTCATCTGCATTTAGTCGTTGGGTTATTGAGTTTTGTGAGGTTGTGGGTCCCGGGTGGTTGATTTGTGTTTGGTTGTCGGCGGTGGTTGTGTGTTGGCTAGCCTATAGCCTATATCCAGTGGACGACAGCACAGCCTAGTCCTAGGTATCAGAAGCCAGCGGTGAGTACCTGTTTGTGTTTTTGTTCTGTATGTAGGTATTGGGGCAATTGTCCTGCTGTGTTTTTAGTGTTAAGTGGAAAGTGTGATTGAGGGTGGGTTTGATAGCCAGACAGGTTAAGTTTATGTGGGGAGGTTACTTGTTTTTGTGATCCCACCACATTATTTTTTGGCGCCCGAACAGGGACTGCTGGTGTGGCAGCTGCAGGGCAATTGGTCTAGGCTAGTGTTTGATTGGTGAGAAAGTTTGGGATGGAAGGATTGAGTGAGGTGGAGAGGCTGAAGGAGGAGTTAAGGTTGGAGAGGGAAGTAAGAGGACAATGGAAGTGGATAATGAGAGGTTGAGGGTAGATGTGAGGAGCTGAAGAGCGATTAGAGGAAATGAGAGGAATGCTAAGGAGTGCAAAAGTGGAAATGAAAGAAGAAGTGAAAGGAGCGGAAGAGAGAATGGTTGAGAAAATGGATGAAAAATTCTTAGTGATGATGAATGCAGTGCAGGAGATGATGAAGGGGTTCATGGGAGAGGGAGCTGTAGGGGGTAGGCCTACTGGGTCTTGTGATAGGCCAGAAGTGGTAAAGACAGTGGAAGAGCGAGGGGATGAAACTACGAGTGACGAAGGTGACTTGTTTGTGGTAGGTAAAGGAAAGAAGGGAAAGAGACAGGATAAGGATAAACCTGAGGACAAGAATAAGAAGGGGGCTGACGAAAAGAAGACGACTAAGGGAAAGAAGGTTAGGAAGGGTGACGGACAGGATGAGACTAGGACTGAATACATTGGGGAAAGGGCTGAGAGTGATTTGGATATTCGGTTGAGTGGAAACAGGTGGGTAGAAAGAAGGGTAAGAAGAGCGTAATGAGGAGCATGGATGTTAGTATGGAAGTTGATTCACTGTATTCGGACGAGGTTAAGAGGGATCAGAATGGTAGTAGCGAAAGTGAGAGTGAGCGGGAAGTACGAAAGGCTGTATATATGAAAGAGATACCTAGATGTGCACAATACGAGGAATATGGTAGTAGGGACATAGGGGATTTTTTTAAGGAATATGAGAGGTATTGTGAGGCAAAGTATGGGGATAATAAGAGAGTCTGGGCAAGAGAGTTGGGTGGCTTTTTGACAGGATTTTTGTTGAATATGTATGGGTATGATGAGTGTAAGGAAATGTGCCGTATGAAGAGTGTGAAAGCCAGGATTGTGGAACAGGCGAAGAGGATAAGGAGTAGTGTTAGATATAGGAGAAAAACATGGTTTTGATGAGGTAAGAATGAATGTTGGTGAGTCGTTGTCGATGTATGTGTGCAGGTTGGAAACATTAGCCAGGAAAAAGTTTTGGGGACGAAGGGATAAATGAGTGTAAAGAGTTAGTGAGGGAAGTTGTTGGCGAACTGTGCCTGAGAGGTGTGTATGAGTTTGTAAATCTGAAACGTAAGGAGAAAATGCGATGGACGAATGAAAGGTTGTCGTGGAACCACATTCTTGAAATAGTAGAGGATTATGAGTTGGATAGGTGTATGAAAGAGAGTAGAAGTGTTAGTATTAGGACTGAAGTGGCTGATGTTATACCAGAGTTTAAGAGCTATAGGGAGGCAGTTTTGGAAGGGCCAAGGCGAATGGCAGAGCGAGTGGTTGATAGGAGCGTTAGAGCCAGTAACGTAAGTATGGTTAGCCCTAAGAGAGATCGGAGTGCAAGCGTTGGAAGATTAGGGTCGGTTAGTCGTGAACGAGAGCAGCAATGTTACAGATGTGGAAAGCTAGGGCACAGGAAGAATGAATGTCGGTGGGCGTTGGGAGCTTGCTTCGGGTGTGGGCAAACAGGGCATTTGGTGAGCGAGTGTAAGACAAGATAGGGATGTTAAGTGTTACAGGTGTGGGCAAGTAGGGCATATAGCAAGTGGATGTCGAGGTACTCGTGTGACTGAGGTTTGCGGTAATTGCGGGAAGAATGGGCATTATGCTAGGATGTAAGGAACAGCGGGCAAAATGTGTTGAATGTGGAATGGAAGGTCATGTGGCAAGTGTGTGTAGGCGAAAGAGGATGAGTCAGGTTGGGAGTTCGGGAAATTAGGTACAAAGGGGATTTCAGTTGGTGGGTCCCCTGGTGTGCGGTCAGTAAGAGTGATGCATGTGCGTGAAGGATTGTTGCATGAAAAAGGGTTTGGAGGAAGAGCTCATGAATGTATGAGTGTAAAAGTGAGGTGCAAAGGGGTGTGTTTGGTTGCTTTGATTGATACTGGGTGCAGTGTCAGTGTTCTTTTTAAGAATGGATGTGACAAGTTGCGGAGTGAGTGTGAAATTAGGAAATGTAAAGGGGAGGTACGAGGAATAGGAAATTTGGGTATGCCTGTGGTGGGAATGTTGCGTGAAAATGTAGAAATCGAAGGGGTAGTGATGGAGGAAGGTGACTTTTGTGTGATCGAGGGAATGAGTGATAAGTATGATATGTTGTTAGGATACAGTTCTTGAAGAAGTGTGGGGATGGTGGTCCCATCCGAGCAGGAATATGATTGGTTGCATAGGAAGGGGAATGTACATGGAGAGTTGTACTTGGATGGGGATGGAGGAGTAAGCAGTAAAATATGGAAGGGAGTGCCGTTGGTTGCGAAAGTGTGTGTAAAAGTGCCGCGAGAAGTTGGAGAAGTTGTTAGTGTGAAAGTTGCGTGGCCCGATAGTCTTGGGATTGTCAAAGGTGACAAGTGTGCATATGTGGTTGAGGGTGTGGATGCGAACAAGTTGGTAAGAGCGAGTGTGCATGTGTACGATGGGATTTTGAATATGGAGAATCCTCGGGTTTTTGTGGCCTCATTGCCGAGTGTTAGGGAAAAGCGTGAACGGCATGGTAAAGGGGTTGGTGGTAGGGTGCAAACGGTTGATAAAGCGTGTGCTACGGATGACTTTGGGGGAATGAATGATACTTGTAGTGTATGTGGGTTTGAGTTGACAGGGACAAGTAAGACTTCAGTGAGAAGGAAACTGAATAGTGAGGAGGTGGTTGATAGGATGGATAAGTCTTTGCAGGAGTTTGACAGAAGTATGGATGAACTGAGTGGTTTGGTGGCCGAAATAGGGGAGATGTTGGAACCAGAGTTGGAAGACATCGGTGAAGTAGTGAATGGAATTTGGGAGGATGGTAGTGAGGGAGATAATGGGAGTTTGAAAGAAAGTGGTTTGGAAGAAGTGAATGGCGATGTAACTGAAAGAGTGTATGATGGTCCTCAAACAAGATCCAGGGGACCTGCATCTGAGCATCCTTGGGTGTTGCGAAAGGCAATTTAGTGTGGATGTTGTGAGTGTAAGATGTTGTCAAATGTAATGGGGAAGGTAATATGGAGGAGTAATTTTAGTTTATATTTGACAACATCTCCAAAGGTTGTGTGAGAGAGAGAGAGAGAGAGAGAGATTGGTGGAAGAATGAATGGGAGTGGTTAGATGGCGGTCGGAAGCATGTCTGTTGTGGCGCTCTGTAGGTAGTCAATGGAAGTCTGTTACGAGAGTTGAAAACAGTGAGGTGTCTGGTCAAGTCAGTGTTGGTTTTGGCAGCAGTTTTCCTTTGGTGTTTCGTTGTTTGTGTGTTATTTGATAGATTTTGGGGTTGTGAAGTTGTTGTGCATGTGTCTGTCTGGTTGTGGTGAGGTTAAGAAGGTTGGTGGTGTGCATTTTCCGGTAGGGTGTCTGTTAGTGGTGGTTGGGGCAGGGTTGGTTTTGGCGGGTTGTTGTACTGCTGTAAGTCGTGTGGTTGTCGTGTTTTTTCAGGCGGTTGGTGTTCATCTGCATTTAGTCGT
The DNA here is from genome assembly GCF_015104395.2 of Macrobrachium nipponense. Lineage (NCBI taxonomy): Eukaryota > Metazoa > Arthropoda > Malacostraca > Decapoda > Palaemonidae > Macrobrachium > Macrobrachium nipponense. Next base: position 52,317,421 of record NC_087210.1, on the reverse strand, counting down.
TGGGTTATTTAGTTTTTGTGTGGGTCCCGGGTGGTTGATTTGTGTTGGTTGTCGGCGGTGGTTGTGTGTTGGCTAGCCTATAGCCTATATCCAGTGGACGACAGCACAGCCTAGTCCTAGGTATCAGAAGCCAGCGGTGAGTACCTGTTTGTGTTTTTGTTCTGTATGTAGGTATTGGGGCAATTGTCCTGCTGTGTTTTTAGTGTTAAGTGGAAAGTGTGATTGAGGGTGGGTTTGATAGCCAGACAGGTTAAGTTTATGTGGGGAGGTTACTTGTTTTTGTGATCCCGCCACACTGCCACCCAGCAGCAGAGCGGTAGATCACCTGACCTATCTGTAGCGTGTGCGCGAAATTCGAAATTCTGTCGGACGACGGAGTCAAATAGCTAAGTATATATCTGACAGGTAAGTTGAATGTATAAAAACAACTTGTAAAGCATCCACCACAGGTCTAACATCTTTGGAATGCAATGAAAGGAACATGCTACTGGAACTGTGCACTCTCGGGGAGAGCCTGCAGGAGACATTGTCGCCATCAGCAAAGAAGTTCCTCACGATCTCACAAGACCAAGAGAAAGATGTGTCCTTAGATACTTCTCCCTTGGCAAATCGGTCGTGGAGGCGCATATTGACTACCAGTCAAGGGTGTCAAGCCTCTGTCAGGTACAGCAACACACCAATAGGAGAAAGTAATGATTGATCTGGATAAAAAAAAAAAATACAAAGTCCAAGGAGTCAACAGATGCCAAATGATTCAATATTCAAGACAGTGTTAACAGATGCAAAATGATTCAACATTCAAGACAGTGTGTTAACAGATGCCAAATGATTCAAGACAGTGTTAACAGATGCCATATGATTCAACATTCAAGACAGTGTTAACAGATGCAAAATGATTCAACATTCAAGACCGAGTTACAACATGATAACCACACTTTGAAGCGTGACATTGATGACGATCCATGCAAATCATCTGTCCTCTTCACTGATACCAGAGAGATGAGATGCAGGCTTGAAAAACAAAACTCTGTCTAATGACCCTGAGCAAGGGCTTGTGTGCCCTCACCATGAGTCAAATGCCGTCCAGAGGCCTGAGGTCCTTGTGGTGGCAAGACAGAGAAGTTTCCCATCAGTAGATTGAATCTCAACTGAGCAGCAATACTACTTATGTGAAAGTCTAGGGCAAATGAAGACCTATGTCTTTCACAATTAAATCAAAGAGAAGTTAACTCTCTTGATTCTGAGCAGAGAAAAAGTCCCGTCAATGACAACCACCAGTGGAGATGGTTGTAATCCCTGGACTGAAAGAGAATTTCAGCTGGTATTTCATTGGTGTTCAACAAGAAAGCCTGGCTTGCAATGAATGCTCAAAGTCTTTAGTAGCCATGTAAAGGTTGGTTCAGGGAGGAACTCTTCTCTTCACCCTGTAAACAGAACTATTAGGGCATGTGACAGGCAGTCTTAAAACATTCATTCCAATTCAGGGTGAACAACTATTAGTTGAACACTAAGAATCATAAAATTTTTTATAAAGACAAAACTGCTGTATTTGTCTGAAACTCATTCTGAATAATTGCAGTGGCCCATGGGTCAGTTGTGATGGAGTAGAACACTTACAGACTTCTGTTGTACTGTGGGATAAAAAGGAAGATGACAATGAGTCTACGGAGACATATCTCTCTCATTTCTGTACAAAAAAAGAACAGTTTTTCACTCTTGGGGATTATACCTCCAATCAGTGCCTTTGAAATCTTTCAAAATATAGCTACTTGAGGCCTATTCGTCCTGGGAAATAGGTAAAAGAGTGCAGTGTATGTGATAGTACTTGGAACTCAAGTAACCACAAAAATGTCATCTGACCAACCTCCAACTGTTGCGCAAGTGACCCTGGCACCTAACGATGTCTGTGCCCCACACGCAAGTTCTGTACTTGTGAACAATTGTCTTTACTTTATACAGTGCCAATCGAACCATTCCAACATCGAGTCTGCTATACAACCTGTCAGTGAAGTTTTCTCCGATGAGGATATTAACATTGCATATATGAAATGCAAAGATCTGATACCAGAAAACATTCTCAAGAAGCGATCCACGAAAAACCTGTCCTCTCACAAGAAAATGATATTGTTATGATACAATAAAGTTTGTTCATACTTACCTGGCAGATATATATAATCAAGTACCCGCCCAACTTCCCCTCGGGGACAGTGGCATTAGAAAATCTGAATAGAAGATGGGAATGGTTCCTGACACCCGCCTCCCAGCGGCGGGAATGGGTACTAACCACCTGGCCGCCCACTCCGTGTGCCGGGAGTTTTGAAATTCTGTCGGACTTCGGAGAATACAGCTATATACGTGTATATATCTGCCAGGTAAGTATGAACAAACTTTATTGTATCATAACAATATCATTTTGTTCATGACACTTACCTGTCAGATATATATATAGCTGATTCCCACCATTGGAGGTGGGGAGGGACAGAATAAAAGGATTTTGGGAAACATTTCACATGCAGATGATAGACATCTTGGTTCCTTACCTGTTAGCATAGCTGATTTCGTGATTACTGTCACCCAAGTCTGCTTTTGCTTTACTAGAGTCTCCAGCAAGGACGTGACCTGTATAGCTGGTGAGTTCTAGATGATCTGACAACGGGGGCGTGACCACAATGTGTCTAGACCATATTGACCATACTTTAAGGGCAACGAAGCAAAGAAAAACCACCACCTTACCTAGCCTAGCAAAGTTAGTCCCCGAAACTTTAAGGCTAAAATAAAGGGAAGACCGCCTCTAGTGGTCGACCCTACAACCAAAAAACCAATAACCATAATACAAAAGCACACCTATCCATTTTCTAAAAGATAGGATTCGCGCTGCTTCCCGTACCCAAAACTGAATCTGCTGATATGTATGGTCCAAGTGAAAAGCAGTTCTCATATGTCACTTTCACATCCCTAAGGTAGTGTGAAGCGAACACAGAGTTGCTTCGCCAAAAGGTGGTGCTCACAATTTCGCTGAGCGCCATATTCTTCTGAAATGCCATAGAAGTTGCGACAGCTCTAACTTCATGAGCATTGACTTTCAGAAGTTTCAGATCACTATCTGGGCAGGACGAATGGGCCTTCCTGATAGTACTTCTAAAGAAGAACGCCTTAGACATCGGTAATTCAGGCCTTTTCACGGAACACCAAAGATTGTTCGACTGACCTCTACTTTGTTTTATTCTATCCAGATAGAATTTTAGAGCCCTGAAAGGGCACAGGACTCTCTCTGGCTCCTGACCAATGATCCCTGCTAATCCCTTGATATCAAAGCTCTTGGGCCAGGGATTGGACGGATTCTCGTTTTTAGCTAAAAAGGAAGGACTCAAGGAACAGACTGCATTGTGTCCCCTAAATCCAACATTTTTGCTAATGGCTTGTATCTCACTCACACTTTTCGCTGTGGCTAGGGTGGTTAGGAAGAGGGCCTTTCTCGTTAAGTCTTTTAGCGAGGCCTCGTGCAAAGGTTCGAAGGGGCTCGCCATTAAAAACTTCAGAACTATGTCTTAAGTTCCACGAAGGGGTCTTAACCTGTGGAACTTTTGACGTTTCGAAGGATCTCAGAAGATCGTGAAGATCCCTATCGTTCGTCAAATCTAGGCCTCTATGACGGAAGACTGTTGACAGCATACTCTTGTATCCTCTAATTGTTGATACTGCGAGCTTGTCTACATTCCTTAGATGGAAAAGAAATCAGCGATTTGGTTCACAGAGGTCTTGGAGGAGGAAATGCCTTGCTTCCTACACGATCTTCTAAAGACAGCCCACTTGACTGGTAAACAGATCGAGAGGAAGCTCTTCTCGCGGTGGCAATAGCTTTTGCCACTGCCTTTGAAAAACCTCTCGCTCTTGCCAAATTCTTGATAGTCTGAATGCAGTCAGACTCAGAGCGAAAGGGTTTTGGTGATACTTCTCGAAGTGGGGCTGTTTGAGAAGATCGATTCTTACTGGTAGGGTTCTTGGAAAGTCCACCAGCAGGGACATGACCTCTGTGAACCAATCGCTTGCTGGCCAGAATGGTGCGACCAGTGTCATCCTTGTTCCTTCTGAAGCTGCTAACTTCCTGGTTACTTCTCCCAGGAGTTTGAACGGGGGAAAGGCGTATACATCCATCCCCGTCCAATCCCATAGCATGGCGTCTACAGCTACTGCTTCCGGGTCGATGATAGGAGAACAGTAAAGAGGCAGTCTCTTCGTTTTCGAAGTCGCGAAGAGGTCCACTAGTGGTTGTCCCCATAGTTTCTATAACTCTTGGCAGACCTCTAGGCGCAGAGTCCATTCTGTTGTAATCAATTGATTGCGACGGCTTAGAATGTCTGCCCGGACGTTTTGGGCTCCTGAAACAAATCTTGTCAGGAGAGTTATGTTTCTCTCTTCCATCCATAACAGGATTTCTCTTGCTATTTTGAAGAGAAATCGAGTGTGTGTCCCTCCCTGTTTCTTGATATAAGAAAGGGCCGTGGTGCTGTCCGAGTTGATCTGGACAACTCGGCCTATGACTCATCCCTGGAAGGCTAGAAGGGCCAAGCGAACTGCCTCCAACTCCTTGAGGTTGATGTGCCAAGGCCTCTGTTCCTCTCTCCAGAGGCCTGACACCTCCTCCTTTCCCAGAGTTGCTCCCCAGCCTGTCATGGATGGGTCTGTAAATAACACTAGGTCGGGGCTCTGAAGACAGAGGGGCACTCCTTTCGACATCTTGATGGGATCGAGTGTTTCTTGACCGACGGAGAGATTCTCAAAATCTCTTCTAAATTTTGTTTGTCTTGCCAGTTCTCTGCTAAGAAAAACTGTAGAGGTCTGAGGTGTAGCCTCCCTAGAGAAACAAACTTCTCCTGCGATGAAATGGTCCCCAGCAGACTCATCCATTCCTTTGCCGAGCATGTTTCTTTCTCCAAGAAGGTTGAGACTTTTCCTAAGCCTATCCGTTGACGTTCTAGCGACGGAAAAGCCCGAAAAGCCACTGAATCCATCTGAATCCCCAGATACACGATGGACTGTGTCGGGGTCAGATGGGACTTTTCGTAATTGACCAGGAGGCCTAAGGCTTTCGTCAACCGTAATGTAGTCTGAAGGTCCTCAAGACACCTTGCTCTCGACAATGACCGTATTAGCCAGTCGTCTAGGTAGAGGGAGACTCGTATCTTCGAAAGATGAAGCCACTTTGCCACGTTCCGCATGAGAAGAGTGAAAACCATGGGAGCTGTGCTCAGTCCGAAGCATAGAGCTCTGAACTGGAAGACCTGTCCTCTTAAAATGAACCTGAGGAACTTCCTGGACCAGGGATGGATAGGAACATGGAAGTAAGCGTCTTGGAGATCCAATGACAACATCCAGTCCCCTGGTCTCAAGGCTCCCATGACCGACTGTGATGTTTCCATTTTGAAACTCTCTTTCTTCACAAAAAGGTTGTCTGCTGACATCTAGGACAGGCCTCCATCCCCCAGACTGCTTCGGAACCAGGAATAACCTGTTGTAGAAGCCTGGGGAATCCGTCAAGACCACTCGTTCTACGGCTCTCTTCTCGATCATCTGATCTAAGAAAAGGAATCTTGTATCCCTTCTCTATAATCTCAAGGGACCAGGCGTCCGTCCCCCTTGCTCTCCAAGCCTCTGTGAAGAGAGAAAGTCTCCCTCCCACCAGTGCCTGAAGGGCAAGGTCGTCATTTCTTCCCCCTAGGTTTTGCGGTTGTTCTGCCTCTAGCAAAGCTCCTTCCTCGAGTAGAAGCTCTTGAGGGTGCTCTGCCACGAAAGGGCTTAAAATTTTTCTTCGGCACTTGAGCTACTCGAGAAGATGATTGTGCTGTAGGAAGTCTAGCTGATTGAGACAGCAAATCTTGTGTCACTTTCTCCTTAAGATTCACCGATAAATCTTTTATCATGTTTTCTGGAAAAAGATGAGAAGAAAAGGGGGCAAATAGCAAATCTGATTTCTGTGCAGGGGAAACTGATTTCGCAGTAAAACTGCAGAAAAGCGCTCGTTTCTTCAATATCCCTTAAGTAAAGTGAGTTGCCAGCTCATCTTAGCCGTCCCTCACTGCTTTGTCCATACATGACAGGACACTCGATAATTCTTCTAGTGACACCGATTCTGGGCTCTTAAGACTGCATACCTAAAGCTCCTAAACACCAGTCTAGGAAGTTAAATACTTCCAGCGTCCTATATAAACCTTTTAAATGGTGATCTATTTCAGGCATAGTCCATGAAACCTTAGCTGAGGACAGGTAAGATCTCCTCGGTGCCTCGACCAGATTCATGAAGTCACCTTGTGCAGACGAAGGAAGCCTTAATCCTGTTTCTTCTCCGGTCTCATACCATTTACCGGCTCTCCCGTTTAGCTTAGCTGGAGGAAGCGCAAAGGAAGTCTTCCCTTTCGTCCTCTTTGCTTCCATCCAGTCATTCATTCTTTTGAACGCTCTCTTAGTAGAGAGCGAAGAAGCCATCCTAACAAAACCAGGAGCTTTTCTAGTCTTAGATGAGGATAGTTGTGAAGGCGGGGAGAGAGGAACTGGTGCTTGGAATTTGTCCGAAAACAATTTCTTCAATAAGCGTGTTAACGTGCTATAATCCGTAGATGCTTCTGAAGGCTCTTCCTCTTCCGCCGGAAGAGCCTCGCTAGAAGACTCTCCTTGATCTTGTTGGGCAGAAGGTTCTTTAGCTGAACAAGAAGTCATTAAACTTTGAGGCTCTGTACATAAAGTGGGGCCTCTATCCGTTGGAGGGATAGACGAAGCAATGCGTGAATGCTTCTCTGTTGTCTCTGGAACCTTAATACTTCCTTGTAAAGGTTTTTCTCTCGACGCAATTAGGGGCAAAGGCTCTTCCAAAGCCTCTTTGCGGAATTCTTGTCGAGCTCCTTGTAGCGGAGTACGGCTCTCTTTCTGAACGGCCGAAAAGTCCGATCCAGGTTGAACTTCCCTATTAGTAGGGC